>NC_090265.1:38364110-38719110 GCF_040414725.1 Anabrus simplex | reverse complement strand
TCCGGGTAAGAGGCAGGCACGCTACCCCTACACCACGGGGCCAGCATCATAAGGAAAATATAGCGAAATAATCACACTTCTGTTGTCGTAGCACGTTTACCAAACAGCCTAGCGGGAAGCTAAGTCTCCTAAATGCATGAGAGTGATGAAAAGCCTCACATTTTGGTGTTATACTCAGCTTCATGTCACTAACATTAATTATATGCTGGAAGAGGTCCCGCGTGCAAATTCCACGCCTGGAACAGAGGGGACGTTACGGACTAATTGCTTGATAATAGCTGTTAAAATGTACGATAAAGTCTAAACCGCGGTTTACATTTAATCAGCCTGTCAGCGCTAAACTATAGTTTCCCATCTCGAGAGTCCATTAGTCAGAACACCCCATGAGGAATGATGGGCCAAGACCTTTCATTTGATCATCTGATGTCCTCCGCAGTGATCAGGGCCCTTTGAGATGATGTTACACTTTCCAACAACGTTGTCTGGTGTTCTATGATACTCTGCCGGCTATACTGTGCTTCTAGTAAAAAAAATTCGAAATGAAAACCAACGTATAAACAAGATTTCATGAAATAATAATAACGATGATAATAATAATAATAATAATATGTACAGTATGTCTACCACTTCGTCCCGTGTTTCTTGATAAGGGGAAGGAGATGAGATGAGATGAAGTGATATGGCATGTTTTAATGCCTAGCTGCACTTCGTGATGCCAGTCTCAATTGCGGAGCTAATGAAGATGAATAGAACGATAGTGAATGAAACTGGGTGAGGAGGAGGAAGGAATCTGTTGTGGCCTATGAATAGGAACTGCTCCGGCATTTGCCTGCAAGTGAAAATGGGAAACCACAGAAAACCATTCTCAGAACAGCTGACAGTGGAGTTTGAACCCAATACCTCCAAACTGAAAGTTCACAGCTATGTGTATTCAACTCTCGTTTATGTAGCGCACACCTATCTACGAAATGTCACTGTAATATTTGTCCCAAATGGAAGATAATTCCTTTTACACATATGAAGTGAAAAATCTGCGGTATATTAAGGAATACCGTTGTTACTAGCGAAATATGCATACGTACTTACGGGCCGTAGACAGGACTCCCTTATGTTGTATTCCGCATCTCGTGCCGTCTTTTGTTTCTTGAGGTCCAGGGCTTGCACCGACGAATGGGAGTGCTATGTCTATGAATTCTCATTATCCTTGTCGATATGACTAGCGCGGGCAGTTCAAACAGCAAAATAACATGATCCCTGGACCAATAAATATATCACTTAACGAATGAGTTAGGGCATAAAACGAATGATCAACATGAAGAGAACGACACCTAATTAATTCGAACAACTTCAATGAGCAAGGACATCACACACGAGAGTGTTAGACAAATAAAACACATACGGAAGCGCTGCGACGTAGCAGAAAATAAAAGTTGTAAGGTAGTAAAATATGTTTCCATGTAATTCTCTGCAAGTAAAATATTTCGTAATATTTCTTAATTTGCCGCAGATTTTCGACTTTCTTTGTATAAACGCAATTATTATGTTCCATTTGGGACAAATATGACACTAACATTTCGTACATACGTAGGTATGCGCGACGTAACCCAACTCTCTCGCAGAGTATAATCCTTGAGGGTTTATTTTTCCTAGTTGTTTAATGTCGCACTGACACAACGAATGTTTCTGGCCATGCCAGGATTGGAATTACACAGGCCATGGCCTTAATTAAAGCACAGCTCTGCCATTTACCGGGTGTAAAATTTGGTAAACCACACAAAACCATCTTCAGGACTGCTGACGGTGGGAGTCAAACACACCATATTCGGAATGTAAACTCACAGCTATATGACACTGTCCACGCGGCTTGCTCGGTGTCTACTTGAGCTTTAAGCCTACAAATTGAGGCAACACTAATTTTAATTGACATTTTTAAATCATTTCTGCCGGGCTCAGTGGCTCAGACGGTTGAGGCGCTGGCCTTCTGGCCCCAACTTGACAGGTTCGATCCTGGCTCAGTCCGGTAATATGTGAAGGTGCTCAAATACGTCAGCTCGTGTCGGTAGATTTAATGGCACGTAAAAGAACTCCTGCGAGACTAAATTCCGGCATCTCGGAGTTTCCAAAATTATAAAAGTAGTTGATGATGATGTCCATAATGGTACGAGGTGCAACGAAATTAAGCCATAATTGAGTGACTAGGATCTAAAAGGGACGGTGAAAAAATGGCCATGAATCCAAGACAGTCAGTGGATCCACTTCACAATTCCTTAGTTTCAGAGGAGATGATGCTTGTTGCCCAAAGGGGTCACCGGCACATCATAAAAGTAATAAATAATAATGTTATTTGCTTTACGTCCCCCACTAACTACTTTTACGATTTTCGGAGACGCCGAGGTGCCGGAATTTAGTCCCGCAGGAGTTCATTTTACGTGCCAGTACATCTACCGACACGAGGCTGACGTATTTCAGCAACTTCAAATATCACCGGTCTGAGCCAGAATCGAACTTGCCAAGTTGGGGTCAGAAGGCCAGCGCCTCAACTGTCTGAGCCACTCAGCCCGGATCTCATAAAATTAATTATTGTGAAGGAGAACGGTGGTTCATTACAGGTGACGTAGACTCACGGCTTTTCTCGCATGGTGGTAATAATCACAAGTAGTCTCCTGGTTCTAATGTCATCAACCCTTGTTCACCTCATTTAGTCGCCCCTTTCGACAAGGCAGGAGATACTGTGGGTGTATTCTTCGCCTGAATCCTACACCCATAGTAAGTCTTAAAAAGTAGTTAGTGGGACGTAAAGCCAGTAATTCATAATCATTAAATTATTTTTAAAGAAATGCATTACAGGTTAAATAATATCAACAGACAGAGTAAAATCATTAATTTCTCTCTCTCTCTCTCTCCCTCTCTCTCTCTCTCTCTCTCTCTCTCTCAATCTGTTTACCCTCCAGGGTTGGTTATTCCCTTGGACTCAGCGAGGGATCCCAACTCTACCGCCTCAAGGGCAGTGTCCTGGAACGTGAGACATTGGGTCGGGGGATACAACTGGGGAGTATGACCAGCACCTCGCCTAGGCGGCCTCACCTGCTATGCTGAACAGGGGCCTTGTGGAGGATGGGAAGATTGGAAGGGATAGGCAAGGAAGAGGGAAGGAAGCGGCCGTGGCCTTAAGTTAGGTAACAACCCAGAATTTGCCTGGAGGAGAAGTGGGAAACCACGGAAAACCACTTCCAGGATGGCTGAGGTGGGAATCGAACCCACCTCTACTCAGTTGACCTACCAAGGCTGAGTGGACCCCGTTCCAGCTCTCGTACCGCTTTTCAAATTTCGTGGCAGAGCCGGGAATCGAACCCGGGCCTCCGGGGGTGGCAGCTAATCACACTAACCACTACACCACAGAGGCGGACAAAATCATTAATTGAAGAATTAATTTGGATGCGTTCGTGAAGCATACAATATATTACGACTGCGAAACTAGCAGAAATAAATAACAAACACACAGGAAAGGTGTTTCTTTTTTCTTTAAATGAGGAAGTTTACTTCATCAGAGCAACAAACAACTCGAACAAATGTGCGCCTGGTACAGACATGAGTCAACCACCTGTTAAACGACACTAGCCCTTTTTTTTTCTCGCACCCCAGAACACGAATGCTAACGGGACCGAAGGGATAGCATGAAATATGTGCGGGCTATGTAAATTCCACACCATTTCGCTTCCCTTTCATACGAGTTGGATCGAGGAAAGACTACGTTGAAAGAAATACTCCCTCCAGGAAAAGAGAATGATAGGAAAAATCTCCGAAGCAAGAAATCAACTAAAAATTCTGCCAGATATCACGAACTGATGCGACCATTTTGATGCATGTATATCTTGAATATGTTTATAACGTACAACCGTGATATGTGACAGTCAGGCTCAATTTCCATATATCATAAACTGTGTACGATACATTCTTGGACACATGTGCTGAATATTTTTTTTTACAACTTGTTTTACGTCGCACCGACACAGATAGGTTTTATGGCGACGATTATTTATTTTTTAATTTTTTTTTAATTTATTTGGCATTTGGTACGTAAGACCATGCTGCCAGCTCTGTACATTTAGAAAACAGGAAAGTCAAAGAGCAACATCTTTACAACATGGAACCGTTCATGGCATTATGACTAATTGGTGATGGAAAGCCACGGTACAGGAACTTTGGTTGGATGAGAACAGTTTAACTACAGACTACAGAACAAACGTATCACAATGTTAAATTAGCTTCACTTAAAAATTTGGCTATTGCTTGATATATACGGATGTCATAGCTGCTGAACAACGACGAAACGGAAGTCGGAAGTGGAACTTTCAGTTGTGTAAGCGTTTGATATAAGTTGGTCACTTGTGGTTTGTATCTAGTGCATCCTAAAATTGTATGGTTGAGGTCTGCTTCTTGATTGGGGTCAGAGGTACAATTTGGGGAGTCTATGACTTTGAGTCTGAACAGATGACTGGGGTAAGATGCATGTCCAAGTCGCATTCTGATAATTGATGTCATATGGCGGCGAGTTAGAGATAGTAGACTGAACCATGGTTTCTGTGGGATGTGTCTCTGGACAGCGGCGTAATGCTTGCCTCTGATGCGTTGAGTTGTTGCCCAGTAATTTGACCATTCTTTGTAAGCCTGTTCCTTGATGTGGCTTTGGAAGTCCGTGTATGGTAGGCGTAGTGCTTGGAACTGGCCTTCTGTAATGCTCTGCTTTGCCAGTTGGTCTACGGTTTCATTGTGTATAATTCCAGTGTGACCTTTGATCCACATAAGATGAACTTCTTTTCCGTTTTCCTTAGCTTGGTATATGCAACTTAGGATGTCCATGATGTATTTATTCGAACGCGTGTTCCTGCATGGTTGTTCTAGTTTTTGAAGTGCACTCTTGGAGTCCGTGAGAATTAATATACTGCTGAAGTGCTGGACGCCGTACGTGATGGCTGATTTAATGGCAAGTATTTCAGCTGTGAATATTGAAGCTTCGTGGGGAAGGGAGAACATTTTGCTAGTGTTGAATGCAGGGCAGTAGTACGCATATCCGACTCCTTCATTGGTCTTAGACCCATCTGTGTATATTTGAGTATAATTGCCCCAATATGCATCGATAAAATTTGTTACTTTTTCGTTTATATTGGTATTGCAGATAATAAAATCTGGAAGATGAAATGTGGATGGTTGAAATACTGAAAGTTCATACCTCTGTCGAAATACTGGAAGCGCTGTATCTTGAAGAGTAAGGGGTATGATGTGCTGCAATTTCTTGATACTTTTGACCAGTAGAGGTGTCCGTAGTCTTCTGTTTGTTCCTCTGTCACACAGTGGAAGGAGGCGGTGCAGTTTAGATGTTATAGGGTGGCTAGTAATGGACGAGCGTTGCAGAAAAAAGTTGTTGGCAAGCAGATCTCGTCTTATCTGAAGGGGCATTTCTTTAGCCTCTACCAGTAGTGCGTTAGTAGGACTTGAGTTCATGGCTCCCAGACATATTCTTAGTGCGCGGAACTGCAGGACATCTAGTTTTCGAAGAACATACTGCGGTGCGTTGCCGAAAAAGATGCAGCCATAATCTAGTACAGATCGGATTAACGATCTATATAATAGTAATAGGACAGATGGGTCAGCTCCCCACCATACTCGACATAATGCTCCGATTATGTTTAACGTTCGGCCCACTTTATTTATCAGGTACTCGACGTGGGTTCTCCATGTAAGTTTACTATCGAAGTATAAGCCTAGTAGCTTGGCTGAAGTCCGTAAGGGGAAGGAGTATGGTCCAAGATGTACAGATGGTGATATTGAGTGGAACTGCTTTCGAGTGAAGACAATAATAGAGGATTTTGTTGGGGATAAATTAAGACCTGTTTGAAATGTCCAGGCGTGGAGTTTCCTTGCAGCGTCATCTAGCCACAAACATGTTAACCAAAGAGACTGCGATGATGCGTAGATACATACGTCGTCTGCATACTGAAGAACTTTGACTGTTTGTTTAAACATGTGATCAAGATCTGCAGTGTAGATGGCATACAGTAAAGGACTCAGTATAGCACCCTGAGGGAGTCCTTTTGTTACTAGTCTGGGCCCATACAAGGTGTTATCTTGGGTTCGAATATAGATTGTCCGCCGGAAAAATAAGTTACATATACCTCGCACGTATATTTCGGGAAGACCAAGGTCATGTAGCTTTTCAGAAAGTACTTGTATACTAACGCTGTCATATGCCCCAGATATATCGAGAAATATGGCGGTAAGGTAACCATGGTTTAGAAATGTATGTTCAATGTCCGTAGTCAGAATGCTAAGATGGTCGTAAGTAGACCGACTTTTCCGGAACCCATATTGAGATCGAGGCAATATATTGTGAAACTCTAACCACCACTCCAGTCTTAGTTTCAACAGCCGTTCAAAAGTTTTAGCTATGCATGAAGATAGAGCGATGGGTCTGTAAGAAGAAGCTTCGTTAGGATCTTTACCTTGTTTTAAAATTGGGACAATAATCTGCGTCGTCCAGTCGTCGGGAAAATTGGTTTCATTCCAAATATATGTGAAAAGTAAGAGCAATATTTCCTTGGCATTGCGAGATAAGTTTGAAAGCATGCAGTAATGTATATGGTCATATCCAGGCGCAGAGTTAGCAGTAGTTGTTAAAACTTGTTCTAATTCATGTAGCGTGAAAGGTGATGTGAGAATATCTTGCGTAGGACGGGAAAGTTCGAACGGTGGACGTTGTTTTGGAGGAAGTGAGGTCGTAGGTGGAGCAATAAGATCTGAAAACTCTTCTGCCCAACATTTAAGTGCCTTAGGGGTTGGCGTTTTCTTCTTCATTTTGTTAACCATCGACCATATTGGCGATAGGGGTGTATCCTTGGTCAGATTTTCACAATAAGATCGCCAGCTATTCTTCTTTACCCTTTTCAGAAAGCGTTTGACTGCTGCATCTATATTCTTGTAATTGAGGAAATTTTCCATTGTAGTTGCTCGCCTTAACTTGCTGAGGGCCTGATTTCTCTTAGCTATCTGTCGACTGCATTCGGAATTCCACCATGGAGCAGGGAATCTTTTTGAGATGTTGGTTTGTTTTCGTTCAGGAATGGATATGGCGGCAGCTAAATTAATGGTGTGTACGAAGGCGTTGTATTTATCAAGCGTGGTTTTTGATGTAACACGGAATAGGAAGGGCCTAGGAGTGAGAAGGAAGCGGCTGTGGCCATAATTAAGGCACAGCCCCAGCATTTTCTGGTGTGAAATTGGGAAACCACGTAAAACCATCTTCAGGGCTGCCGACAGTGGGGTTCGAACCCACCATCTCCCGGATGCAAGCTCACAACTGCGCGCCCCTAATCGCACGGCTAACTTGTCCGGTATGTCCTGAACAGCGTATACATAAATAGTATGATGGTGTACGGGGAGAAAAGTCAGACTGTAAGGTTTACCAAGAGTCTTCTCAGTGGTGAGCCTCTGTGGCTCAGGCGGCAACACGTCCGCCTCTCACCGCTGGGTTCCGTGGTTCAAATCCCGGTGAGATTTGTGCTGGACTAATTGGAAGCGGAACACGTTTTTCTCCGGGTACTCCGGTATTCCTTGTCATCTTTCAATCCAGCAACACTCTCCAATATCATTCCATCTGTCTGTCATTAATCATTGCCCCAGCGGAGTGCGTCAGGCTTCGCCAGCCGGGAAATTCCTATCCTCGCCGCTAGATGGGGGCTTCATTCATTTCATTCCTGATCCAGTAGAACGACTGGAAACAGGGTGTGGATTTTCATTTCCATCTCAGTTGTAATTACTGTGTTGATGATGTGAAAGTTTCTCATAAGGATCACTGCAAGTGCAAGGAAAGATCTTCATTGGTGTAATCACGTTAACGGTGTTGTAAATAAATGTTGCAGATCCCTTCATACGGTTATAAGGGCATTGTCGTAGTAAGAATTTAAAGGAGAGTGTATATACCAGGCGAGTTGGCGGTGTGTTTAGGAGCGCGCAGCTACGAGCTTGAATTCGGGACAATGTGGGTTCTAACCCCACTGTCGGCAGCCCAGAAGATGGTTTTCCGTGGTTTCCCATTTTCACACCAGGCTGCACCTTAAGGTCGCGACCACTTCCTTCCCATTCCTAGGTCTTTCCTATCCCATCGTCGCCATACGACAAATAATAATAATGAGAGGGCATACAAGTCCCTGGTAAGATCTTACAGTATGCTTCAAGTGTGTGGCACCCACACCAGAATTAATTTATAAAAGAACTGGAAACGATCGAAAGGATAGCGCCACGGTTTGTTCTTGGCGATTTCCGACTAAGGAGCAGTGTTACAAAAAGTGTGCAAACTAAGGGCTAGGAAGACCTGGGAGTAAGGAGACGAGCTGCGCGACTAAGCGGTATATTCCGAGCTGTCAGTGGGTTCGGCTTGCCAGGTGCAGGTCTTTCTATTTGACTCCCGTAGGCGACCTGCGCGTCGTGATGAGGATGAAATGATGATGAAGACAACACATACACCCAGCCCCCGTGCCATTGGAATTAACCAATTAAGATTAAAATCCCCGACCCGGCCGGGAATCGAACCCGGGACCCTCTGAACCGACGGCCAGTACGCTGACCATTCAGCCAACGAGTCGGACTGTCAGTGAATAGATAGCGTGAAAGGACATTGATAGACGAATAAGGTAGTGCAGAGTTTTTCAAAGTAGGAAGAAAAAGTCGGAATTTATGAGGGCAAACTGGGACAAATACTCGTTTCTAAGACGAGGAATAACGTCTTTGGAATAATGTATCAAGGGTAATGTTCGATAAATTCCCCAGTTCCTTGGAAACATTTAAGAAAATTAAAGGTAAAAAACTGATGGGGAATCTGCCACCTGGTCGGCAGTCCTAAATACAGATAATTGATGATGATAAGATGATTGAACTAGAAACGGACGCACGTTTTGTTGTAAATAAAGCATATTTTCTAGTATGGTGCATTATTATTATTATTATTATTATTATTATTATTATTATTATTATTATTATTATTATTATTATTACAAACACCTAATCCCTGAGCCAGACGAATTACACACACGCGGCTAAAATTCCGGACCAGGCCATGAATCGAATCCAGTTCCCTCTGAACCGAACCACCGACGCTCCCACAAGGCGAAATTGAGACAGCCTGGCATCTCTCGAAATATATAAATATTGAATACATATTAAGAAAAATTATCAACCAGAAAACGCAAAGTAGAATTTTGATCCGCAGACTATGAAGGCCAATTCAGTTCAGATGAGACGTATCACTATCACGTTCCTCGTACTTCGTATGCGGGCGCTTTGTCCGTTTCAAAGCTGCTATTTCATGGAGGATAAACTATTACCATGAAGTTTCTCTCTCAGTCAGAAATGATATTAAAGTGTGATATAACATTTATTCAGACGTATAGTTACGGATAAGGCTCGGAAGGTGAAGACCTACAAATTGCCCTAGAAATGACCTGTAAAAAACCTAAAAATATAAAAAAATCTAAAATCTGGCAAAAAGGACGTATAAATGCGTTATTTTAGTATTGATGATCATGATGCCTGTTGTTTAAAGAGGTACAATATCTAGGTCATCGGCCCCTAATGATACAAAATGAGACGAAATGAAATGACAATTTAAAAGTACAAAATTCATCCACTGACCAGAATTCAAAACGTGACGATGAAGAATGAGTGGATGAATATGAATTTAAAACAATCGGTGGATACGACCCGCAATGCCTCACCTTCCCGGAAACTATATTACTGACCAAGGGACTGCTACCAAAGCACAATCCTGAATCGGTGATGCTTGTTGTCTAAAGGGGATCAATATCCAGGTCAATGGGGCTTATTGCTAGTAAAGTAGAACCATGGTATTTCTCTAGTTGCGGTACTAATCAAAGGTAGCATAGACTCACGGTATTCCAAACATTATGGTACCACACCCAAGTATTGTACGTCGTACAAATAACTCAGACCTATGGTGTTTCTCACATAATGGCGCCACTCGTAGGCAACGCAAACCCACATAGGTGCACTAATCACAGGGACTCGTATTATCCCGTTGTGTTCCTCACATAGTGGGTACTAATCACATATAACGGAGACCAACAGTGTCGCTCATATAGTGGTACTAATCACATATAACGGAGACCAACAGTGTCGCTCATATAGTGGTACTAATCACATATAACGGAGACCAACAGTGTCGCTCATATAGTGGTACTAATCACATATAACGGAGACCAACAGTGTCGCTCATATAGTGGTACTAATCACATATAACGGAGACCAACAGTGTCGCTCATATAGTGGTACTAATCACAGGCAACGGAGACCAACAGTGTCGCTCATATAGTGGTACTAATCACAGGTAACGGAGACCAACAGTGTCGCTCATATAGTGGTACTAATCACATATAACGGAGACCAACAGTGTCGCTCATATAGTGGTACTAATCACATATAACGGAGACCAACAGTGTCGCTCATATAGTGGTACTAATCACATATAACGGAGACCAACAGTGTCGCTCATATAGTGGTACTAATCACATATAACGGAGACCAACAGTGTCGCTCATATAGTGGTACTAATCACATATAACGGAGACCAACAGTGTCGCTCATATAGTGGTACTAATCACAGGCAACGGAGACCAACAGTGTCGCTCATATAGTGGTACTAATCACAGGTAACGGAGACCAACAGTGTCGCTCATATAGTGGTACTAATCACATATAACGGAGACCAACAGTGTCGCTCATATAGTGGTACTAATCACATATAACGGAGACCAACAGTGTCGCTCATATAGTGGTACTAATCACAGGCAACGGAGACCAACAGTGTCGCTCATATAGTGGTACTAATCACAGGTAACGGAGACCAACAGTGTCGCTCATATAGTGGTACTAATCACATATAACGGAGACCAACAGTGTCGCTCATATAGTGGTACTAATCACATATAACGGAGACCAACAGTGTCGCTCATATAGTGGTACTAATCACAGGTAACGGAGACCAACAGTGTCGCTCATATAGTGGTACTAATCACATATAACGGAGACCAACAGTGTCGCTCATATAGTGGTACTAATAACAGGCAACGGAGACCAACAGTGTCGCTCATATAGTGGTACTAATCACAGGTAACGGAGACCAACAGTGTCGCTCATATAGTGGTACTAATCACATATAACGGAGACCAACAGTGTCGCTCATATAGTGGTACTAATCACAGGCAACGGAGACCAACAGTGTCGCTCATATAGTGGTACTAATCAATGGTACTGGAAACCCACAGTGAACCACTCTCTGCTGCTACTAATCACAAACCTAATGTGTACCTAACATAGTTTTTTTTTTTTTTGCTAGGGGCTTTACGTCGCACCGACACAGATAGGTCTTATGGCGACGATGGGATAGGAAAGGCCTAGGAATTGGAAGGAAGCGGCCGTGGCCTTAATTAAGGTACAGCCCCAGCATTTGCCTGGTGTGAAAATGGGAAACCACGGAAAACCATCTTCAGGGCTGCCGATAGTGGGATTCGAACCTACTATCTCCCGGATGCAAGCTCACAGCCACGCGCCTCTCCTAACATAGTTGTAGTACTCGTAAGTGAAGGTGACCCATGGCTTTCCCGGTGTGACGCTACTAATCACAACTTGTTTCATGGTTCTAATTCAGTCCCTTGGTCGCCCATTTAGTCGCTTCTTTCGGCAGGCAGGGGATACCGCGGGTGTATTCTTCGTCTGCGTGCCCACCCAGAGGGGTAAAGAGAGAAAACAAGAGAAAAAGATGGGATCCGTCACTGCGAAAAGTGAAGTAACGGATGAAGAAAGGCAAGGGCCACGAAGGGCGTGAAAATGATTCTCTAGGCCTCGAATGCTCTAATACCGTCGGTGTCGGAAAAGAACAAGAGTTGACCAAGGAAGGTCGGACAGGATGGTTGAAAGTGAGGAGCCTGGCACAAGTAAGTGAAAGAAATGCCAGGACTCAGCTAAGGGCCCCGTTGTAGCCAACCCACGCTCCCAAGTTGAGAGCATCTGGGGCCCGTTTTAGTCGCCTCTTACGACAGGCAGGGGATACCGTGGGTGTATTCTTCGTCTGTGTCCCCCACCCACATGGGGTAATTTTAATATTAATTAAACATTTAATGAAGGAATATATTTTACATAATGTTTAAAAGTGAAAAATTCTGGTGATATGCAACATGCAGTACAAATATATGTCATTTGAGTGGAATACTACTTTCTTCCAGACATCATTTATATTTTTAGATTGACATACTTTAAAAAGTAATTCCGTGTTTGTTAAAAAAAGTACTTGCATGCTTTAATATGAAATATTTTTTTACCTACAACGAATTCAGCGAACCCGCAACGGCGAAAGAAATTGAAATAGTATAACTCGAATCATATTTGGCTTAACCATGTTACGGTTACAGAAATTGGAATTCGGAAACCTTACGTCACTTGCCTTTGAGTACATCATCTCCAGGTTCTTAGGTGTAGAGGATTGTCGGCTTTCAGACAGCACGTTGCGAAACATGGAGAAACTTCCCTCCACATTAAGGGATGTTAAGGTTTCATACTTGAAGCAAGTGAGATCTTCCTCTTCAAAAACGCTCACATCAAAATGTTCTCCTTTCAGTGTTTCACTTATCTTGCACATCATTTGATAGCCCTGGTTTTTTTTCAAGTACTAGTTTCATTTCACTCTTTTCAGATACGGTTCTAATATATATGTATTTACAAGAGGAAAGATGTTTTAAGAGATGATGCATGAAGTAGTAGAAATTCGAACTGAGAAGGAAAAATGTAGTAGAAAGAAGGCGAAGTCTTAAGAAAAACGGCCGTTAAGTCTTTTTTTTTTTGCTAGGGGCTTTACGTCGCACCGACACAGATAGGTCTTATGGCGACGATGGGATAGGAAAGGCCTAAGAGTTGGAAGGAAGCGGCCGTGGCCTTAAGTAAGGTACAGCCTCAGCATTTGCCTGGTGTGAAAATGGGAAACCGCGGAAAACCATCTTCATGGCTGCCGATAGTGGGATTCGAACCTACTATTTCCCGGATGCAAGCTCACAGCCGCGCGCCACTACGCGCACGGCCAACTCGCCCGGTCCGTTAAGTCTTAAAAGGCCGTTACGTCCTAAAAAGGCCATTAAGTCCTAAAAACCCTTAAGTCCTAAAAATTCCCTTAAATACTAAAAATCTCGTTAAGTCCTAAAAAAGTCTACGGAAGAACCAATGAGCCAAAACACGCTGAAAAAGGCAAAAAAGACGAGAAATATAACTCACCATTTTCTAGCCTAAATTGACCCAGAATGGACATACATTATTATGTAGGGCCTTGTCTACCGACACTCGAGGAAAAAAAAATTTTTCCTCAACTTCCGAGCTCTAGTTTTGAATAATAAGGGAGTAAACTTACCCCAGCGAAATATTATTAAACTACCTCGGACTCCATGCAGTCACGAAATTCAGCTGTCTTTAGCACGTTGTGCCTTTGTGTTTCTCACTGCATAGGCCTATATAGTACGATAATCTCAGAGACAGGTTCATTCACCAAGAGACAGTTCCCGCAATATCTGTCAAGTCGCACCGCTCAGACAGCGCCATTACTAATGAATACACTGCAGCGCGCACTTCTTCTGCCTGTCTTGAAGACTGGTTATTAATATTCTGTTTCTCCGGTTTGAAAATGGTTCCAAGAAGCAGCAGCAACACAGATATTAAACACATGAGATTTTTATGAAGTTCCTTTCTATGAAATGAACAAGTTAGAAAGTCGAGACAGAACACATCATGTCAAAAGTACAGCGCTTTGAAGTTGTTCATCATACAGACAGTTGTAAAAGAAAGATAAATATTGGTCATTTCTCAAGAAGGCTCCTATTTCACAATGATTTTTGAGCTCAAGACGAATAAAAGTAAGATGTACTGTACTGTAGATGAGGCTTCCCGTACTTTTAGGCAGCCTTTCTCTTTCTTTTGACTAATGCTGTCTGTTGAGACAAGCTTTAACTCCGTCCAGATGCCATTACATCGGTTTCCTCATCTGGCCATACATACCACTGCATCGGTTGGTGTTGCCACCTGATATTGTTTCAGTCAACAGTCCACAGACTGCTTTGATACAGCTCTCCACTCCACTCCACCCTATCTTGTGCTAACCTTTTCACTTCTACGCAACTCCCGCATCCTAGATCTGCTCTAATCTGCTTGTCACATTCATACTTTGGTCTACCCCTACCATTCCTACCGCCTACACTCCCCTATAAGTTAATAATTAAACTTAAATAATAATAATAATAATAATAATAATAATAATAACAATCATAATAATAATAATAGTCTCTGTGGTGTAGTGGTTAGCGTGATTAGCTGCCACCCCCGGAGGTCCGGGTTCGATTCCCGGCTCTGCCACGAAAATTTGAAAAGTGGTACGAGGGCTGGAACGGGGTCCACTCAGCCTCGGGAGGTCAACTGAGTAGAGGTGGGTTCGATTCCCACCTCAGCCATCCTCGAAGTGGTTTTCCGTGGTTTCCCACTTCTCCTCCAGGCGAATGCCGGGATGGTACCTAACTTAAGGCCACGGCCGCTTCCTTCCCTCTTCCTTGTCTATCCCTTCCAACCTTCCCATCCCTCCACAAGGCCCCTGTTCAGCATAGCAGGTGAGGCCGCCTGGGCGAGGTACTGGTCATTCTCCCCAGTTGTATCCCCCGACCAAGAGTCTGAAGCTCCAGGACACTGCCCTTGAGGCGGTAGAGGTGGGATCCCTCGCTGAGTCCGAGGGAAAAGCCGAACCTGGAGGGTAAACAGATGATGATGATGATGACGTCCCACGAACTATGTTTTCCGTTTTTGGAGACGGTGGTGCCGGAATTCAGTCCCGCAGTTGTTTTTACTTACGCGCCAGTAAATCTACCGACACGAGGCTGACGTATTTGAGTAGCCTACCTTCAAATACAACCGGACTGAGCCAAAAACGAACCTGTCAAGTTGGGGTCCGAAGGCCAGAGCATCAACCGCCTGAGCCACTTAGTCCGGCAATTAAACTTTTAGTGATAAATGTACATTTTATAGGTTCGCACGCCTTCCTTTTACTTCTTGTAAGTTGCTACTACCTACACCCAATCAAGGACGAGATTGTACAAGAAAAACTTGATGCACTGAACGATATAACTAAAAAGTATGGTATGAATGTCACTGCGGATTTAAAGAAGACCATGCTAATACCAAAAGGACAAATATAAGGGAAAGGCATTGCATTGCGAAGAGCCATAAAATTGTTGACAGTTTCATATACCTAGAGGGTGAATTAATGCAGAATATAATGCTGAACATAGACATCAGCAAGAGGATACAACAGGGTAATGCATTCTAAAAGACTGTAAGAAACCTCTGGAATAAGGAAGTACCACCAAGGAAGTGTAAAGAGATAATGTTCAAACTGCACACATATTGACTTTTGCGGGTAAGTAGCATCACCCGTAGTATAACATATGAACCTAGTCAATACGGACCAATTAAGGGATCGAAAATGATCAAATTTGTCGAATATTATGCGGCTGAGAGCTGGACAACGACAAGTAGGGAGGAGAGCAGAATTCTAGTCAGTGAAATGAAATACTTACGAAGTATAATAGGAAAGAAGAGGAAAGACAGATTATGAAACGAACATCTGAGAAAGGAGGTCGGAATTGAAAATTTAAATGTGAGATTTGATAAAAGTAAACTAAGATGGTTTGGACATGTAAAGAGGATGGAGAAGAAAACAATACCAAAACAGATTATGGAGAAGAAATTCGTGGGGAAGGCGAATGAGAGTAAGACCTAGGACAGGGTGGATCGTTTCAATAGGGAGGAATGCAGAAGAAGAAATTTGCACTGGGAGAAAAGGATGGAAGGAGAGAGGAAGGCAGAGAAGTACCGCGTAAATCCCTCGACCCAACAGCAGCTGGATATTGGGAAAGGAAGAGTATGTCATTTTAGTTTTTCTACCTCTACGCCAATATAAATTATTATTATTATTGTACCGGGCGGTACACCCCTACGCCGCACCTTTAAATCTTGCGCCAATAAATCCTCCTCTACAGGAAAGACTCTGAACTTAAAACTGGACCTACTTAAACCTTTCCTCTGAAGATGTCACTGTGTGAATTTCGACGTGTTTTTGTTTATTGTTTATCGAGAAGTTTGGACATTCCCTCATAGGTGCCTCTGCAAAAAACTATGATCATGCACCCTGGTGTGAAGTGAAGGAACTTTATTTGAAGAAATTTTGTATTCGCAAGTTTGTTCATTACTAAATTTAGTGCATTCTTTTTTGGGTTGGCAATATTTATCCTGTCTTTCCGCCTGTTTTGATTTTAACCAATCAAGAATTTCTGTAATTAATTTTCTACCAATCACAGGTTTCTTCTTCGATTTTGGTGCGTAACTCTAAGTGACCCAATAAAATTAAGGGGGTGTGGCTGTTTTATTCAGGAAAGGTCTCGAACTTTCTCCGGGGGTATAAAAACTACTGATTTTCACGTCTCCTGGCCACTTCATCAACATCTAACCTAGTGTATGGACGTGTAGCAGGAGGCGGGAAGCGCCTCTTTCATCAGGCAGCAGCTCTTCAGTAAGGTAATGGCCGTTTAACATCTTTATTTTCTTGCTAGCTCAGCAGTTTAACCCGCGTGAAAGGCCCGAAACGTTTACCATGTAACCTACTTTTCTGTAATGTAATTTTTGCCGGCTTATGTAAATATCTTTAACTATAAATCAGGGGTAGAGGGTGCCTCAACCTCTCGATCTCCCCTTCATTTTGATTTGAGGTGACTACGTTTTGGTAACTGATTTTCTTCTCTTACTTCCTGTTTAAAGTTCTTCCTTATACGGCTCACCTCCATAGTTTGGGAATAGCCCCTGTTTCATCGGCCTAGTGCCTTTTAGGTTTTAAGAAGTTTCATGTAGGAGTGCAAGTACACGCCTCCATTCAACTTGGTGTTGCGGAACAATTACTTAACCTGTTATTCTCTGCTATGGCCCAGTAGGTTGGGTACGAGATACCCCTGTTTCAATTGTTGTAAGTTGTGCCTTGATGGCAATTTATTGTTAAGTCTGACATTGCCTTAAATAGGCTAGAAAAATTGAGAGCGCGTCTGCTCTTTTCTGGTGTTTTAAGAAGTCATCTGGGAGGCTTGAGGTTAAAAGTTGGGAGCAAGTGCTCCATGTGGTACGGGTTTTCTGCCCCTTTGAACAATTGTGCTTTTGTAAAACTAGGGGCGTGTAGCCCGAGAGAGTTAAAGTTCTGGAATCTTGGATCTTTCTATCTTGTTTACAAATTGTTATTCCCAAAGTAAATGTTGTTAAGATTTTGTCGTTGATTGATTGTTAAAATTAAAAAATATAACCTTTATTTGAAATTTTAAAATTAACTTTGATTCTGTAGTTAGACCCATTCATCCCGGCACCTTCTGTCACCTCTGCTAATCCACCAAATCACGGTAACAATTATTATTATTATTATTATTATTATTATTATTATTATTATTATTATTATTATTATTATTATTATTCGGTAAAGGATGTTAATGCACTGATACGTTAGAATACAAATGCATTTCAGCAAGGCGTAACCATCTAGCCACTCAACAGTTGTGTAGGTTGGGTTGCATGAATGATAGGGGTTCTGATAGTAGTTCAGATTGCAAATCTCATTGCAGAACAGCTGTGCGGGTGGAGGACACTTGCGCCTTGTTAAATACGTTTGCATTCTAACATATTAGTGCCTCAAAATCCTTTCCCTAATTATTATTATTATTATCATTATTATTACTATTCAATCCGACGGCATAGTGTCTGGTCATCCCGTGCCTGGCATGCAGTCGGCGATATTAGCAATATCCAGTGTAATTACCGCGATATAAAACAATCACGAGGGGTCCTGCCTTGGTCGAGCACTTGGCTCGGCGTCACCGCAGCACCGCATACTAAAGAGACGCCGCTGAACGACGGAGGAATACATAAACGACACATCTGCATTGCCTCGCTTATGGAAATATATTGCTTTTTGATGTTGTGTCTGCGTTTTTTTTTTTTTTTACTTTGCCACCAGATGTATGAAACACGGTGTACCCACCCACATTTCTTGTTGCATAATGTAACTCCCGAGTTGACATCCTCATTTTATAAGACTTTTGTTGACTCATGCAGCGAGATAAAATATCTGTCTAGTTCAATACAGAATTTTCACAAATATCTGGAGCTCTACGTAAACGTCGTACGACAATGCCAATTACAGCAAATCAGTAGACGAATTATTTATCCGGCTCCTTGCCTGAATTGTCAGTGTCAAAGCCTTCGAATCACAGGGACCCGGGTTCCATTTCCGGCCGGGTCGGGGATTTTAATCACGTATGATTAATTCTTCTGGTGTTGGGCTGTGTGGCTCAGCCGGTAGAGGGGTCGCCCTTCTGACTCCAAAGTGGCAGGTTCGATCCTGGCTCAGTCCGGTGGAATTTGAAGGTGCTCAAATACGTCAGCCTCGTGTCGTAGAGACGTAAAAACATTATTATTATTATTATTATTACTATTATTATTATTATTACTATTATTATTATTATTATTATTATTATTATTATTATTATTATTATTATTATTATTATTATTCACTTAAAAGTATTTCCATCATGCATAGTGTTACCTCACGGTAATGATTGGTGGGACATATTACTCTGTCCGCGGTCAGAACTACGGTTGTTGGCCGTAGAGCCAGTTCTTCCACCATCTCAGTCGTTGGGAAATATCCTCCTCCGCCATCGAGACCGTTGACTGCAGTCCTTTTTGACTCAGTTGATCAGCGGCTGTTTATTTGGCTAAGCCTTATTCACACCAGTCCTGCATATCTAAAGGAACATCCCCTATCAGCCATATTGGACGCGCCGCGGCGAGTCGGGGTTGAAGCCCCCCGCCCCAGCGTCTTCCGTGAAGTTATGCCAGACACTTACTCAGTTCAGTGCCTGACCCCCACGGGAGCTAACCGGGTCCAAAACTTGCGGATGGACAGTATAGGTTGCGAGGACGGGAAGAACTGTACGTGACAATGAAAGGCTAACTGAGTCCATGAGAAAACGGATAATTAAATTCTATGGGCATTTATTTAGAATGGATGGGAAGAGAATAACGAAAAGGATTTTCACAATACTAGACAGCAGACCTAAAGTGTCGGACAAATGGTTCATGGAGGTGAGAAAGGGCCTCAAACAGGTGGGAATAAATTCAGAAGACATCTCAAACCGAACACAGTTTAGGTCAGTGATCGACAAATTCCATGGATTTCATGACGAACCAAAACTTAACCGTGGGTGGACGGAAGAAAGAAGACAGGCTGCCAGAGAAAGAATGCTAAAGTTTTGGGCTGTGAAGGAGGCTTTCAGAAACACGTAGCTGTTACCTAACGTGGTCTCGAATGGCCGTATACAAATATTATTATTATTATTATTATTATTATTATTATTATTATTATTATTATTATTATTATTATTATTATTCACTATTTGCTTTAAGTAACACCAACACAGATATATCTTACGGCGACGACGGGATAGGAATAGGCTAGGAGTGGGAAGGAAGCGACCGTGGCCTTAATTAGAGTAAGCTACAGCCCCGGCATTTGTCTGGTGTGAAAATGGTAAACCGCGTAAAACCATCTTCAGGGCTGCCGAAAGTGGGGTTCGAACCCACTTTCTCCCGAATGCTAGCTGATAGCTACGAGACCCAAGTCTCGCAGCCGCTTGCTCCATATCATTACGAAATTAACATTATCTTTACGAGGGCTAAAATGCCTTGCATTCTCTCACAATTTACAAGCCTTGCCATTCCTACGTGGACACATTCATTTTAAATTCGATTTATCGAAACTCTGTATCAGTGGCGGTGGGCTCTCAGGAGCACATTAGCACGTGAAAAGCCGGTTCTAATGCATATTCATGGATAAATCAAAATTGCTTCCTTTTTTCCGACCTGATCTCAATCGATCGAAAGTATTCGACTTATATCGAAGCTCCATTATACTAACAGCTGTTCGTTTCGACTGGTAACGCAGGCAGCACGCTGGATACTGCGCTACGATCCTGCTGACTGCACGCATGCGCATGCAAGTGGCATCATGTTTTAGACAGGGAAATCCCCATAAGCGAGGAGCACGATAAGGTATGTTCCTTTCCGTGTACAACCACTCTCAAACCTCTAGCGTGCCGTACGGTATGAAAACATTTTAGCAGTAGTAATCTTAGTTGTGTTGTACACTCACAGATTAGTCTCGGAAAAATTCATCCTTCATTATACGTGTTTTGTCATATTATGAGTAGAGAAGGAGCTATACAAGTAAATGATTTAAGTATGTTATGTTTTACTGTTTTGCGTTCTAGTTTGGTACATCTGAGACGTGAACAAAAATGTTGTGAACACCTGAACATTTTGTCACGAACCACCATTGATCTCGCCTATGACTGCGGTCGATGGACCTGTACCCCTGATTGTGGTAAGAGGCTACTAAGAGAGGCACAACCAAAGAAACTGTCCTCGCTCTCTCGTAGTCTGTTTTCTTTTTGCTATTTTGCTTTCCGTAGAACCGACACGGATAGCTCTTATGGCGGCGATGGGATAGGAAAGGCCTAGAAATGGGAAGGAAGCGGCCGTGGCCATAATTACGGTACAGCCCCAGCATTTGCCTGGTGTGAAAATGGGAAACCACGGAAAACCATCTTTAGGGCTGTCGACAGTGAGATTCGAACCCACTATCTCCCGGATTGGAGTTCACAGCTGCGCGCTCCTAACCGCACGGCCCTCTCGTCTTCTAAGCCAAAAAATATCCACAATTCTATGCCTTTATGTGCAGGGGAGAGAATGTACTCGCGCGATTTTTTGGACGATGATTAATATGATTTTAAAAGCTGAATTTTGTAATTAATGAATCCCTTCTATGTCTTATAAATGCACCGTCCATACACCTGGCCAGAGAGAAGGCGTCACCTTCTAAGTGGCCCGCCCCTCCCCTTCGGGGAGGAGAATGTAAACTTCCCCTTGGTCCTAGGTCTGTCCATACATCTCACTCCCCTCCGTCTCCTCTCGCACTATGGTTCTCTCTTTGCCCTTAGAGCTTGGGCCTACCCACTTCGAACAGCCTGCCGCAAGTAACTACAGCATCGTAAATTTCCTATTTCTACGTCATTTTGAAATCAAATTAGCATATGTAATTCCACGTAGCGTGGAGTAAAATTATTTTCAGAAGTTATTTATTTAATGCGAACGTCCATTACGGATGGTAGAATTGTCAGAACGATTCCATTCGGCTGAACTCTGGGAATGATAACGTTAATTGTTTTGTCCGACTAATTATGTTAAGGTTTTGGAAGACGCCGAGGTGCCAGAATTATGTTTCACACGGGTGTCCTGACATGGCGCAAACTAACAGCAGGGAATATAATGGCTAATGCGATTTTGGTTTAAACATGGCATTCCGAATTTCTCCTTCAGCAGATGAGTATTCAGTTAATGTAAATCTCCCGAAATACAAAGTCACGTCCTGATCGGTTAGGTTTCTCGTAAAACCACGTGTTCTGAGGCTTATGAGTCTTGTAACTAACTAGCATATGTACTCGTCTTCGCATGAGAATTGGTAATCGATTTCACGATTCCTTAATAAATTTATGCGAAGTTACGTTTAATGAGGCATGTTAAACTGATATTCTTCTACGAAAGCACGTGGCAGTAACGTAAAGTGCGATAAAGCTGAACAAAGTGCAGACAAAATGGTGCAGATCACAGAGTTCATTGAACGATACAGTTGTGCGTAATTCTGCCTGTTTCTCGGTTACATAATATAGTTCATCTGAAACCGAGAGTGGCGCTGTAGCTGAAGGATCATGAAACCACTCGTTGACGATAACCTCTTTTATTATTTGTTCTATCGAAAAGAGTAAAATGGCTCTTAAATAAATTATTTCACCCAACTTGTCAGCCTGTAGAACAGTCCATTAATGATAACTCACTTGTACTCCTCCTATCGAAAAGGTGCACAAGAGAAAAAAAACATATTAAAAATTGATTTACATTAAGGCTGGTAGTTTTCCTTAAGGTTGGTCATGTATATTTTGTGGGAGGGTAAAATCACTGTTTAGATTTCGTATCAGCCCCACTCAATTCAGGGATTCAGAAACAATATTGCCCTAAAATCCAAACTGAGGACAGATATAAAGTTGGCAGAAAGAAGCATATATATATATAGAGTTGTTTCCCAGTATTAAGAACTCAACAAATGGACGAAAATACAAATCAACAAAAAAGCTTAAAAAATGTCCCCCCGAAGTTAGACTGAAAAACGGTCCGTTAATTATACCTGCCTTATTAATCCTGATATAGAAAATATGCACGTAAGAAAAATGTTTTAGAAATTGACTTCCATTTAGGCACGTAGATTTACATTAGTTTGGTTGTGTATATTTTGTTGGAGTACAAAATCGCGGTTTCGTTTTCGTATAAACCCCCACTCAATTCAGGGATTTAGAAAAATTATCGGCCCTAAACCTACCCAAGGACAAGTGAATTCCAAATATGAAGTTTGGTAGAAATATATCCAGTAGTTTTCTAGTTATAAGAACTCAGACAAACAAACAGACAACAGGCAAAGAAAAACACCAAAGCTGAAAAATATGCAGATGGTTATTATTACACTTGAAACGGATAAGTGAATGAAAATTTCGCCAAAATAGTCAATGTACAAACACACAGTCATTACGATTTTATACAGAGTGAAGCGAAATTCGCGCACTCGGGCGTCGCAGCGCGACTCCTCACATGCCAGCAATTAAAAAAATTCTCTCACAAAAGTTCGTCCTGCGAGTATATCCGGCAGAAAAAGAATGTTGAAGAGTGGCAATCTGGCAACACTGTAACCACATGTAGGGTAACTACCTCTGTCAGCACATTCTAGTCGTGTTGTGCAGCTGGTGCAGTGGATAGAGTTTTGGGTTAGCATGCAGGAGGTCGAGGGGGCCTGGTTTGAGGCGTATGTTTCTTATTTCGTAAATCTAGTCCAGGTGGTATGGTAACTGGCATCTTAATCGTCAACAGCGATTGCAGTGGGTCCACTAGAAACCATTTGCACTTACATACTTCTTCTTCTTGATCTTTTACCCTCCAGGCTCGGCTTTTCCCTCGGACACAGCGAGGGATCCCACCTTTACCACCTCACGGGCAGTGTCCTGGAGCTTCTGACTCTGGGTCGGGGGATACAACTGGGGAGGATAACCAGTACCTTGCCTAAGCGGCCTCACCTGCTATGCTGAACAGGGGCCTTGATGGGGTGGGAAGATTGGAAGGGATAGACAAGGAAAAGGGAAGGAAGCGGCCGTGGCCTTATGTTAGGTACCATCCCGGCATTTGCCTGGAGGGGAAGTGGGAAACCACGAAAAACCACTTCCAGGATGGCTGAGGTGGGAATCGAACCCATCTCTACTGAGTTGACCTGTCGAGGCTGAGTGGACCCGGTTCCAGCACTCGTTTAATGTTTCAAATTTCGTGGCATAGCCGGGAATCGAACCCGGGCCTCCGGGGGTGGCAGCTAACCACACTAACCACTACACCACAGAGGCGGACGCACTTACATACTACTATCCTAGAAATGCACGAACATTCGTTTTCATTGGTCAGCTTTGAAAGACGCCCTTTCCACGTCGTGCGCGTGAATTTATTCGCAACACTTCATCTACTAGATGCGTTACAACGTGTGCCACGTTACTAAATTTTGTAAATGTAGGATACATGTGACCTATGAAACGGTGTCTTGCTGTATTACAGTATGTAATGTCCGATGGGAATTAGCAAATAAAAAGAGTGCGCCTCAACCCAGGATCGAACCCTCGACCTCTTGCATGCTAACCCAAAACTCTACCACAGCACGACTAGAATGTGCTGACAGAGGTAGTTATCCTACATGTGGTTACAGTGTTGTCAGGTTGTGCAATCTTCAACGTTCTTTTTCTGCCGGATATACTGGCAGGACGAACTTTTGTGAGATAATTTTTATTATTGCTGGCATGTGAGGAGTCGCGCTGCGACGCCCGAGTACGCGAATTTCGCTTCACCCTGTATAGATAGATGTATGCACAGCTTTTTTTAAAAACTAGGATTGATTTCCATTCTGTTCTTTCTAATGCTATGCATAACGTGTCCTGCATGCGCTGGATACACCTTTCGTTTATTTCTGGGTTGACCTACACATTGCATGTTCGCTACAACCATCTCATCGATCGCTCTTGGTAGGTGCACGAGTTTAACTATCCAGCAGTTTGAACTTTACTGCCATCCTCTGGGTGTGTTTTTTCTTTTTACACTATCACTAGGAGGAGTGGAAAGGAACTGGACACCGCACTGTAAGTATATTTGAGTTAGTGTCAATAGTCCACTATTACGAGAGGCATGCAGTACAGTTCCAAGCACAACATTTCCGATCGAGCTGGAAACCCCAGAGCTACTGAAAAAAATTTCGATCTGCTGGGAAATCCAGTATTACCGTGACATTTTTAACCGTACTGGAAAAGCCAGAGCAGCCGGGCAATTTCCAACCTGCCGGAAATCCCAGTGTTACTGCGACATTTCCGAGTGTGCTGGAAAACCTAGAATTACCATGTCATTTCTGAACTGCTTGAAAACCCAGTGGTAATGTGACATTTCGAAGAATGATGGAAAACCTAGATTTACCATGAAATTTCTGAGCTGCTTGAAAGCTGAGTGCTAAAGTGACACTCCCGAGCGTGCTGGTAAACCTACTGTTACTATGACATTTCTGAGCTGCTGGAAAATCCAGTGCTACAGTGACTTTTCCGAGCGTGCTGGCAAACATACTGTTAGTAAGACATTTACGAGTTGCTAGAAAACCCATTGCTACAGTGATATTTCGGAACGTGATGGAAGTATTCAAGTTACTCCAGCTTTTAACACAGATAATTTTTTTTTAGTCTGGGGTCTAAGTGGCATCAGCATCATAAATTTCCCGGCAACTCTGTAAACATGGCAACCAGTGCTCGTCATCTACTGTAT
Organism: Anabrus simplex; assembly: GCF_040414725.1. Lineage (NCBI taxonomy): Eukaryota > Metazoa > Arthropoda > Insecta > Orthoptera > Tettigoniidae > Anabrus > Anabrus simplex. Next base: position 38,693,985 of record NC_090265.1, on the reverse strand, counting down.
GTATACTAGGTGAGCAGGGTTCTCTATACGTAAGCTGCTAGTTACATGTTATAACTCGCCCTGTTAACTTCGAAGCGCAAATCATACACTATTCATAATTGTATGCTTTTCCGTGTAACAGAGGAAAAAGAACGAGTGGTTTTTAGACCTGGATGTTGCTTATACTAAGCTGGATATCGTAGAAAGTCTGTGTGTCACTGAAGAGAATTACAGGGTAATTGTGGAATAATGTAGTTCCCGTTGCTTTCTTCACTGGGTCAAACGAGGAACAAAATGAACAAAACAGAAAACCCGTGGTGCAACAGCTGATTAAGGGCTGGTACAGCTGGTACTCAGCCCTGTGATACTACATGGGCAGTTGTGGTTATTGGAGGTGGTGGATCTGGCCATAAAGACCAAGCAGCATGGCTGTGGAAGTAAACATACTGACTACGTGACACTCGAATACCTCCAGGTCACCTGGGCTAAACAGCAGTCTGAAATCACCAATACCGCCTTATTTTGACCCGCAAATATACGTGCCATTTGTTATTACAGCGACAATTTAGCGTCAACAATGAAACAGTTGAGTATTTCCTGGTGGAATGTTTAGATTTTCTTTGAGCCGGGCTGAGTGGCTCAGGCGGTTGAGGCGCTAGCCTTCTGACCCAAACGTGGCAGATTCGATCCTGGTTCAGTCCGGTGGTATTTGAAGGTGCTCAAATACATCAGCCTCGTGTCGATAGATTTACTGGCACGCAAAAGATCTCTTTTGGGACTAAATTCTGGCACCTCGGCGTTTCCGAAAATCGTAAAAGTAGTAAATGGGACGTAAAGCAAATATAATAATAATTATTATAATGCTATCATCATTATTAGATTTTTGAAACATGGAATACTGATGGACCGAACATCACAACAGAAATCGATGACGCCAGAAAAATTAGGACAGTCAAATGAAAACGGGTCATCTGCCAAGAAGTGTAGCGAAACATTTCGTTATTCAGAATTATAGTCCAAATACTTAGTAAACGTCCTTCTGAGTGACCGGCGAGGCGTGGTCTTGTCGGTAGTGTGGGAGGTCTGATTAGCGCCCCCTCTCTCTTCCCAGTTCGCTATTTCTTAACTCGCTGTAGACACGTTGTGTTCAGCTGCTGAGTACAATGCTTACCACGATAATTAGACGAAGGCTGGGCAGCGAGAGGAGTGAGAGACGAGGCAGCCCCCTTCGATTGCCCCTACTCTCATGCGCGACCGATTACCGCGAGGGACGTTTACAAAGTATTTGGACTACAAGCACCGGAATAAAGACATTTATCGCAGTGGATAATGAGACGGTCAATCCCATTCTTCAAAATGCTGGTGGGCTGCCGACGGAGCCACGTCTGTGCCCAATCACGCACGTCATCGTCCGATGAAACCGATGTTCACGAATGTTTCTACTCAAGTGTGCGACCACAGAGTACACACAAGGCAAGGAAGATATGTTGTAGAAACTGAGGCGATATATGAAGTCAAAGCGCACCAGGATGCCATCCAACGACATTAGCCTTCACGCCCTCTCACTACCAACTCTTCAGAGATCTAGGTGGGGAACTCTTCAGCAACCTCCATACACCATGCGAATTGTGCGTGTCTGGGGAGCTGAAGTACAACACGTGCCAGTGTTCACAAGAGATGGATTGACCGTCTCTTCATCTAGTGGGATACATTTTTGAACAGTTCAGCTGATTTACCTTGAGGTACGAAATGATCTTCTATATTTTCTGGCATGTGAGTGTTTTCATTCGATAGCCTTGTTTTCCACAAGACCTCGTCAAAATATGGATCCTGTCGAGCTTTTCGCTATTGTTAGTACTTGACAAGTACAGGGTGAGCAAATTAAAACTGGCCCAGAAAATATATACAATAGAACTGATGCCGGATTCGCCCTTGATAGTAAACATGACAGAAGATGCTGCAAATTACCTTATCTGAAGAAATTAAAAACTGAGGATCCAAAAGTTCTGACTCCACTTCACTCAGAAACCACCGACAGGTTCGTCTGGACGCTTTAACTTGTAAGGATACAGATGCAGATCTTTATGATGATGTTTCGACGAGACTATCTCTTAGTTCGCACTTGCACAGTTAAACGGCGTTCAGATGTCGTCCGACTTCGTTCCAGATTTTCCGTAACTCAAGCATTGTTTTCTGGTGTGGAATTTGAACTCCTTTCGCATAGCTACGTTTTTTATTCGCTACACAGGCCGTTTCGCACAATTTTGTCACGGAGTTTTGCACTGCAGAATTTTCTGTGGGTTTTCTCAAAACACTTCCAGCCTTAAACTCTTGCGCAAATCGTGCTTCACACAACACTCGATAATGAACACGCGCTGTTTTATCGTGAGGTGGTTTTAGGCATATCAAATAGGCTTCTTAACTGCTATATTTAGGCACTAGAATGAATAATAGGCAGCGATAAAACTGTCGAGTAATCGGAGAATTCAAGGATTCACTGTCAGATTAATGATACTGTAGATGATTTTATTTTCGGCATTACGTTTTCTTCTGAAGACCAACAGGCACACGTATATACCAGATGTGCAGCTGTTGTTCTAGTGAAGATGAAATTCCAGGATTTGAGAAGATTGCATTTATAAAGGTAAAGAGATTGGGACGTTCGCATTGTGTCACTAATTGCTGGGATTTCCAAAGCTGGGAAGTAGGAAGGGGTTGCTTACTCTCCTTACAGTGTTTAATACAGGCTCTTAAGAATCATAGTTAACCTTTAAGTTACAGGCTCTTTAAAAATAATGGCACAGTAGACCATTATTATGAATAGTGAAAGGGATCAAAATTAAAACGAAAATTCAAATATAACAAAGGAAAAACTAGTCAAATTGGAAAATTGGCACTAAAATAGACAGAATGGAGAACAGGCGCTAACGTCAAAATAGACATTTTAGGCATTATAAAACAGATATGTTATATAGAGCTAAACGTTCATCATGAAACATGTAAATTTAAAAGGTGGCGCATGTATATGTTAAGGAAAAATGACACAGCGACATACACGGTAGATACGAGAGATGCGCACTCGGAGACATGTGACAGCAAGCGACTGGTGCATCGAAATCACGATTTCCAGCATTTTCTGTGATGGGCAGATCTCCTGTGTTTTAATAAAGGTCAATTCCGCGTCAGTCTTATAAGTGTTTACCGGGTCAGTTTTACTTTGCCCACCCCGTTCTTGTGCAGTCTTAACAATAGCACGACAGGAGCCATATTCTAGTCAGGTCTTCAGGAAAACAGGACAGACTCGTGCTGTACTGAGGGGGTGCCCGCTTCTTACCTAGAGGTCCCGGCTTCCACTCGCGGCCAATTCAGGGAATTTAATTCTGAACTGAGGGTCACAACACGGTTCATTATTACTCGAAAGATTGACTGTGGATCTGTGTGATACAAGAAGCATCAGACTCTGTCATTAAATCTAATTAATACTGATCATGGTGGCTTCATTTTGAGCACATAGAACTCCTATACGTACAGGTCATTTGGGTGGGTAGCAGCGGCCTTGGCAAGACAAGGCCCAAAAAGGGAGTTTTATGTGCCACGCATTTTGTTGTCCATATATGAGATTGAATCAAGGTGTAGTAAAGCTAATGCAGTGAGCTCGCAGTTGCGATCAACAGTATTCTGTAAAAAGGAAGTCAGTTCCCAGACGAAATTATCTTTACATGGGTCTCTTTTCAGACCAACTTTGTTTTACGGGAGCGAAAGCTGGGTGGACTCAGGATATCTTATTCATAAGTTAAAAATAACAGACATGAAAGTAGGGAGAATGATTGCTGGTATAAACAGATGGAAACAATGACAGGAGGGTACTCGGAATGAGGAAATAAAGGCCAATTTAGGAATGAACTCGATGGATGAAGCTGTACGCATAAACCGGTTTTGGTGGTGGGGTCATGTGAGGCGAATGGAGGAGACCAAGACGACGATGGTTACACTCAGTCTCTAGCGATTTAAAGATAAGAGGTATAGAACTAAATGAGGCCACGGCACTAGTTGCAAATAGAGGATTGTGGCGACGTTTAGTAAATTTACAGAGGCTTGCAGACTGAACTATGAAAGGCTGCCCGCCCATCGATTTCCACGTTCCGTTTTATTCCAGGCCTGCAAGACCGCAGAGTAAACAGGATCACTCTTGCGCGTCCATGGCCGAGTTTTAATTAATTTTGTACGCTAAACACCAAATGTGTCACCAGAGATCGTTTACATTGAGACCTCGCACGACATGGAGTGTAGGATGGAATTTTTTTAAATATTAAAATACCTCTGCCGGTTTTGAACCCGCCTTGTCTGGATCCGGACACAGACTCTCTACCTCCGATCCACAGAGGGAGCCAGAAAGAAAGATGTACGAGAGCTATTTTTTTTTCAACCTCCGATCGGTCGCGAAATTAAAACCACAGTGAGAATCCGACGAAGCGTTGTGCAAATGTACTCCTCGGTATATCTAGTATGCCTGTCGACTGCATCTCGTCACACTTGTCAAGGTCTAAGCGCGCAGTGAACACGTAAACATGCCTAAGAAAATAGAGTACAATGCAGCCGAAATTCATCCACTAATGAATAATGTGTACGGTAAAACTTCCATGGGTGGCGTCGGTGGTGCAGGCACTTTGAAACATGACGTACAGACGTTCATGATGTAGACGGTGAGGGAAGAAAGCGAGTATCAACGTATGATCTTGTTCAGCGAGTAGATCAGGCGATTCGAGAAAAATGCATTGCACCCCTCAGCATGAAGGAATCTAATGGGACTTTATTGTCCTAGGCATGTTTACGTGCTCACTGCGTGCTCAGACCTGACAAGTGTGACGTGACCCGGTGGACAGGCTTTACTAGAGACACTGCAGAACGCTTCATCTGATTCTTACTGTGGTTTTAATTTCGCGACCGATCGGACATTGAAATAAAATAGACCTCGCACGTCATGCACTCAGACCCCTTACACGCAATAACCGAATTCTTATCTGACCTAGTTCCTTACAGTCCGGATATTTAGGGGAACTTACCTTAAAGAGGACCTGGCCAAGTAGCACTCTAGCGGCATAGTTTTATCTTACCTGAAACAGAGAAAAGCGCCAATATTTAGACTTGTATAAATATGCATTTGATAACAGTTGTCAGAACATAAACAGGGCTTTGTAGGGTAACAGAGTGGTTAGAGAATAATGTGTATAAAGAGGATCTTATGCAGAGTGGTCTAAAGGTTGGGACAGCGTTCGCTCGGCCTAGTGAAGTGTCCTGAGGAGCTGCCTGAAAGAACATGCCGTGAACACCGACATAGTACGCAAATAAATCTGAAGAGTCGTTAAGCTATCCACGTAAAACCGCAGTATCAATAACGGGCCCTGAGTTGATACCTTCTCCTTGTAATACTGTACTCCCGGAACATCTGCCTGGATTTTATGCGAGGCAGGTTATACAGATTTACGAAAGATGCCACCCAAAAATAACAGACTGCGGCGAAGGTGAAATACGTCCTGATATTGAGATAACCAGTAAGTAAAATAAACTCGTGTCCTCATCCCGAGTTGGTACAGCTTTTTTCAGGCACACCCTCAATGGAGGTGAGCTGCATGTACCACACACCAGCCCTTCGGCCAGTCTTAAATCTCTGGCTGTACTGGGAATCGAACCCAGGCCTCTGAGGACGGCAGTTACAGTGGTGGACAGCCAACCACTGAAAGACTTTACCTTCAAATGCTCGAAAGACCCTTCATGGTCTGTACACAGAATGTTTTGCTTCTTACTTTACTTAAATCTTTACTTCAGAGCATACAACTGCTGTTTTCACAAGCTTACATTATATAATGTGCCTGCTTTTGTACGTTTTAAGTTAAATCGAAAGCTGTGAAGTTGAACACCTTCTGTTTTCAATGAACATATTTTTATGGAACCGACGAATTCGCAATTGTTTCTACATAGAATTCACCGCCCCTTTAACTTGAATAATGACGATAATTTAAAACGGTTGATATATTTCTTACATATTTTCACCATTGTAAAACTAATTGCTGAAAATTGTGTAGTACTGCACAGCAATCCTTCACAATAGCACCAAGGTTAACTTCCAAGGATATCTTCGTACTATTACTTTCACAACCATCCTTGTGTCTAAAAATAGCTGTTGTAAAATACTTTAGTTCATTCTATGACGTAATGGCCTTCTTCCCGTACTCAAAAAAGTACGGAAAATGACGCTTTACAGCGCTGTAAATATTTTATGCACTTTTTCATTAGAGATTGTCTCTGACTGGTTGAACTCTGCTTCACAGTAATGAAAACACGGATGATCAGAGAGATCATGAACCAAGGAATAACAAACTTAACCTCGTTGAACTATTTCTCCGCCTGATGGCAGCACTGTGGACCCATACCCATCTACAAGAAAAATATGGCGTCTCTGCATTCCCAGCTCCAGTAATCTGCCGCCATCACATACTGACTAATGTATAGGTTAATTCCTTTCCAACAGATAAATATCACACATATCACAGTAGGCCCTATATCAAAAAACTTGCATGGCTTTCATTAATCCAGGATGGAGGACCATGTTTACGTGTCTGGTAGCCTAGTGGATTGTTCGCTGCTTCAAGTAACATTAATTTTAATGATTTATTACAACATGACCTCATGTACACAACTCATATCTTTCATGACACGAATAACAAAACAAGAAAATGGATCAAACAATGGACGATTTACGTTGTGATGACTGAAAATTAATTTAATTTAAAATAAATGAATTCACCATAGTATGAAATAAAATATTGTACACATAAGCCACTAAAGTGATAAGCTTACGTCACTCTCTTCGAAATCCTGTAAACATCTCACTCGTGAAGCCCCTTTCCATGTCAGTTGCGTAAGAATTAATCGGCTCGCCAGATGCAGGTCTTTTGATTTGACTCCCGTAGGCAACCTGCGCGTCGGTATGAGGATGAAATTATGATGAAGACGACACGTACACCCAGCCCCAGTGCCAGAGAAATTAACCACTTACGGTTAAAATTCCCGACCCTGCCGGGAATCGAACCCGGGACCCCTGTGACCAAAGGCCAGCACGATAACCATTTAGACATGGAACCGGACGGAAGTTGCGTAAATAACAAAAACATTGCTAAAAACAATCTTCGAATTCCAACTATCTTTAAAATTTTTACCCAGCCACCTGATTGCTATTGTAGGTAGTCGACTACCCCTTCCTTCTTTAACATAATATGGAAGCTGACTGTGTGGACTCATAAGCCCGTTATTCGATGATCCGTTTCCAACCCATGGGGAGGGCCTGAAATATGTCACCCAGTTAATTAAATACTCTAATGCAAACAATACAACATTAATTAAATACAGAGAATGAAATGAGTTAGCTTACATACACGGTTGTTATGAAACAAACTCATAAGAAAGACTTTTTCAAAATGGCAAATTTTGAATATTTTTGTAGGCCATTTACATTTTCAATAAATTACAGCTCTGTATACATGCAGTATAGCAATGTGTAATAGTAATGATATGTCGCCTCTGTGGTGTAGTGGTTAGTGTGATCAGCTGCCACCCCCCGGAGACCTGGGTTCGATTTCCGGCTCTGTCACGAAATTTTAAAAAGTGATACGAGGGCGGGAGGACAACTGAGTTGCGGGGGGGGGGTTCTATTCTCACCTGAGTCGTCCTCGAAGAAGTGGTTTTTCGTGGTTTCCATCTTCTCCTCCAGGCAAATGCCGGAATGGTACCTAACTTAAGGCCACGGCCCTTCCTTCCCTCTTCAGTCAGGGTTCGATTCCCCTTCCAAATTTCCCAGTCCCTCACAAGGCCATGCTCACTATAGCAGGTGAGGCCGTCTGGGAGAGATACTGGTCCTCCTTCCCAGTTTTATCACCCGACCAAAGTCACACGCTCGAGGAAACTGCCCTTGAGGCGATAGAGGTGGGATCCCTCGCTGAGTCTGAGGGAAAAAACAACCCTGGAGGTTAAAATGAAAGAAAGTAATGATATGTATTGTGCCCTTTTAAAGGCAACAACTGCGGTGATCTCTTCTTTTTTCTGTGCGCCGGCTGCTCCTGTAATAAATGACATGTAAAATCATACTCACCACTGCATGTAGACTCTTCTTTCTCAGTCGTGCCCGTCCGTTATCCCCGGAGAGGCCACCCGCTGATAAAGGAGTGAGGGAATGAAAAGAAGGGGTAAACTAACTAAAATGACGGTACCCAAGACTGAATTAAAATTTAAATAAAGACTAATTTATTAAATAAAAGCAAAGTGCGAAAATTGAACGTAAATTGAACTAGTGAAAAAAAATGTAAACAAATGAAATAACAGTGACTAATAAAATATTAAAGAGTAAGGATCTGCCTTGCAAACAATCATAAACTGCCTAAGTAAACTGACTGAAGGTCAAAACACCTTAATTAAAATATACCAGACTCTCTTGACACTGTCTTCAAGTTAAATAAAATGACTCAGTTTAAAACTCTGGTCAGAAAGACCACCTTCTTGAAATGCAGAATTACATTACGGAGAAAGATATCTCCCAAATAAATTTAAAATAGTTGACTCACAATAAAGTAAAATTAAATTCTGTTATGCCATCAAACCACTGACTTATAGGAGTTATAAAATGTGTAACACCTGTTGCTCATTTGGTAAAATACCCAAATTTAAATAATCATGGACTGCACTAAGCAAGTGTATTACTTAAGGAATAAATTCGAAGAAAACAGAACAACCATGAACATCACACTTCATTTCCGACATAACCATTGTCTTATACAAAACTTCATGATTAAACCAAATTAATTATCGTAACATCACTCTGAGTGTATCCAACCACTCATCTAAATTTTAAACTTCATTTGCATGTCTGTGATAGACTGGACTTCTTAAAATAAACAGAAATTTAGGCCAAATGCCTGATGTTAACATTATCAAATGATAGCGATCCTTGTACATTAAAATTTCTATAGAATTTTGCCGCTGACTGCGTTTCATTATTAATTCATATTCGTGGTATCACCACTAGATGGAGGCAGATGCCATCTTATTTACCATTTATTGCGGCAGTTTTATACAATTGGTTTATTTAAAGATCGCTTCATTTCAAAATAAAAATGTAGTGGATTTTAAAAGAAAGTTTGGTAATTACTTAGATGCCTGGTATGAGCATACCACTACCATTTCGACTGTGACATAATCGATGATCCAATAAACCTAACATCTGAAATGGTATTTACATCATTACCTTAATTAACGGAGAAACACTGCTCCGACAAAAAAAATACAGAGATCAAAAAAAAAACTAGCCTAGCTACACTTATCTATTTACATCACATCAAATATAAATAATTCACATACGCTTGCGTCCTACAAATAAACAGTAAAAGTACAAACAGAAAAGAAAACAAATAAGCAAACTGGATCCCACCATCGCGGCCTACTGGAAATAAAAAAGATAGAAATCGCAAAACAAACTCGGAGTCACCAGAAAAACATACCCCGCTGCGAGTATCAAAATGAAATATTGCGAATTTGACGGCAATCTCAAACTTCAGACGATAAATGTCTGGACATGATATTACTTAACCTTGATGGACAAATTACTGTTACTTCACGTCATCCGTGACTCTACATAAATATTCAAAACACATTGACTCGTCGCTCTGTTCACATTGTACACTGGCTAGCATTTTTATCGAGCATCTACTTTCCCTGGAATTATTTAAACAAATACAGGCTCCTGCCTGTAGTATCGTAACCCATGTCGTAACACATTTAACACACGTGGTTAAACTCTTTATTTCACAATTCTTTTTACTCATTAGTTCACGACGTCATTATTATTCATTATTCTCACAACACAGCCTCGCTCGTATCCGGCGGGCACAAATATCTGTCGTGCACATTACGGCTTCTTACGACAAATCAAGACATGGTCCCAATATCATATTTCCATCATCAACGTAGCTCATCAGGGATATTAATCATCTAGCTCGATCTCTCGATCATTCACTGTTAACACATCACAAAAATCACAGAGCTGACTCATCAATGGCGCTCACCGTTTCTATCAAAACAAAGAATGACGAGATTGCCTCTCAAAACACAAATGTTGAAACATGCGCAACCGCAACTACCCAGAAATAAAAATTCGCGTCTACCAAAAATCGTCGCAAAAATACGCGGGATAAGTACAATCAAAACCGGACATCAGAAGGATGATTCCGCAACATAAAACAAGCTGAAAGCGCAAACTACCGAAATAAACATTGAAATCATCGCGACGGCGTCCCCAAGAACAAAACTCCAACAAAATCGACTCAAAACCAACGATCTAAATCATGATGAATAATAATAATAAACTGACATTACACTCGTAGATCCAATATCAAAGCTGCCTAACTGTCAAAGTGACATACTACAAAATCAACCATAAATACACGCAAACAAACATCTACTTAAACAAAGTGCACAAAATAAGCCTATCTGAAAGTGCAACATAAACATTATTATTATTATTATTATTATTATTATTATTATTACTATTATTATAATATTATTATTATTATTATTATTAGCAGTATTATAAAACTGTGAATTATTTACAACCCTACCTAGTACTCTAACCTACATTGATCATCGATTTTGCCACGGTCCTACATATTTATTTACATTATAATGATGCTCATACCTGTGATGGTGGAGGCAGGTCGGTTCACCCACCGGCCCCGGTCATGGTGGAAATTAGAATTCCATCTTCAAGCTGATGTGGTATTCCAGATTTTTACACACGCAAATTTGACACATTCTTGCCATGCCGTGACACACGTTTATATTAGCATAAACACTCGTATTTCTCTCACTCCAGTGAAAGTTAGAAAATGCCACTGCAGACTCCTGCCTGTTGTGTAGAAGGATGGTCGCCTCGCTATCTACCTGCAAAACACCTGCTGGCCTGCTCGCCGATCCCTCAGCTCTGTTTACACTACAGCTTACAGTACATTCACCCTACTGGGACATAACTGTCTCCTCAAGGTTGACTATTGCGGTCTCCATTGAAGAAAGTCAATCACCTTCCGGTCTGTCTTTACTGGTTTCTCCCCATAAACATCTCGCTTGCCAAACAGTTTGTAGAATGGTAGAAACAAGCTAAAATACAGTTTATGTTGTGGAGAAAATTTTATACTGATCTCACATGTAACACTCCCTGCTGGTTAGAAATGTTTTTATGTAAATATGCTGAAAAACATGGACTTGTTTCCCTCGACTAGTAATGTGAGTTCATTTGAGTTGAAAGTGTAATTCTTGCCTACTCTCCCTGAATTTACAGTAAAAGTCTGTGAAAATGTTCATTTTCTGAAATGCTATTCTCCCAAGTAAATAATACAAGGCTTTCTAAAAATGCCTACAAGTGTCTAATCGCTTTCTTACCAGCCAAAATAAAGCTGACTAAATGCATTTGCTGATACACTCTGTCACTCTGTCGAACGTAAATTCACTGAGAATACTGACGTAACACTAAAAGTACTCAAGACAATAACTGAGAACTGAAAACTCTGAAGACACTGAGAATGACTCAAAACACTGAGAATTCAGAACGACTGAGAACTCGAAACACTGAGAGTTCGAAACACTGAGAACTCGAAACACTGAGAATACTGAACGACTGAGAGTTCAGAACGACTGAGAGCTCGACCCTGTGGTCGCTGGGTTTTGTAGAAATTCCTCCCACCACCTGAAAATAGTTCCGTGGAAGGGATGTGGCGTAATAATCTAGTCCTCGGGAGCGCTTTCTCGTACATCCGTAGGTTATGGTTTTCAAAATTTATATGCAAAACTTCCTAAATTTTGTCCGACTCACATGTGATATTGCGCCGCGGGAAATGATCATAGGATAATCCACACGACGGTGCGCGTCACTGGTGTTATTTTCTTCCGGTGGATGGCCTCATCCTGCCATGACAGCTCCTTCTTCTAGATCCTATTACTCCTCCGTGTGAAGTTGAATTTTAATAATTAGGCACTAATTAACCACAGATTGGTACTGATAATTCACCAAATATTATAAAGAAGTCAGGACACTGTTTTTCACTACCACATCGGGCTTCAGATCGCGAGATACTGCCTGTAGATTTCCCGGTATGACAGCTCATTCAAATTTAGAATTTTCTGATTGGCTGAGACTTTCGCGCCCTTCCAAACGTGGGTGCATCCGCTTCCTCCCAAGAATTGGCGGTTATAGTCGTTGTCCTCTATTGTCCTAGCAAAGTAGGTCAGGCTTCAACGCGTGCTTTTCTTGTGAGAACGACCAGCAAGTCGCCACTCCCCGGCGGTGTCATAAAATTTATTGGAAGGATGGTTTACAATTTGGTCGTGCCTAGAGAAGAGTTTCATGGATTCTCTCGCCGTCTGACTGGCGCCAGAAAGTTCCTTTGAGACTGCTAGTTTCACAGCCTCACTGTGGTATCTCATATGTGAAATATTCAATTTAATTGTGAATTAAATTAGGCCAAATTCGCTTATGGGTGCAATGCCCCCTTACGCCGTTAGAAATCTTACGCGATAGTGGAAGATTTCTCAATTCAACCAATGACATTCTAGACATACTTGCAGCCATAAGCGAATGTATACTCCTGACTATGAAGTATACCTCTGCTTATGTCTGAGTTTTTCTCTGATTTCTCTCTCTAAATGTTTGTTCTCTTTCTCGAGGTCATCTGCAATCTGTTTCATGACTGCTAGTATCTCGGCTGAGTTCTGTTCGCATTCCGGACAATTCTCTTCTGTCTGTTGACCTGTCTCAATCTCGAACTGACTGTCGTCTCCTGGGTTCGTTGATAGGGTCTCCTGGTCATCTTCTTCTTCTGCTTCGGTACACGGGTCATCATCATCATCTTCTTCCGTGCCGGAACTTGCGTCTTCTCCTGCGTTTGAGCTCCTTGGTTTTTCCACGAGATTCACTTGAGCTGCGCCTGGTGCTATTCTGTACGTTCTAAGATTGGCTGCATTCATAATCATTTCATTTTCTCCATCTAAACTTCTAATTTTATATGCATTGTTTTGCATATCTTGGACAATGCTGTAAGGACCGATGTACAATGGTGCGAATTTTGCGTAATACTTCCTTTCAGGATCGGAGATGGCTGGTCTACGGATCAATACCATGTCACCTACCCTTAATGGCTTGTGATATTTTTTTCTTCGGACTCTTCTCAGCCTGCGGTCAGCTTGCTCTCTTAAGTGCTCCCGTACCTGTTGTGTACATAGTTCCGGAGCTAATAGGGGTTCAGGCGGACAATTGACGACTGGACACCACGGCCTGGCCGGTTGTAAGCCATTATGCACTGTGGCTGGGATTTTCGCTGTTGCTTCATGGACAGTATTGTTTATGCAGTCAGTGATCAATGGGAGAATATCAACCCATCGCCAATGTTGTTCTGGGGTATAGCTTCTGCAGAATTTTGCGATGACTTTCATTACTCTTTCTGCCGGGTTCGACTCTGGGTGACGTGTTGAACTCAGAACATGCTGTATTCCTAATTGCCTTAAACCTGTTTTGAACTCTGCGGAGGTGAACTGGGTTCCGTGATCTGTTAATAATTTCTCCGGTTTTCCCATGGCCGGAATTATTTCCCTATTAATGCATCTTAAAACTGACCTAGTATTGGCCTTTTGCATTGGACAAAGGTTTGTAAATTTGGAAAATACATCCATGGTGACTAATATGAACTGATTGCCTCTCCGTGATTTCGGGATTTTTCCATAAATATCCATCGCGAATAACTCACGGGGCTTTGACGGTAGAATGGGAATTGGCTTCTGTTTTAAAAGGTAGGAGTTCGCCTTGACACGCTGGCAAGTGTCGCATGTAACTATTGCATCCCTGACAGTTTTCCTTAGGTCTTTCCAGATGAAAGTTTCCTGAATTGTGGCCACGGTCTTATCAATACCTCCGTGCCCAATAACACGGTGTACATGCCATATTAGCTCTTCCTGTAATTCTTTCGGGACGACAATCTTTAATTTAGTATGATCCTTATCTGCGTATTTTAACAATTGATTATTTAACAATCTGTATTCTTGTGCGGCCTTGTGAATTTCGTCATAACGAGGGTCCCCTTGTTGAATTGTTCCCTGGAAATACTGGATAATCGGCTGTAAGGTTGGATCAGCCTGTTGAAAGGTTGGTAACTGGCTCAGTCGGAGTAGTACATTTCGGTCTTCCTGGGTTAAGTCCACATAATTTACCTGCTCTTCACGTTTATTTGGGTTCCTGCTTAAGGCGTCTGCTAAGATGTTTGCCTTGCCGGTACAGTGTTCAATGGTGAAATTAAATTGCTGCACGAACAGTGACCATCTAGTAATTCTGTCAGATGAAACGGCTGATTTTAACATGAACGTTAAAGCTTTGTGGTCAGTTCTTATGACGATTGGAAATCCATAAATAACTTTCCGCCAGTGCTGTAGGGCTTGGACTATGGCTAGCATTTCCAGCTCTGTAGTTGTGTAGTTCCGTTCGTGTGACCTCAGTTTTCTACTGTAAAAGCCTAAATAGTCCTTGGTTTTACATTCATTGTCCTGTTCCTGGAATAAGACTGCACCTATGCCTACTTTAGATGCGTCTGTCTGAAGGATAAATGGTCTGTTAAAATCAGGATACGCTAATTGTATGCTCCTGGCTAACAGTTCTTTAGTATTTGAGAACGCTGTCTCTGCTTCCTGTGTCCATTTCCATCTGTTATTCTTACAGAGCAGGTCTTGTAGTGGTGCTACGACTTCGGTGAAATTTTTACAGTGTTCTCTAAAGAATTGATACATACCAAGGAACTGGCGAACATGTTTCACCTTGGTAGGTCTAGGGAAGTTACTTATCGCTTCTAACTTTACCGGATTTGGTCGGATTCCCTTGCCGTCTATCACGTGTCCTAGGAATAGGATTTCCGGCTGACAGAAGTGTGATTTCTTGATATTCACCTTGAATCCGGTTTCTATAAGGTTTTTAAACAGTTTGCCTAAATTTTGGAGGTTTTCTTCAAAGGTTTTAGTTGCGATTATCATGTCATCGATGTACAAAGTAGTAACTGCTTTGACTTCGTCTGTTAGGTTCCTGTCAAGTGCCCGTATGAGAGCGCTAGAAGAATTGCGGGTTCCGAACGGGAGTCTTTCAAAGACATAGGTCTGTTGATCAAACATAAACCCTGTTAGTAACTTCGACTTATCATGCAGAAGGATATGGTGAAAAGAACTGGTCAGGTCTACACCTGTGAAAACTTCCATGTCTCTAAATCGACGAATTGCGTCCTTAATAGGCATGGCTTGATCATTCTCTGGGATTAATTTGGAGTTTAATTGACGAGCGTCGAGGCACAGCCTCAGGGAATTGTCGGCTTTCTTTACTATGACAAGGCTGTTCACGTACGGAGTAGGTCGCTTCGAAATTATCCCGTTTTCTTCCATTTGTTTGATAATTTGTTTGACCTCCTCATGGTATTTTTCTGGCACTGGATACGGCTTACGTTTGTATGGTTCCCAGTCCAAAACATTGAAAGCGTATGTAAAATTAGGGATGAGGCCTACTTTGGAATCGAATACGGCCTGATGTTCAATTAAGAAGGCTCTTAATTGATCTTTCTGTTCTTTCGTCCCTTTAAACTCTGCAACCTTGTCATTGATTAAATTTTCAATATCTTCTGCAGTATCAACCATAAAAATGTCTGTAAAAATCCCCTCATGGTCCAAAATATTTAACTGTTCATCCGCATGCTCGGCTCCTACGATATCATGGAACTCTCCGTCAGTACTGTTATCTGCTTCGTCCTCATCGGTTTCCGGATTTATTGCCACCTTGTCGTGACCTCCATTCCTTCGGAATCTCACAACGCCCCCTGCAAGGTCAATGACGGCATGTGTTTCCCTTAGAAAATCAGCTCCGAGAATTACGTTGTAGTTAACTCTGGCCATTATGATGAATGTATGACTGTAGGTTGAGCTCCCTATTGTCATCTCCAGGTATGTCTGGGACTTACAGGTAGTCACCTTGTCTGGCACAATCCCTTTTATTTTTACTGTCGAGACTGGAATCTCAGGTAGGCTCATTCTCTCTTTCAAATCATTAAACAGAGTCCTCGAAATAATGCTGATACTCGCACCAGTATCTAATAGTCCTAAAATACTTGTTCCGTAAATTTTGATTTTAATCACAGGTAGAGGTAAAATTTGTGGGCTCTCCTGCTTGAATTCATCATTTAATAAGTCCTCAGGCTGCGCTATCCACGAATCTACCTTTGCTACCTCCCACTCTTCATTTTCAATGGTTGAATGTGTGTCTGAGTCAGTGTCTAATGGAGCTACTAATTCGAAATTGAAGTTTTTTTTTTCCTAGCACCGGTCCCCTCGTATGTCGGTGCATTCGGATTGAGCGGTCTGCGGTCCTCGCTTCCTCTCCTTCTTGTTTGCTGGAACTCGAGGCTTTCGGCTCCTGTGATATCCGGGTTCATGTCTTGGGATTCGATTGCCTGTTTCCACGGATCGCGCTGCTGTTTGTTACTCAGGTCATTGATGTATCGGCGCCCCTCTTGATACCTCGGGTCCGAGTTCCTATCTCGCTGGTAATTCCTTCTCTCGTTCCATCTCCTTTTAGGATCGCGATAGTAAGGCCTGTCTCTTCCTCGATCTTCCCATCGCCTTCTGTCACGTGAGAGGTACCTCCTTTGGTATGGCTGCCTGTCCTGGTAGCGCGGTCGCCTGTCTGGATAGTTAGGTCTTCTAAACCACGGACGTTGGATTTCTTCCTCCTGGCGTCTCGTGTTCGTATCTCGCCGCGGTACAGCGCCTGAATTCGGGCCGTTTACCTGCGCATTGCCTCGTGCATTGTCACTGGTGGCATTAGCTAGGTAAGCCCTATGTTCCTGCGTCTGTCTGGTCACTCTCTGCGGTACATTATTAGTGGATGTAGCGTCTAGCTCCCTTAAAATGGCCTCAACTTGAGCTGGATCATCTACCCTCACTGTAATGAGCATTCTCTGCACGTCCGACGGAAATTGTTTGATTATTGTCTGCACGATCTCTTCGTCAGACACCGGAGAATCTAATTGTCTAAGTTTGACGAGCTGTGTTAAGAAGAAGTCTAAGTATCGTGTGGGCTGTGTCGACATGTACTTGCGAGTGTACAAGTCCATCCTGAGTGCTTGTTGTGTGGATAAGGACCAGTACCTTTCGAGGAAAGCCTTCTCGAAATCTGCGAACGTCTTAAAAGTATCTACGAAACCGTAGTACCAGGTCTTCGCCTGTCCTTCCAGATATTTTTCTACTATGCGTAGTTTCTTGTCTTCTGGAGCTTTAATATCTTGGAAATATTGTTTCAATTCCCTAAGATATACTTTTGGGGTTATTTGTGACGTTCCACTAAATTTCTTCGGTTGATCGTCACTCGTACGCACGATGTTTATGATCTGCGTGGAAGCTTCAGTTCTTTGCGTACTTTCCGGCATTGTCCTTTCCATGTTAACTATTTGTGTTATCGGCTCGGTCTGTGTCGGCTCATACTGCGGCTGTATCCTACTTTCTCTGGCTACCTGGGACTCAGCTTGTTTGTCTACTAGCATCTTGACCAAGGTCGAGAGGTTTTCACCCTGGGTCTTAATTGCCTGGATTTTTCCCTCTATGACCTCGTTAACTTCCTGTCTTACTGACTGCTCACTGAGTGTAATCGCACCCTCAGTTTCCGCTATCTTTTCTGACAGTTCGGTTAACCTCTTTGTAATATCCTGGGTCTCCGACTTTAAGGTCATGATTTCGTGGCTCGTTTTCTCCTGAGTCTCTCCAATCTGTACGCATACTTTATTCATTTCTTTCTTAGTCTCATCCTCAATTTTATCTATCCGTTCTTCCAGGAGTATCATACCTCGAGCTAAATCCTTGCCTTGATCTTGCACCATTACCCTGGTTTCCCTCATAGTTTCCTCAACAGTCGCGCTATGGCTGTCTAACTGCTCTTGTATTTGTGCTTGTGCATCGGCTAACTTCTTTATTTCTTCCATCGTCTCCTGCCTGTTTGCATTACACGCCTGCATGAGTTTATCCTGGTTTTCCCGTAACTCTTTCTTCAATTCAACCTGGCTCTTTATAAATTTCTCCTCGAGCTTTATCTCACACTGTTTGAATTCTTCCAAGACCTGTCCGTGTACTGCCTCTACTTTATTTGCAAGTTCGGCTTGGCTACTTTCAATCTTATTTGCAAGTTCAGCTTGACTAGATTTCAATTCACTTTGTGTGGCTTTTAACTCATTGGCTAACTCTACCTGGCTGGATTTTAATTCGCCTTGTGTGGTTTTTAATTCGTTAGCTAATTCGGCCTGGCTACTTTCGACTTTGTTTACAAGTTCAGCCTGACTGGATTTTAATTCGTCAGCTAATTCTGTCTGGCTACTTTCTACTTTGTTTACAAGTTCAGCCTGACTGGCTTTCAGTTCGTCAGCTAATTCTGTTTGGCTACTTTCGATCTTATTCGATAGTTCGGCCTGACTCGATTTCAACTCACTAGTTGTTACACTTAAATCGTTAATGGTTTTAATCAACATGTCCCACTGCTCCTGGCTAATCGACATTTTTATATGCTGAGAGAATACGACTGAGACCATCAGGCTCCCCAACAATACCTCCAACACATGCAAGACACAGTAATTACCCATACAAAACAATTTTATCCTAAACTTGGATAAAATTATACAAAACATATCATTTATAATTAATACCACTACTTGTCAAACAGTACTATCACAGCATTCATATTTATCAATATTCAGTAAACCTATGTTCATGGCTGTTAGTCTGGGTACAAAATAAATTAAATGTAAAGTGCAAAGTCCCGGGGATAAGCAAATCTAGCCCCTAAAGTTGGGCGACACGCTTTTCACTCCTCACTCCGGCCCCTGTGCCCTTTTAAAGGCAACAACTGCGGTGATCTCTTCTTTCTTCTGTGCGCCGGCTGCTCCTGTAATAAATGACATGTAAAATCATACTCACCACTGCATGTAGACTCTTCTTTCTCAGTCGTGCCCGTCCGTTATCCCCGGAGAGGCCACCCGCTGATAAAGGAGTGAGGGAATGAAAAGAAGGGGTAAACTAACTAAAATGACGGTACCCAAGACTGAATTAAAATTTAAATAAAGACTAATTTATTAAATAAAAGCAAAGTGCGAAAATTGAACGTAAATTGAACTAGTGAAAAAAAATGTAAACAAATGAAATAACAGTGACTAATAAAATATTAAAGAGTAAGGATCTGCCTTGCAAACAATCATAAACTGCCTAAGTAAACTGACTGAAGGTCAAAACACCTTAATTAAAATATACCAGACTCTCTTGACACTGTCTTCAAGTTAAATAAAATGACTCAGTTTAAAACTCTGGTCAGAAAGACCACCTTCTTGAAATGCAGAATTACATTACGGAGAAAGATATCTCCCAAATAAATTTAAAATAGTTGACTCACAATAAAGTAAAATTAAATTCTGTTATGCCATCAAACCACTGACTTATAGGAGTTATAAAATGTGTAACACCTGTTGCTCATTTGGTAAAATACCCAAATTTAAATAATCATGGACTGCACTAAGCAAGTGTATTACTTAAGGAATAAATTCGAAGAAAACAGAACAACCATGAACATCACACTTCATTTCCGACATAACCATTGTCTTATACAAAACTTCATGATTAAACCAAATTAATTATCGTAACATCACTCTGAGTGTATCCAACCACTCATCTAAATTTTAAACTTCATTTGCATGTCTGTGATAGACTGGACTTCTTAAAATAAACAGAAATTTAGGCCAAATGCCTGATGTTAACATTATCAAATGATAGCGACCCTTGTACATTAAAATTTCTATAGAATTTTGCCGCTGACTGCGTTTCATTATTAATTCATATTCGTGGTATCACCACTAGATGGAGGCAGATGCCATCTTATTTACCATTTATTGCGGCAGTTTTATACAATTGGTTTATTTAAAGATCGCTTCATTTCAAAATAAAAATGTAGTGGATTTTAAAAGAAAGTTTGGTAATTACTTAGATGCCTGGTATGAGCATACCACTACCATTTCGACTGTGACATAATCGATGATCCAATAAACCTAACATCTGAAATGGTATTTACATCATTACCTTAATTAACGGAGAAACACTGCTCCGACAAAAAAAAATACAGAGATCAAAAAAAACTAGCCTAGCTACACTTATCTATTTACATCACATCAAATATAAATAATTCACATACGCTTGCGTCCTACAAATAAACAGTAAAAGTACAAACAGAAAAGAAAACAAATAAGCAAACTGGATCCCACCATCGCGGCCTACTGGAAATAAAAAAGATAGAAATCGCAAAACAAACTCGGAGTCACCAGAAAAACATACCCCGCTGCGAGTATCAAAATGAAATATTGCGAATTTGACGGCAATCTCAAACTTCAGACGATAAATGTCTGGACATGATATTACTTAACCTTGATGGACAAATTACTGTTACTTCACGTCATCCGTGACTCTACATAAATATTCAAAACACATTGACTCGTCGCTCTGTTCACATTGTACACTGGCTAGCATTTTTATCGAGCATCTACTTTCCCTGGAATTATTTAAACAAATACAGGCTCCTGCCTGTAGTATCGTAACCCATGTCGTAACACATTTAACACACGTGGTTAAACTCTTTATTTCACAATTCTTTTTACTCATTAGTTCACGACGTCATTATTATTCATTATTCTCACAACACAGCCTCGCTCGTATCCGGCGGGCACAAATATCTGTCGTGCACATTACGGCTTCTTACGACAAATCAAGACATGGTCCCAATATCATATTTCCATCATCAACGTAGCTCATCAGGGATATTAATCATCTAGCTCGATCTCTCGATCATTCACTGTTAACACATCACAAAAATCACAGAGCTGACTCATCAATGGCGCTCACCGTTTCTATCAAAACAAAGAATGACGAGATTGCCTCTCAAAACACAAATGTTGAAACATGCGCAACCGCAACTACCCAGAAATAAAAATTCGCGTCTACCAAAAATCGTCGCAAAAATACGCGGGATAAGTACAATCAAAACCGGACATCAGAAGGATGATTCCGCAACATAAAACAAGCTGAAAGCGCAAACTACCGAAATAAACATTGAAATCATCGCGACGGCGTCCCCAAGAACAAAACTCCAACAAAATCGACTCAAAACCAACGATCTAAATCATGATGAATAATAATAATAAACTGACATTACACTCGTAGATCCAATATCAAAGCTGCCTAACTGTCAAAGTGACATACTACAAAATCAACCATAAATACACGCAAACAAACATCTACTTAAACAAAGTGCACAAAATAAGCCTATCTGAAAGTGCAACATAAACATTATTATTATTATTATTATTATTATTATTATTATTACTATTATTATAATATTATTATTATTATTATTATTAGCAGTATTATAAAACTGTGAATTATTTACAACCCTACCTAGTACTCTAACCTACATTGATCATCGATTTTGCCACGGTCCTACATATTTATTTACATTATAATGATGCTCATACCTGTGATGGTGGAGGCAGGTCGGTTCACCCACCGGCCCCGGTCATGGTGGAAATTAGAATTCCATCTTCAAGCTGATGTGGTATTCCAGATTTTTACACACGCAAATTTGACACATTCTTGCCATGCCGTGACACACGTTTATATTAGCATAAACACTCGTATTTCTCTCACTCCAGTGAAAGTTAGAAAATGCCACTGCAGACTCCTGCCTGTTGTGTAGAAGGATGGTCGCCTCGCTATCTACCTGCAAAACACCTGCTGGCCTGCTCGCCGATCCCTCAGCTCTGTTTACACTACAGCTTACAGTACATTCACCCTACTGGGACATAACTGTCTCCTCAAGGTTGACTATTGCGGTCTCCATTGAAGAAAGTCAATCACCTTCCGGTCTGTCTTTACTGGTTTCTCCCCATAAACATCTCGCTTGCCAAACAGTTTGTAGAATGGTAGAAACAAGCTAAAATACAGTTTATGTTGTGGAGAAAATTTTATACTGATCTCACATGTAACACTCCCTGCTGGTTAGAAATGTTTTTATGTAAATATGCTGAAAAACATGGACTTGTTTCCCTCGACTAGTAATGTGAGTTCATTTGAGTTGAAAGTGTAATTCTTGCCTACTCTCCCTGAATTTACAGTAAAAGTCTGTGAAAATGTTCATTTTCTGAAATGCTATTCTCCCAAGTAAATAATACAAGGCTTTCTAAAAATGCCTACAAGTGTCTAATCGCTTTCTTACCAGCCAAAATAAAGCTGACTAAATGCATTTGCTGATACACTCTGTCACTCTGTCGAACGTAAATTCACTGAGAATACTGACGTAACACTAAAAGTACTCAAGACAATAACTGAGAACTGAAAACTCTGAAGACACTGAGAATGACTCAAAACACTGAGAATTCAGAACGACTGAGAACTCGAAACACTGAGAGTTCGAAACACTGAGAACTCGAAACACTGAGAATACTGAACGACTGAGAGTTCAGAACGACTGAGAGCTCGACCCTGTGGTCGCTGGGTTTTGTAGAAATTCCTCCCACCACCTGAAAATAGTTCCGTGGAAGGGATGTGGCGTAATAATCTAGTCCTCGGGAGCGCTTTCTCGTACATCCGTAGGTTATGGTTTTCAAAATTTATATGCAAAACTTCCTAAATTTTGTCCGACTCACATGTGATATTGCGCCGCGGGAAATGATCATAGGATAATCCACACGACGGTGCGCGTCACTGGTGTTATTTTCTTCCGGTGGATGGCCTCATCCTGCCATGACAGCTCCTTCTTCTAGATCCTATTACTCCTCCGTGTGAAGTTGAATTTTAATAATTAGGCACTAATTAACCACAGATTGGTACTGATAATTCACCAAATATTATAAAGAAGTCAGGACACTGTTTTTCACTACCACATCGGGCTTCAGATCGCGAGATACTGCCTGTAGATTTCCCGGTATGACAGCTCATTCAAATTTAGAATTTTCTGATTGGCTGAGACTTTCGCGCCCTTCCAAACGTGGGTGCATCCGCTTCCTCCCAAGAATTGGCGGTTATAGTCGTTGTCCTCTATTGTCCTAGCAAAGTAGGTCAGGCTTCAACGCGTGCTTTTCTTGTGAGAACGACCAGCAAGTCGCCACTCCCCGGCGGTGTCATAAAATTTATTGGAAGGATGGTTTACAATTTGGTCGTGCCTAGAGAAGAGTTTCATGGATTCTCTCGCCGTCTGACTGGCGCCAGAAAGTTCCTTTGTGACTGCTAGTTTCACAGCCTCACTGTGGTACCTCATATGTGAAATATTCAATTTAATTGTGAATTAAATTAGGCCAAATTCGCTTATGGGTGCAGTATGGAGAGAAAGGAAGATGGTGTATGGAGGAGCCTGAATGTACAGACTGCTACTGTGGACAAAGGGAACTAATACGATATAGATTATACTGTAAGCCCACATACCTTATATGTCATAGTCCGTAAATGCATTGTCTAATTCTGTGCATTACGAACGGTAGAGGTGCGATTATACAACTCCCAGTGAACTACAGAATATATTAAGCACAATGTTTTATATCCCAATTTCTGGCAAGCCAAACTTCTTCCAGAACTTGAGGAATGATGCTACGGTACCGCGTCCTCCAAGCAGCATCCCAATTAATATATGGTATTTATTTTTGTAGGCGAAAAGTAAAAGTGTTTTTTTCCCTCTCCCACACCGTATGCCACTTCTTCCAGTTAGTTGGTCTTTATGATGTTCAAACCTGATAGTAGGGTCTATTAAATAGGCCTTTTCCTTGCTATTTTCAAGTGAAATCATGTCTATGCATCTAGTGCTGTCATCTGATGATATGTCTTTGACTACTTCGTAAACGGTATAATATCTCCTCCGAAGTTCATTTGCGATTAAAGATCTTACTGTAATAAGAAGAAAAATAAGAAAAAGAAACAAAGGCCTGATAGAAAAATTGAAAATAAAAATTAAAAAGGAAGATCTTAAGGAAAATTCCTGGCCCAATTAGAGACAAAGATGAATGTAGACGTCGGCATAACTATGATCTGTATACTCACGTCCAGAAGATCTTTGATGTCATGCGGAGGAGAATTGCACTTTATGGCCACTTGCTAAGAATGAAACCCTCACGGTTATCGAACCAGATATTTTAGAGATAAGAAGACCCAGCCAACTTGATTCAAGGAGATGGAAAGGGGCCTACAGGAGATAGGGAGCCCTTACGAAGATATACAAGAACGCAACCTTCTCAGGAGGAAACTAAATGACTACCAGGGTCTTCAAGAAGGACCAAAGACCGGAAAGACGTGGAGGGAGGAAAGAAAAGAGAAACACAGGCAACGAATGAAGGAGCAATGGGCAAAGATCAAAGCCTACAGAAGACAGCTGAAACAACGTGTTCCTTAGTAGGCCGATACGAACAAATAACAATAATAATAATAATAATAATAAGGTTAAATTCATCAGAGAAACCTCAGATCTCTACGAAATCAAAACGGAATAAGACAAGGAGATGGACTCTCATCTTTACTCTTTAACTGCGTCCTTGCAAAAGTGATGTAAGAATGGCGCAAACAGAAATTGGTCCTCAAAATTCACCTACCAATCACTTTAGGCAAAGGGAAACTAACGATAGATTGCCTAGCATTTGCGGACGACCCATAAATATTAACCTGAGACATTTCAATATCCCAAAATCAGATTGAACTCTTGAAAGAAATTGCGGAAAAAATCAGCCTTCAGATATCTTTTGAAAGACATGTAACAAACAAGCACCAAAATTCATGAGGACAAAATATGACAAAATAAAACGAGTATAATAATTTAAGTATCTTGGTGAAAAAATTCAGGAAAATAGACTCGAAACAAAAGACAATGAAATTAGATGCCAAAAGAAGGAAACCGCATATGGACTAACACAAAATATATAACAAAAAATGTATCTCCCAGCTCACAAAATTAAGACATTACAGCACAGTCATTTAAGCAGTCTTTATGGATCAGAGACGCTAATTTTGAACAGGAAAGCAGACAGTGAAAACATTGAGAAAAAGGAACACAAAATCATGAGAAAAAATCTAGGCTCAAAACTCACCAAGGGGCACAAACATTCACAGTGACATTATAAAACGCAGGCTAAGATTCTATGGACATATTAAAAGAATGCATCCAGATAGACTTACCAAACAAATAGTCGAATTCTGTGAAAACAGGAGTAAAACTAAAACGGACCCAATGAAACGGACTGGCGAAATCAAAACTGATTTGAAACAGGCATGAATTACAAGAGCATATGTCCAAAACAGGGTAATCTTCAGATCCAAAATTCACAAATGGCAAGTTGACCAGGAGGAAAGACCAAACAAGAAGACTGGAACAAACTGGTCGGAAGACAGAAAGGAAGCCCACAGTAAGAGAAAAGAAAGAAATATGGGCACAGAGGAAGGCAAATGCACGCCTCTGAGTACTTTGCGTACTCTTAAAGGGGTTATTCGCAAATAATAATAATAATAATAATAATAATAATAATAATAATAATAATAATAATAATAATGTCCGCCTCTGTGGTGTAGTGGTTAACGTGATTAGCTGCCACCCTCGGAGGTCCGGATTCGATTCCCGACTCTGCCACGAAATTTGAAAAGTGGTACGAGGGCTGGAATGGAGTCCACTCAGCCTCGGGAGGTCAACTGAGGAGAGGTGGGTTCGATTCCCACCTCAGCCATCCTGGAAGTGGTTTTCCGTGGTTCCCCACTTCTCCTCAAGAAAAATGCCGGGATGGTACCTAACTTCAGGCCACGGCCGCTTCCTTCCCCCTTCCTTGCCTGACCCATCCAATCTTCCCATCCCTCCACAAGGCCCCTGTTCAGCATAGCAGGTGAGGCCGCCTGGGCGAGGTACTGGTCATTCTCCCCAGTTTCATCCCCGACCCAAAGTCTGAACCTCCAGGACACTGCCCTTGTGGCGGTAGAGGCGGGATCCCTCGCTGAGTCCGAGGAAGAAACCTAACCTGGAGGGTAACCAGATTAATAATAATAATAATAATAATAATAATCATAATAATAATAATCATAATAATAATAATAATAATAAATAATACCGGTAATAATAATGCCAAACATCAAAGACAACAAGACACAAATGAGCACCAAATATGGAACAATAAACCGTCTGCATATGTTGTAATACCTGGGTGAGTGGATCCAATCAAACGGACTGAATACAGGATCTTAGCGGCCAGAAAATAACTAACTAACTAACTAACTAACTAAATAAATAAATAAATAAATAAATAAATAAATAAATAAATAAATAAATAAATAAATATTTCTCCAAATTACCCAGAACATATATAACAAAATTTGCGTTTCGTTAAATAACAATATTCATCAATACAACACTATCGTCTAGTCGGGCAGAATGGCTTACGCCTGTCCTCTCTCAGAAATATGCGCTCTCAGAGTAAAACATGGTTGGCCCAAACTACAAAATAAAATCCAGACAAATATCTACTCAAGATAGAACAGGCCAATGGAATAACATCTATTTAACATAAACTACGTTGACCACGTTTGACGAAACGAAAACCGGTGAATGTACACAAGTTTTTCTGCAGTGGAATAACGAATCCTTGGGTGGGGGAGAGTCAACTTGGAAGATAAAACAACTAAGAAAGGAAGGAAGCAGACTTTAAAGTTAATAACTGAAATGAAGGAAGTAAATCTGGTGCTTCCTGGATATCCTCCTCGCTGCCGCCTGGCGCCTTCAGTAACGAGAACCCAATAAATTCACATTAGCATAGCCAGTGAATACAAAGAGCTGCGAGGCGCCCACCACAAGGCGACCGTCTACAGCCAATCTGTTCTCAGTGAAACCGACACGACAATACCGGCGGGGCCAACAGTTCGGAAATCGATAAGCTGCTTACGAAACGATACAATCGACCAACGTACGTCGATATCAGTAAAACCACCGCTTGCCAAATTAATGGAGTAATTGAAACTTCCCATTCAAACACAACCTGGAATCACGGGAGCCAAACTACCGTTTTTACACCACATAAATGGAAATCGTTTCTGGCTAAATCCATATAATCTAGTGGGAAATGCACAGGAACAATTTTAATGCCGAACAGATATGTTCATCCGCTTAGGCCTATTTGCCCGCCGAGTCAATCCCTGGGTCTCTATACACTACTCAATTCAGTTCATACTGCCATTTAATTATCTTTTTAGAAAGTCCAGTAATACCATCTAACGGTCATGTTGGGCAGCATAAGAGGAAAAGAAACACCCCAAATAGCATCAACAGTCTGTCACTGTAACATGGTGGTGGAGAATGAAAGATATACAAGGAGGGAGCAGACTTCTTAAAAAGCATAGAAAAATATAGCGTAGAACCACAGATATGTTTTTGGACTTATAAGACGAGAGAGCACGTAAAGATTCTTCAGCTGTTCCCCTCGTAATAGCCTCTTACGACATGCAGGGGCCACAGATAATGCATCCTTTCACTCCACCCACAGGGAAGATAAAGAGTTACGAATAATCGGAAAAAAAAATAACACGGGTTAAGAAACAATACCCCGTATTTGATAATGCTCTTCCAATCCATTATTTTCCTTAAGACTGGTCACGCATACAAACACAGCTACAGTCGACTTCGGACTGAACAACTGTTTGTCGGACGAATTTTCGCCGTATGGGAACTGCGCTTACAACCCTGCTTTCATGTCTGCACCAATACTTATGACACGATAGCTGATTTTGTTTCTTCACATTATGTATTTAATACCAGAGATTGTATATACATTTTGTTCAAATATTAGATGTGTGAAAATAAAGGAATGTATTGATTTGTAATACCATAAGCCCTATCACTCTAACCCCAACAAGTATCGCATAGCAGTTAACTCAATGCTACACACCGTTCGTCATCACAGGTTATGCCATTAACTGTACGGATATACAGTGCATCAGAACAATTTGCGTTATGTTCACTTTCCTATGCTAAAGTATAAATAAAAATGAACCTTAACGTGCCGTACTGTAAGAATGTGCGTTTGCAAGACGTATATGCGCACTCCTACAAGATAAAATATTTAAGGTTCAGTTTCCTTTACACATCGTTAGAAGAAAATGAACACAAGGAAAATATTTTCGATGGATTGCACACTCGTATGTGGCTGGGAGGCGTAAGGAACATTGTCAGATACGCGATATTGTTTCTTAACCCGCGATAAGAAGCATCATGATCTACGCTCAACAATATGACATCTGATCCAGCGCACAACATTCCAATAACACGTCACAAGATAGCCCCACCTGTCAAGATATACGTCCAAGGAAATGCTCTCTGATTGAACACACAACTTTATGGCCATCTATATTCGCAAGTTACGGATTGTGAGGAAAATGTCCAATGCCTTCGGTGACACTACCGCGTGTAAGGGGCTTTGCTGTAACCTAGTCGAAACGCCAGGCAAAGACAATGGAAATTCGTTTAAAAACGGCGCCATTTTGATCTACTGTACTGTTCTGGAACACGGTAATAACATGAGGAAGATGACGAGCATTGGTTGCCTGGTTACCACGGAGTTTTTACTGTCCAAGCGAAATTGTCTGCGCTAAATCTACATATTAAAAGAGTTTACTAAAAACAGCTTTGGCAAATCCGTCCGTCCGTTCTACTGGACCTATTTGCTTCATTTTTGTTTTATTATCTCCCGAATTACCCGCCGGTGATTCATGAGACATTGCTAGATCTCTAAGTTCAGCCAACTTTTGGGTAATCATAAAATCAAATAATTAAATTATCACTCCAATAATTGCAAGCGAAGGCTTACCTCAACCCGCATTACATTAGCAGGTTTCTAAGCAACTAACACTTTCATTAATATTCTGATATGTGCGATTTTCAGCCTTAGTAATGTCATTGAATGCAGCCGTGTTTGATTAGTACCTGCCAAGCCAGAGACTATACACTTCCTCTGATCACGGAAGAATTCTATTCTCTGCTAGATACTTTTTGATTCTCCACCATTTCCCAGCTTCCAGATATATTCAAGAGATGGAGAGCGTTCCTAATAACTCACATGCTCCTGAGGGGAAGAAGTCTACGTACAAACAGACCCCATCATGACATGGCCTTTTATATTACCTGGGAACACCTATTGAGTGATAGCATAGCTACGCAACCATCAAACATCAATCACTACTGATCTGCATTTAGGGCAGTCGCCCAGGTGGCAGATTCCCTATCTGTTGTTTTCCTGGACTTTCTTAAATTATTGCAAAGAAATTGGAAATTTATTGAACATCTCCCTTGGTAAGTTATTTCAGTCCCCAACTCCCCTTCCTATAAACGAATATTTGCCCCAAAATGTCCTGTTGAACTCCAAATTTATCTTCATATTGTGACCTTTCCTATTTTTAAAGACACCACTCAAACTTATTGGTCTACTGATGTCCTCCCAGGCCATCTATCCACTGACAGCTCGGACACACCACTTAGTCGAGCAGCTCGTCTCCTTCCTCCCAAGTCTTCCCAGCCAAAACTTTAGCGTTACAAAAATATTGCACTCTTTTGTCGGAAATCGCCCAGAACAAATCGAGCTGCTTTTCTTTGGATTTTTTTTCAGTTCTTGAATCAGGTAATCCTGGTGAGTGTCCCATACGCTGGAACCATACTCTAGCTGGGGCCTTACCAGAGACTTAGATTACCACAACCCCTAAATACCCTCATAACGCCGTGCAGAGATCTGTACCCTTGATTTAAAATCATTTTTATGTGATTACCCCAATGAAGATCTTTCCTTACATTAATACCTAGCTATTTACAATGATCCCGAAAGGGAACTTTCATCCCATCAACGCAGTAATTAAAACTGAGAGGACTTTTCCTATTTGTGAAACTCACAACCTGACTTTTAACACCGTTTATCAACATACCATTGCCTGCTGTCCATCGCACAACATTATCGAGGTCACGTTGCAGTTGCTCACAATCTTGTAACTTATTTATTACTCTGTACAGAATAACATCATCTGCAAAAAGCCTTATCTCTGATTCCACTTCTTTATACATATCATTCATATAAATATACAAATGCATAAAGGTCCAGTAATACTGCCTTGAAGAATTCCCCTCTGAATTATTACAGGGACAGATAAAGCTTTGCCTACTCTAATTCACTGAGTTCTAATTTCTAAATAAAGAGCCACAGAGTCCATGTATCTTTAAAATGTTCTCTTTCGAGACTAACCTCAGAGCTCACAAAGCAACCCTTCTATGTAGAAGAACGGCGATTAAAAATACCATGGCCTTCTATGACAATTCCAAGCTTTGCATCAAGAACTGCAGGATAAAAAGTGAATATATGGATAGATTTTTCTTTCACCAAACAGACAGCATGATGACGTCAGAATGGATGAATTCTGGCTATGAACTGCGGCATACCATAATGCGCTTCTTATTAAATGTTCATAAAACCATTCAGAAGGGCAGGAAAAACAATATGACTACGTCAGGCATATCAACGCGAGTTATCTGACCTATTTATAAGGAATTCTGCGGAGCAGTGCGGGTCCTCTAGTATTGATTACGCTAATTCGAGATAGAGCCCCATTCACAAAAACATATCTATGTTAAAAAGAAACATGTGCTCAGATAAATCATCCTCCAGCAAAATATCAGGTCATGTGGTGCCTTAAGTCTCAGTTCAACTTTTCATCGGACGTCGAACAGATATTTTCATAGAGGGCACATTATGTAGGGTTTGATTTCGTATCCTCCCTCCGTCCATTCTCCCAATGTGTCTCTTCTAGTGTATGTACTGAAGCATAGGTTCAATTCTCAATGACATTTTTTAAAAATGTCGGGTAAAGAAATGTGAGCGTAAAAATGTGAGTGGCTTGCACTCGGCAGCACTGAAGATTGTTTTCCGTGGTTTCCCATTGACTTACCGGTCAAATCTTTGGGTTGAATTTTCGTAACAGTACTCTTATCACAAATCACCCAAAACAAACCGTACTGCTTTCCTTTGTATCTTAACCCGTCCCCGAATCAAGTAATTCTGTAATACACTGGAACCATGCTCTAACGGGGGTCTTACCATTGACTCATAAGCTCTCTTATTTACATCCTTACTAAAACCCCTAAATACACTTATAACCACATGGAGATATGTAGACTTTATAAATGGCGTGGAATGACATTAGTAGAGGAATAAGTGTGAGTGGTGTCTTTAACAATAGAAAGATCACAATATGAAGACAAAGTTGGAATTCAAGAGGACAAATTGGGGTAAATATTCGTGTATAGGAAAGGGAGTTGGGGATTGGATTAACTGACCAAGGGAGATGTTCAATAAATTTCCAATTTCTTTGCAATCATTTAAGAAAAGGCTAGGAAAACAACAGATAGGGTATCTGCCTCCTGGGCTACTGCCCTAAATGCAGATCAGTGGTGAATGATTGATTGAAATTGCTCGTTAAGGTAAATACCTTAATGAAGATCTACCCTTATATTAAAACTTAAGTACTTACAGTAATGCCCATCGGGTAATTCCATCCCACCAACACAGTAGTTGTCCCGCTCGATTGTTAAACGGTTAGCGTGCTGGCCTTTGGTCCAGGGGTTCTGGGTTTGATTCCTGGCTTGGGCGGGGATATTAACCTTCGCTGGTTAATTCCGATGGCTTGGAGGCTGGGATGGAATTTATCATAGGTAGTGCCCCATCTTCAGACTCTCAGGTCGCCCATATGGCGTCAATTCGAAAGACGATGAGGCGAGTTGGCCGTGAGGTTTGGGGGGCACAGCTGTGAGCTTTCATCCGGGAGATAGTGGGTTCGAACCCCACTGTCGGCAGCCCCTGAAGATGGTTTTCAGTGGTTTCCCAATTTCACACCAGGAAAATGCTGGGTTTGTACTTTAATTAAGGCCACGCCGCTTCCTTCTCACTCTAAGGCCTTTCCTATCCCATCGTCACCATAAGACCTATCTGTGTCGGTGCGACGTAAAGCAAATTGTAAAAAAAACACCAACTTGAAAAACCTGCAAGAGGATTATTATTATTATTATTATTATTATTATTATTATTATTATTAAAACACCGTAATTAAAACGGAGGACTTTTCCTCTTTTCTCTTACGTTTCACCATTGTTTGCTGTCCACCTCGCAACACTGTCGAGGTATTTTTGCAGTCACTCACACCCTAACAGTACACAGTATAACATCATCCACAATTAGCCTCAGAAACCCGTGAATGAAGTTTTCTTGGTAACGACAATCTACTCTAATGATACTGTCTTAACTGAGAACTGGGAGACCCACCGTATAAATGGTTCATGTTACATTTTGTAAAGTTCATGTTAAATGAAGCTGTTACATGGACGGTCAGCGCTCCTCTTGAAGCTTGGGCTGTGCATAGAGCCCTGAGCAGTTAATGAGGTAAAGCTCTAGCATGGGGGATCTCTCTCCCCGCCAGACGTCTGGACAATTGAGTTCAAGTTCAGAGATTATTAACAGCTCACACGCATTTTGAGAAGAGGAACTCTGTTCGTCTGTGATTATTTAAAATCTTGCATTGGGGTTGAAGAAGGACGAGCTGACGACGTGAGGACAGCTTAGAAGAGAACTGGGTGAACTTTCAGCCTACAGTGTGTCTCCATGGTTTTCAACTTCAATTCCAAGTCAATTCCTGGAATGTACCTTGCACATACGTCTCGAAATTTGCCGTGTCTGGCTCCGTGGCTCAATGGTCAACATACTAGCCTCCGTTGTAAATGGCGTCGGGTTTAATTGGCGACATGGCTCTGTATTTCTCCTTCTTTCGTTACGACCTCTGCAGGACCATCGGTTTTTGTTATGGTTCGGGTTTTCTTCTCCTTCCAGAACCTGTTCATCCCCCCCCCACCTCTCTTTCTCTATCCCCTTCTCTCGCGTCCTTCAGCTTCTCCCCCATTGGTGCTTTTCTGTCCTGTTCCTGTACCTTTCTCTGTCATTGAGCTCAAGTATATTGGTTGGTGTATATTCATCCAGTTCTCTGTTCCTCATTAGCCTCCGTGGCTCAGGCGGCAGCGTGTCGGCTCCTCACCGCTGGGTTACATGGTTCACATCCCGGTCACTCCATGTGAGATTTGTGCTGGACAAAGCGGAGGAGTGACAAGCTTTTCTCCGGGTACTCCGCTTTTCCCTATCATCTTTAATTCCAGAAACACACTCCACTATAATTTCATTTAATCTGTCAGTCATTAATCATTGTCCCAGAGGAGTGCGACAGGCTTCAGCAGCCGGCACAAATCCTATCCTCGCCGCTAGATGGGGGCTTCATTCATTCCATCCTGACCCGCTCACTGACTGGAAAGCAGGTTGTAGGTTTTCATTTTCTCTATCCCTTCCAGTCCGGCACCATGGCTAAATGGTTAGCGTGCTGGTCTTTGGTCACAAGGGGTCCTGGGTTCGATTCCAGGTAGAGTCGGGAATATTAACCATAATTGGTTAATTTCGCTGACACGGAGGCTGGATGTATATTGCCGTCTTCATAGTCGTTTCAACCTCATCACGACGCGAAGGTCGCCTACCGGCGTCAATTCAAAAAACCTGCACCTGGCAACCCGAACTTGCCCTCGGACACTCCCGGCACTAAAAGACATACGTCATTTTGTGTCCCTTTCATCTCGATCCACATCCCAGTCCAGTCCCGGAGTTCGACAGTCCACTTAGTTCCCGTCTTCCCTCTCGTCCTACCCGTTGTCTCCCAAATTTTTCTAGTAACCTATCTCCATGTACATGTTGATCACATGTCCATCAAATCTTGCTCTTTCGAGTCTTGTTTCTTCTGGGATCATCCTCATGCTTCGGTACTGTTCGTCCTTTGATCTTCGTTCTTATCTTTATCCTCCTCTTCATGATCCTACCTTTTCAGGATTTTTCTCTCTTCTTTCTCTAGGTGCTCTGCCTCATGCCTTCCTAGTGTCGTCTCGGCCGCTTTGTAATTTAACTGAATGCAACCGAGTGTTGGCCAGTTACAAGGAGACATGAACAACAGCTGCATATCATGGAGATGAAGATGCTTCGCTGGCCAATGGGACTCACTAGATTGGATCACATCAGAAATGAGGATGTTCGGATGGCATTTGGCGTGGCCACAATCTCCGAGAAAATACAAGAGAAACGTTTGCGATGATACGGCCACGTGCTACGCAGAAACGGTTCTTCAGTTGCGAGGAGGGCATTCATTACACTCAAGTCCTGAGGGCCGCAGACAACGAGGACGACCAAAGAAGCGCTAGTTCGACACTCTGCGGGAGGACATGCATGTGGCTGAAGCCTCTCCTAAAGATGCACAATACCGGGCGAGTTGGCCGTGCGGTTAGGGGCGCGCGGTTGTGAGCTTGCATCCGGGAGATAGTGGGCTCGAGCCCCACTGTCGGAAGCCTTGAAGATGGTTTTCCGTGGTTTCCCAATCTGATACCAGGCAAATCATGTCGCTGTACCTTAATTAAAGCCACGGGTACTTCCTTCCCACTCCTAGGCCTGTCCTGTCCCATCGTCACCATAACACCTATCTGTGTCGGTGCGACGTAAAGCAACTTGTAAAAAAGATGCACAAGACCACATCAAGTAGAAGAGAAAGTGCACAACAGCAGACCCTGCAATTAAGCGGAATAGTACTAAGAAGAAGATTTTTTTACAAGTTGCTGTACGTCGCACCGACACAGATAGGTCTTATGGTGACGATGGGACAGGAAATGCCTAGGAGTGGGAAGGAAGCATCCGTAGCCTTACTTAAGGTACAGCCCCAGCATTTGCGTGGTGTGAAAATGAAAACCATAGAAAACTATCTTCAGGGCTGCCGACAGTCTGGTTCGAACCCACTATCTCCCGAATACCTGACACTGGCGGCACTTAAGCGACTGCAGCTATCGAGCTCGGTAGTAGTAGTAGTAGTAGAAGAAGCAGAAGCAGAAGCAAGAAGAAGAAGAAGGATAATTCCTACGACTCGAGGACTTGGTGTTTATGTTCGTCTTCAGGAGAGTAGGAAGGCAAGGAATTATAGAAGTGACTTAACACATGTTGCCGCATAAAATTATTAGGAACGAGCTGTCAGTGAAGAGATGGAGTCCAATGACACTAGTAAATGAATAAGCCTGAGTAGAACTTTTAATTATAGGAAAGAACATACAGTATGATGAAGATAAAGCTTGAATTCAAGATGACAAATTTGGGAAAATATTCATTTATAGGAAGGGAAACTAGGAATTGGATTAATGTGTCAAGGCAAGCGTTTGATAAATTTCCAAGATATTTGAAGTTATTCAAGAAAAGACTAGGTAAACTACTGATAGGGAATCTGCCACCGGGCGACAGCACTAAATGCAGATGAATGATGATGTATGATGACTGAAGCGTTCATCAATCTTGATGAGGAGATAGTGGGTTCGAACCCCACTGATGGCAGCCCTGAAGATGGTTTTCCGTGGTTTCCCATTTTCACGCCAGGCAAATGATGGGGCTGTACCTTAATGAAGGCCACGGCCACTTCCTTCCCATTCCTAGGTCTTTCCCCTCCCATCGTCACCATAAGGCCTATCTGTGTCGGTGCGACGTTAAGCAAAAGAGCAATCTTGTTGGGGATGTTCAACAAATGGACTAGTCCCTAAAACCGGGCCTAAGTGTAAACGCAGTCCTACCCCTTGGAAGCTAAAATAAGTGCTCGGACAAACAGCATATCAGTTCACGTTGTATTGTCGATAAGGAAGCCTTATCCTGTCACTGTGCATTAGTGGAGCATTACCTCGCCAAGTGCTTGAATTATGAAGTCTTATGGGCCGTATTCACGCGCAATATTTAGATCTCTTAAAATTATTCACTTTGCCTTCAGGCATCAATTTCACATAAGTTACATTTATAAAATTTATTGCGCACTTTCTCGCCCAATAATTGGAAATTTTTTAAAAGTGAACCAAGCAACCAAGAATGCGTCATTCATTATATAACACTGAAGAGGATACAAAAGAATATTTTGGTTCCATAATCACAACTTCTCTATTCAATCCCGCTGAATGCACGCAGTAACAAAGCTGATACTCAATTTAACTAGTAATATCAGTCGCTACGGATAACAAAGCAAGCATATGACGCGATGGGAAATTAAGACTTAACTGTATATTAGCGGGCAGCTATCTGACTGCGTGCAGCACAAATATGCCGCTATGCAAACTCTCAACTGGTTATAATAGCCCAGCGCGAACGGCCGTACCATGGAACACAAATAACTTAGAGCATTCTCGGGTTATATATCATCCAGGGAGTCCTGCGGAATCGATTTCAAATGCGAGTGTATCTCGTCTGTCAAGTTACTTCAGAAAACGATGATAACCGTACGGCACAAATGGATGTTACCAGCATGCTCCTACATTCCGACACTCATATGTATAGGTGGGTGTTGTTACAGGTGGGTAGATACGGGTTTTTCGAGAAA
Source organism: Anabrus simplex (assembly GCF_040414725.1). Lineage (NCBI taxonomy): Eukaryota > Metazoa > Arthropoda > Insecta > Orthoptera > Tettigoniidae > Anabrus > Anabrus simplex. The sequence goes on along the minus strand of NC_090265.1, from coordinate 38,657,355 downwards.
GTGGGGACAGGTGAAAAGGCGCCCATTTCTGCAGCACTGCCAACTAAAGAAAGTGAAACAAATGACAAGTGGTAAATCGAACTTAGCCTGAACAATTGTTTTTTCACACATATACGCTTACACATGTATATGAACAGAAAAGGAAATGAGACAAGAAGTGCAATGCTGTAGATATTTGAGGCTCTCTTGCCTGCACTTAATGGTTCCGAGAAACGTTTACAGTGACGCGAAAACATGTGTGTAGTGAATCTTAATTTTGTGCTATCTGTATATTAAAACAACACCGGAAGGCACCGTGCAAAAGGTGGACAAATTCAAGTACCTAGGAGAATTTATAACTGGAAGGAATAGGAGCAATGAGGGAATAACAGAGAGGATAAAGAAGATGCGATCAGCCTTCTGTATGACCAGAGATATATATACAATAAAAAGAATATATCTACAGACGCAAAGATTAGACATTACAAGGCAACGGTGAGAAATGCTGTATTATATGCTGCTGAGACAATAGCACTAGGAAGAAATGGTGCGGAACAACTAGAGAAAGAGGAGAGAAAAATATTGAGGAAAATACTAGGCCCTAAGAGAGGAGGTGAGAGATGGATGAGGAGACCCAGGGAAGAACTATACCGGAACATGAGGACAATCTCAGAAGAAATCAGACTGAAAAGAGCAAGGTTTGCGGGACATGTAATCAGGATGAATATGGATAGAATGACGAAAAGAATATGGGAAACAACATCGAGGACACGAGGAAAGACAGGAACCAAATGGGTAGTTCAACTCCGGAAAGATTGCTCGGAATTGGGGATCAAGGTGGAAGAAAAGGAAAATTGGAGAAGCAAGTACATATCGACTAATATGCCAGAGATCAATGATAGGGATGGATACAGGGAAAGGATTGAGAGTCACTAATGGAGTAGACAAGAGAAGAGGATACTGAATATCTCGGAAGAAGAGCGGGAGAGAAGAGAAAGGATGAAGAGGTTCTGAGAGGAGAAGAAGAAAATGCAATCCATGAAAGAAGAAAATGCAATCCATGAAGGAACTGTCCGTGGTCCTACAGAGGCCGTAACGCAAGAAGAAGAAGAAGAAGAAGATTAAAAGAGTTTACTAAAAGCAGCTTTGACAAACTCGTCCGTCCGTTCTACCGGGCCGTTTTGCTTCATTTAGGTTTTATTCTCTCCAGAATTATCTGCCGGTGAATCATGAGACATTGATAGGTCCCCTAATGCCAGGAAACTTAGAGCAATCATAAAATCAAATCATTAAATGATCACTCCAACAATTGCAGGCGAACGCTTACCCTAACCCGCAATACATCCTGTACTTAGCACGTTGCTAAGCAACTAACACTTTCATTAATATTATGATTATATTATGTAATATTTATCTTTAAAACGCCATTGCATGCAGCTATGTTTGAATACTACCTGTCAAGCCAGAGGGTATACACATTCTCTGATCACGGAAGTATATTATTCCCTGCAGGATACTCTTTGATTCTCTTATCTTTCCGTGCTTCCAAATACATTCAACAGATGGCAGAACGTTCCTAATAAGTTACATGCTGCTAAGAGAAATACGTCTGCGTACAAACATATCTCATCACGACATACGCCTTAGACATTATCTAGGAACAAATATAGAAGGATAACCTAGCTACACTAGAAAGAGTGAAGGCCGTGTATCTTGAAAAAGTTCTCTGCCGGGCAAAAAAAACCACTCCTTCGAGAATAACCTACGAGTTCAAAAGACAACCGTTCTACACAGAAGAACTGCGATTAAAAATATCATGGCCTTCTACGACACAATACCAAGCTTTACATCAAGAAATGCAGGATAAAAGAGCGAACATATGGATAGAATTTTACCAAACACATGGCATGATTATGATGTCAGAGTGGATGAATTCTTACTACGAACTGCGGCATACCATCTTTTCATGAAATGTTCATATAATCTTTGAAAATGCAGGCAAAAGCAATATGACTACGACAGGCATATCAAGACCAGTTATCTGACCTGTTTATAACGAATACTGCGGAGCAGCGCGGGTCCTCAAGTAATATTTTATTTCTCATGCTAAATACCTATAAAGTTCCTAAAAATACTAAAGAATCAATGTATTACACATATGCTTCTTCTTTTCCTGCCGCTTTTTCCCACACCTGTGGAGTCGCGGGTGCGAACTGCGTCGCACATGTGGATTTGGCCCTGTTTTTACGGCCGGATGCCCTTCCTGACGCCAACCCTCTATGGAGGGATGTAAGCACTATTGCGTGTTTATGTGGTGGTTGGTAGTGTAGTGTGTTGTCTGAATATGATGAGGAGAGTGTTGGGACGGATATATACACCCAGTCCCCGAGCCAGAAGAATTAATCAGAAGCGATTAAAATCCCCGACCCGGCCGGGAATCGAACCCGGTTCTATGTATTACACATATGCAAGGGAAATTAATTACCAGTAGACATTTGCTACGTGGCACCCTACAGGATCCCATGGTTACGAAAAAGAAGGGTTTCTTTATCAACATGGCAAGGTTGTACCTCAGTTTGCAATAAACTGTTTTGATTTTACAAAGCATTCAATCATACTGCTTGAACATGTCATTAACCAACAATGATTTTGAGACTACAACACTTTGATTAGTCAGCAATGAAAACATGAAATTTACGCACGACTGCATTACTAAAAATAAGCTATTACCACCAGAACTCAAATCCTACCATGTCAATCAAGACAAGACTAACACGAGAACTTAAAGCCATGGCCGCTTCCTTCCCTCGTCCTTGTCTCTCTCAACCTTCGACGTGTGTTCCAAATGGCGGTGTTGTAAGGTTTGCTTGAGAAGGTGAGGAATAGGGAGCTGAGTGCGCGAGACTACTACTAGTACTACTACTACTAAACGTTTTCATTCCTCCCCTGAAGGGGGAAGGAGGGCCTCTTAGACGGTGACGCCGTCTCTCAGGCCGGGAGATTTGTTACGGTGAAGGAGGTGTGCGGAGAAGGTGAGGGGGTGGGAGACCGTGGCCTATACTACCAACTGTCCCGGCATTCGCCTTAGTGCAAGAGAATGGAAAACCACGGAAAACCATTCTCAGGACAGCCGACGGTTGGGGCCATCCCTGAGGTCCAGCCCTGTCCCGTCTCCCGAATGCAGAGGCGTAGAGCCACGGTAGAGCCGTGGCCACCTCTCCTCGGCTCGGTTGGCTGGTCAGAGTACAGAGCTGTTGGACCACAGACCAGCCGTGGCCACTTAAAGGGACGAAACCCAAGGGACGAAACCCACTCTGCATCTACCGATCATGCGCGAGAGAACTTGCCCGAATATCAGACATTTTGATGGAACATTTATTTACGAGTATTTACAAAATGGATAGTAGAGATGCATCTTAGGAAATATGTTCTTGTAAGAAGAACACAAATTTAGTGCATTATCTTTGGATGTACGAGATTATTACTCTTATGTTCATGAAAAGCAGAACACCTTGAATGGCTAGAGATAGGAAGTTCATATTCACAGGACATGTGCATTAGTATGTTCTGAAGAAATGATTAGCATTTGAACCATATCGATCCTCAGGTTTAAGGTCCACGTCGATATTTCGGCGCACCACCACCGATTGGTAAAATGTGCCTCCGGTTCTCGTTGACTCTATAAAAGCTTACTTGAGCAGACGTGCAGGATGCCTCGCAGACGTATGCGAGAACTGTACTGACAAATTAGTGAATTTAAAAGAGGGCGCATTATTGGAACGAGAGAACGTGATGCCTCCATCCGGGAAATTGCTCCTCGTATGGGACGAAGTGTGTCGGCAGTGCAAGGGATGTGCATAAAATGGTTCAAAGAAAGCCGTAGAACACGACGAGATGGGGCTGGTCACACCAACCAGACCCCCCACCCCGAGATGATCGACGCCTCACACGAATGGCATTGCAGGACAGATATGCGCCCTCCTCGGCTCTGGCGCAACAGTGCAACAGTGTAACATATCATACACTATCCGGAGTGACAATCCGTCGCCGCTTATTACGGTCTAGGCTAACGGCGCGTCGTCCACTTCTCCGCCTACCTTTGACTAAAGTGCATAAACATGCTAGACTGCAATGGTGTATGGAACGACGTCACTGGGGACAGGAATGGCAGCAGATAGTGTTTTCGGACGAATACAGATAGTGTTTGTTTGAAAATGATGGCGCATTTTGGTTCGCCGCAGATATGGCATCGATGCCATCACGCATGGAACAAGTTATCAGCGCCCATGGAGGACCCAATGGCTACTAGATAACAGAACACATGCTGAACCTAGGTGACTGAAATGCTAATCGTTTCTGTAGAACATACTAATGAGCATGTCCTGTGAATATGAACTTCCTCTCTAGTCTTTCAAGGTGTTCTGTTTTTTATGAACATAAGTGTATTATTTAAATATTTATTTAATTTATTTATTCGTTGTGCAAATTCGAAGAGCGCGTTTGAACTTGTTCGTTGACCTGATGGTTTTAGCCTCCTTACCCTCCCACAATCTCTTCACGAACGCACTGTGTTCAATCTTGCGTTCTTCCCACCAGTTTTCTCCACGATATGTGCCTGGCTACTATTATACTAAAGGCTCCACGATCTTCCATGATGTCGCCCGTGATATTCACTTCCTGGAGGTCCGCCTTAGTTCCTTCTAGCCAGTTTATTTTTACCTTCTTTGAGTCGATTACTTTAACCCTTTATAAGGCGGTGGGAATTATTTTCCCACCTCGGTTTTTTGCCATTTCTGGACGCTGGGAGTTTATTTCCCATATATTGATGTGCGCTGCACTCTTGGGAATATCTGTGGAACTATTCTGGTCTCCTTGGAATCTTTAGTTTCTTTGGAAAACATCTGAAAAGCGATATTGTGCCAGCGCAACGCCTGATGTGAACAAGATTTATGAAGTGAAAATAGGGTAAAAATCGACATTTTATAAGTCTATGTACTATTTACATGAATTTTCCTTGTTTATTGTGCCTTTTCTCATTTGGTCTGCGATTATTTACTTCCTTTTATACCAACTGAAGAGTTCTGAGATACAAATTTCTTTCACACTGTATATGGGAATATGCTTCCCCTAGCCCACATAGGTGTCCGAAATATTTTTGCTAAATTAAGAATGAACTAACTGAACTGAAATTGTGTCTGTAGATGGGAAATATGTTCCCACTTCTGAATGGCAGACAGCAGGCGGTGTGAAGTATGTTACCATCTTATTACTGACCTCCTGAACACTGGATTGTTTTATCTGTCAAATTGTATTATTTAACACTTATAGAGCCTGTAAATAAAGTTAGTTAGAAAGGAAAGTGTTTTATTGAGTACTGCCTTATAAAGGGTTAAATAACATTTTGGTGAGTCTGCCGCTGTCCATTCTATAGATATGGCCATAGAATTTCAGACGTCTCTTGCGTACGGCATCAGTGAACCTCTCAGTTAATGAGTAGAGGTCCGCTGTTCTCATGTTAATCCACATCCCATTTCCCCTCGTGGGACCATACATTTTCCGGAGAATTTTCCTTTCTTGCTTTTCAATTTCTATAATTTTGGAGTGACCTCCAAGTGATCTGGTTTCTGAGGCGTACAAAGCTTCCGGCAAAACAACTATGTTGTAATGTCGTTATTTTTCATTACGCGACATCATTATCATTATTATTATTATTATTATTATTATTATTATTATTATTATTATTATTATTATTATTATTATTATTATTATTGAGAACATTAGTTCATATATATATGCTAGATTTCTGTTTACAAGAAAATGTAAGCCTGGGGAAGAGAATAAATGAAATCTTCACTACCTTCACTTTTACACGAAGGAAATGTTGGGGTCATCGTCTCATCTTTCGCAGTCCTAGCCCCGTCCTATTCCATCATCGCCGTGCCGGTGCGACATTAAAAAGTGTAATTAAAGTGGAATCCTGGCATCTACCAGGATTGAAAATGGGAACCATGCAATGCCATCTCAGCGCTGCCAACAACAGAGATCTAAACAATCACCTCCAGAACATAATATCAGTAGCCAGTTCTCTCAGTATATTATTATTATTATTATTATTATTATTATTATTATTATTATTATTATTATTATTGCGTTCCGGCCTTCTAAGGACCACGTTACAATTTCAATTCTTCCTCGTTAGTTCTTTCCTTTTCTTCCACTATTCATTCATTGTATCACTGTGCTTCTTTTTCCTGTCTTCAGTCCACTTTGTGCCTGTTTTCCTTTCCTTCCTCCCTTCGAATCCTTCCATTTGTAAGACTTTCTTCCTAAAAATCTTTCTTTCCAATAATTCTTCTTCTCGTATGTTGTTCCTTTCCAGGTCTTTCTTGACTTCTTGAATACAGATGGTAGTTGATTTATTTTCCCAAAGGTACTTGAAGATTCGTTTAGTTAGTCTATTGTCATCCATTCTGTAAATGTGTCCAAGAAATAGCAATCTCCTTTTTCTTATTGTTTCTGATATGTTTTCTATGTTCTGGTAAATTTCATTGTTACTTTTTAATTTCCAAAACTCTGCAATTCTTAGAGGACCTAATATTTTCCTTATAACTCTTCTTTCTAATATTTCTAATTTATCGAGCTTGTAGTTCAGTGCTAGACATTCGCTGGCATAAAGGCATTCTGGTTTCACTACTGTGTTGTAGTGCTTTATTTTAAGTTTTCTTGATAAGCACCTTTTGTTATAAGTATTCTTAGTTATACCTTAAGCTCTTTACATCTTTTGTATCCTCTCCTCTATAGCAGATTTTTCTAAACCATTTTCTTGAATTGTCTCACCCAAATATTTGAATTTCTTTACCTTTTCTATTTGACCAATATCCGTTACTAAAAACTTTGGGGCACTTTTTATATTCGTCAAAAATTTTGTATTCTCGGCAGAGATTCTCAAGCCTGTCATGTCTTTACAAGGAGATTGAGTTGCATTGCTGTATCTGTAAAGCTTTCTGAAAGTATGGCAAAGTCATCTGCAAATGCTACGCAATTATTATTATTATTATCATTATTATTATTATTATTATTATTATTATTATTATTATTATTATCATCTACAGATTCATGGCCTGGTGAGCATCATTCAGTAGTATATTATTGGCATATGAACACAAAAAAAAGACCTCCAGAAATATTAAAAAATAATTAAAGTGAGGTTTAGTATTACAACTGATCGTTTATTTTAATGATCACCAAATTAAGGAACTTCCTAACTATACACTGTATTTATTGCCAGAGCATTCAATTTTTAAACTCTACAATGTATTCCTAAATATTCGATGCAATAACTAATATTTTATGGTACACGAGACCTGTTATTTTAATATATAATTATTCATAGGTACTACAATAATTAAAGCATATGCTCTCATGTAGCTTTAAATAAATAAAAATCCGTTGGCAGCCTGTGCTGAATTGAAATAATACTCTTTACGTAAGCGTAGCACATCCATTCTGCCGTGTGGTCAACGCAGTAGCCTCGGTTCAGAGAGTCCCGGGTTCTATTCCTAGCCACACACATATAATAACCTCATTTTATCAATTTCGGGAACTGGTTGGTAGTGATCGCCATAAATTTTCATTTACATACAATGTGTCACACTACAAACTACCACAGACACATGCAACACATCCTCCCATATATTGCTGGAGTCAGAAAGGACATCCGGCCGTAAAACAAGGCTTAACTCACATGATTGCCGACCCGAGATAATTAGGAAAAGGGCAGGGAAGAACACATACGTCTACGTAGCCCTCAAAAGCTTATCGAACAAAAAAAAAGGCAAGCTAGTGCACACGCACAGATGGATCGTTAAACCTATTTAACATAGTAACTGCGGACATAACTCAGAGCATTAGAACAGAAAAGGTCAAATTGTACGCATACGCGGACAACATGGTGCTTGTATCCACTGAGTTAGCGAATCCTCAGGAGGCTTTCAACAAACTTACAGCATGGGCAACCGACAACGAACTTCAATTAAATGAAAATAAAACTGTGTCAATGACTTTCAGGAAAGGAGGCAAACCGGCAGCTAGCGATGTTATAATTTATAAAAGAGACACACTATCGATCGTAACACATAACAAATATTTGGGAATCACATTACAGATTCACGGAAATGTATACAGTATCCATGTTCGGGAGAGATTTATCGCCGCTTTATCAACTATGAACAGTATACTGAATTTACGGAAGTTACAATTAAGTACCGCGTTAAAAATTTTCAAGTTAAAAATCACTCCAATAGTGACATATGGTTTGACTTTAATTTGGGACCAATTAAGAAAGAAGAAACTGAAGGAAATCGAAAAATTAAAAGCAAGATTCCTGAAAAAGGCCTTGTTTATTTCAAAGTATACACCCTCACGTCTGGCATATGTTCTCGCCAGAGAATCCCTCTACATTGAGGATTTAAGATACGACTTATGCCTGCCATCAACAGAAGCATACCAGAGTCTACTCCGTGAACTGCAAGGAAAAAGAGAAGAAATATTTCCTGAATTTTACGCTACAGATGCTATGGTCAACAGAGAATGGATAAAAGCCAGTTACGCATTGAGACACTTCATGACGCCTTTTTTTGCTGTTCATGGTTTTCACCACGGTATCTGCATGAGAGACATCTACCACCAACCGGATGAACTATGCGTGTGCAAACTTTGTGATAACCCATGTGACAGATATCACGTAACGACATGTAAGCACAGAGAAATATCTCTGACAAAATTCTGTGAAAATGCTTAAGAGTATGTCCTATAATTATGCACATTGTGCGAAATTAAATTAAATTAATTAAACCTGTATAGATGGCGCAGCGCACGCGCACTGCCTCCACATGATCATAAGTCAGTAGCGGTCAGTGAGACACTGTGTACATGTACGTCAACACAGGTATAATAGCTCACTCAGTCGGCCCACTATAAACACAAACAGGCAGACGCCTAGTTGGCAGTCGCCTATCCTCATCATGACCTACTGCCTCATCCCTGGCGTGGAACTCCACATTCCCGAAGATCACATATTTGAAGACCTCCAAGCAGACGACGTTCCAGTTCTCAACGCCTTCAGACTACAGGACGGTCAGACCGCAGCACCATCTACTCACGTTTTAGTCCAACTAGAAGGAGAAGCAGCCCAACGCCGCCTGTTCACCACCGGGGCAAACATCCATAATAAAACCTACGCAGTGGTGCCAACCCCCCCATGCATCCTGAACCAAATAAAAGCCGACCCTTATCACATCCCCGTCATCCAGGTGCCCCCATCGCCCCTACCAACCTTACCCACAACAACAACAACAACAACAACAACAACAACAACAACAACTACCCTCACAACCATAACTCCGTCAACTTGTACCCCCTCCCCAGACATATTCACCACCGTCACAACTTCCCACCCATCCCCAGTAATGTCATCATCCCAGCAGACCCCAGCCACCCCACCACTGCAATTTCCGCCGGACGCCGCAGTCTCACCACCAGCAAACCAACAACAGACGCCCCCACCAGCCGTCTTCAGCTGTGTACTACGTGGGATATCTCCAGACGTTACCGAGCAAAACATAATCCCCGAACTACGGAAAACTGGAGTCAATGTACTTAGAGCCATCAGAATTTACAACAGCCATGGACCTACTTTCATGATGCGCCTCCAGATGCCCAGTAAAGAAGACGCCCAGCACCTCATCAGTACCGGCGCACAAGTCTATGGTCGCCGCCATCGAGTAGAGCCCTCCCACTCCCCACCCCTACCCCCACGAAACCGCCAACCATCGATCAATTCACACCGCCGCCCCCAGCCAACCCTCCCCTGTGTTCCCTCATATCTACAACAAACTCCGTTCCCTCTCCCAACTGGACCCATCCCTCTACCTCTCCAAACATACGACCTTCTTCGCCAACTCATTCTATCTCTCCATAACATCACCACCACCCTCCAGTTCCTAACCTCCCATAGCTACCCCGGACCCTACGTCCGACCGACTTAGGCACATCATACTCATCTTTAAGAATTGTATCACCTCATCCATCAGTCTGCATTGTAAAACTCACCAAAATATCAATAAAGTCTTATATACCAGCACTTAGACAAGACGCAAATCCTCTCCCATCTCCTAACTCTCCACATCCTTTACCCACCTCCTTCTTCCATCACATCTCCCCAACCCGCCCGCATCTCTTGGCCAGAGAGAGGGCGACACCCTCTAGGTGGCCCGCCCCACCCCTTCAGGGTGGGGAATGAAAGCATTGAAGCAAGCAAGCACACGGGTAGATGTAAGGATGTGACTGAGTGGACTGTTCAACGTGTCTACAAGCAGTGGTGTACTACACGTGGCCACGAAGCACGACGTCAAAATTATGGTCGGGAAAAGATCCTGGCTGAGAGGAATCGGAGACGCGTTTCTTGGTTTGTGAATCAAAATCGCTTCCAAACCCGACAGAAATTGCTGTTGTCAGTGAATGAAGGTCCATCGCAACCTGTTAGCGAGAGAATGTTGCGACGGGAACTGCATTCGATAAACACTTTGAGTCTGTCACCTCGCAAGAGGCCATTGCTCACACAGGCACATAAAGTTGAGAGTCTTCAATGGGCTAGAAATCATCGAATGTAGACAGTAGCCGACTAGCGGAGTGTAATTTGCTCTGACGAATCACGTTTTTGCCTGCATCCCAATGACGCACGTCGTCGAGTGCACCGAACGACAATTGAAGCATTTCAACCAGGATGAGCGCAAGGACAGGTTCAAGCCGGAGATGGGTCTGCGATGTCTTGGGGGTGTTTTTCGTATCTTGGACTGGGTCCGCTCACTGACGTGTCCACTAACAAGAACGAGCGTGTTTATGTAAACATTCTAGATTATCAGGTGTTGTCTTTCAGTCAACATCTGCATGATGAGTATGCTTTTGACACCCCGAATTTTTAAGATGACAACAGCAAAATTCATCGGGCTGGAAGCATATGTGAGTGGTTTTATGAACACTCCCCCACTCTATCACATCTCTATTGGCCTGCAAAATCACCTGACTTGAACGCCGTTGAAAAACTCTGAGACATATTAGAACTGCGATTAAAACACTGACATTAGCATCCCCGCAATTTTGTGGAATTGCGCGATCAAATCCTCAGCGAGTGGTTTAACCTGGATGCGACTTCCTAACTGAATCCAGGCCGTTATCAAGACCACGGGCGCAGCTACACAGTATTAATTGATGCTTGTAATGACTTCTCCAGGGGTGTCTGGTGAGCTTATATCCCCTGGAATTTCAACAGACATTCAAATTTCAAAAAGTATGGAGAGCTCTCCCTATGGGTGGGCGGTAACATACATCCACAGTTATAAAAGGTGACTAAAAGATGGAAATTTTTATAGGATCTCAACTTGGGAGCGTGTGTTAGAGACCATGATGTCCATATCTGAGCCTGTAGTGTGTCCACTTACTAGTTCCTCACTTTCAGCTTCCCCCATCCAAACTCCCTTGGTCAACACTTTCGACCCCGACAGTGTTAGAATTCCGAGGTTTTACATTTTCACACTCTCATGGCGGTTTCCTTTCTTTCGCCCATACCGCCATTTCTTGAGAGGTCAGAATTCTTCCGTTTGGAAATGAATGTGTCTTATGCCTGGGTATCTTCCGAATATATGTGTAATGTAACGCGACAAAATGTGTGACGAAAGTGACGTTAGATTAGTCGTTACCGTAGGCCTTGCTCGCCAAAGATGCTGCGACCGTGGATTTGTATACATAGAAAGTGCACCGTCCGTGACGTCTCATCAGTTACCGTAGGCCTTGCTCGCCAAAGATGCTGCGGCTGTGGATTTGTATACATAGAAAGTGCACCGTCAGTGACGTCTCATCAGTTACCGTAGGCCTTGGATTTATTTATATATTTATTTATTTATTTATTTATTTATTTATTTATTTATTTATTTATTTATTTATTTATTTATTTATTTAAATATATATTCATGAACATTAGCTTTTCGCAAAGGGAAAAGTATCTTTTTACGTAAACATTTTTGCACATACAGTAGCTGTGAATAAAATTAAATTTACTTCTACTACTACCGCCAACACCATCACTAATGCACGTCTGCATTTGTAGACGAACAACACCCCTTTATAAAATTCGAAAACACAAAACTCTAATACAGGCACCCAAACATCTTCAAAAAATCTATAATTAAACTGAGAATTGTAATTAAAGAGAAATCTAATAAAAGACTGAAATCTACTCTACAATAGAGGGTCTAGAATTTTCATCATGTTATTTGATATTTTTATGGACTTTGGAGACGTCAAGGTGCCAGAATGTAGTCCCACATAGATTAATTCGTGATGGTGTTGGTGGTAGTAGTAGAAGTCTTTTTCGTGCCAGTAAATCCACCGATACGAGGCTGACATACTTGAGCACCTTCAAATACCACCGGACTCAGCCAGGATCGAACCTGCCAAGTTGGGGCCAGAAGGCCAGCGCCTCAACCGTCTCGGACACTCAGCCCGGCTTTTCAGAAAGATAGAGACATCGCAGTGACAAGTAAGTAATTCCAATTCAAATTATTTATTTATTTATTTATTTATTTACTGCTTTTAGTAGTGCCGAGAGTATCGGAGGACATGTACAGTTCGCCTGGTGCAGGTCTATCATTCTTATCCTTCCACTTTCCCCACATCTGAGGGGTTGCGGGTGCGACCGGGTCGCGCATGTGGATATAGCCCTGTATTTTACGGCCGAACGCCTTTTCTGACGTCCAACGCTGTGTGGATGTATGTTATCACTATTGCCTGTTTCTGTGGTCGTTGGTAGTGTTCATGTGCTGTCTGAATATGAAGAAGAGAATATTAGAACAAACGTAAACACTCAGTCCCCGAGCCAGAAGAATTAATCAGATGCGATTAAAATCCCCGTCCCCGCCGGGAATCGAACCCGGGACCCCCTGAACCGAAGGCCTCAACGCTGACTACTTAGAAAAGAAGTCCGACAACATAACTTTTTGCTACTAGTCGAAAATTCGTTTAGGAAAACAGTACGAAATAACTAGTTAACTTTTCTACTCCCTGGAGGATATAGCACTACGAGAATCTCGATCTGTAAATTGTACCATTACGACAAGAATTCATGACCAAAACATACTATAAATTCTTCAATTCTGCCTGGACAGATTTATATTGAAGGTGTAAAACAAAATGACACGAATAAAGTAGTTGCATCCATTTTCGAATACAGAAGTTGAACTCGCTTTTCTCGGAGTCTCAGAATGTGATTTGCCCTTTGATCCATCCTTTCCACCCGATGTATTTATTCATTTTTGATGCTTCTCTGCTGCCATACATCAGCTTCGCGAGCCACAAATCCTCTCGCCGAGAAGAAGGAAACCCAATTTGTTGAGTTGCTTCGAGCCCAGGTAAGATCAATACCTGGCTGGCTGGCATTTACCGCAGCAACTGGCGTGGTGCCCACCCCGGCTTGGGGCTGTCTCCGGTCGTCACCGGCGTGGCTCGGCGCAATCTCACCTTGGCCCCCTTAAATACTTAACACACAAGTTGTCTCGCAAGGTGGCGTTACTTTATCAAGTCGTCTTTGTTAACTAACAGTAACAAGGGACGGAACCACCAAGCACATTATCTAAGTATCTTCAAATGAATGAAAAAAAGAACAACTGATCACCTCGGGTGCTCTTTCCACAAAAATCAGTCAGCATTCTAATTCATCTATTTAGAGGATTTCTGTGTATTTGCTAACAGGGGTGCTGACTGTTATGACTGTTCCATCTCATAACGTGAACGAAACGTCAAAATCGAATCCTTTTAAAGACAACTCCAAATACATGCATTTCAGAACCAAGGTTGGACAATGCATGGCACATTATTATTATTATTATTATTATTATTATTATTATTATTATTATTATCATCCCGGCCCAGCGGTGTTGGGGTAGCGTGCCTGCCTCTTACCCGGAGGCTCCGGGTTCGATTTCCGGCCAGGTCAGGGATTTTAAGTGGATCTGAGGGCTGGTTCGAGGTCCACTCAGCCTACATGATTACAATTGAGGAGCTATCTGATGGTGAGATAGCAGCCCCAGTCTAGAAAGCCAAGAATAACGGCCGAGAGGATTCGTCGTGCTGACCAAGCGACACCTCATAATCTTCAGGCCTTCGGGCTGAGCAGCGATCGCTTGGTAGGCCTTGGCCCTTCGGGACTGTTACGCCATGGGGTTTAGGGATTATTATTATTATTATTATTATTATTATTATTATTATTATTATTATTATTATTATTATTATTATTATTATTATTATTATTATTATTTGAGATCGGATTTCTTGTCGGAATTTTAGCGGATTTTTAGTAGTATTTAGCGGATCTTGAAAATATAAGTTAGCAACACTGTTCGGCCTACGGCTCTATTGTGGTTTTACGCCTCTGCATTCGGAAGACGGAGAGGGGCTGGTCCCCACCGGCGGTTGTCCAAAGAATGGCTTTCCGTGGTTTGCCATTCTCCTGCACTAAGTCGAATGCCGGGACAGTTCCTAGTATAGTCCACGACCGGCAACCCCTGACAGTCTCCGATCATCTCCTTCAGTACATCACATCTCCCTGGCCTGAAAGACGGTCTTAGTAGTATCAGTTAGGTCTTAACGGTGACGATGTTGACAATGTTGACGGAAAGAATACTGGTACGTTCAGATCTTGTGTGTTTCCCGTTATAAATGTACTAGGCAGAGTTGTAGAAAAGCCGCCTCTGTGGTGTAGTGGTTAGTGTAATTAGCTGCCACCCCCCGGAGGCCCAGGTTCGATTCCCGGCTCTGCCACGAAATTTTAAACAAATGGTATGAGGGCTGGAACGGGAGTCAGTCTCGGGAGGTCAACTGAGTAGAGGTGGGTTCGATTCCCAACTCAGCCAGCCTGGAAGTGGTTTTCCGTGTTTTCCCACTTCTCCTCCAGGCAAATGCCGGGATGGTATCTAACTTCAGGCCACGGCCTCTTCCTTCCCTATTCCTTATCCATCCATTCCAATCTTCCCATCTCCCCGCAAGGCCCCTGTTTAGCATAGCAGGTGAGGCCGTCTGGGAGAGGTACTGGTCATCCTCCCCAGTTGTCTGAAGCTCCAGGACACAGCCCTTGAGGCGGTAGAGGTGGGATCCCTCGCTGACTCCGAGGGAAAAACCGACCCTGGAGGGTAAACAGATAAAGTAGAAGAAGAAGAAGAAGAAGAAGAAGAGTTGTAGAAAATGAGTTCTAACCTGGAAATAAAGCGTTCAGGACCCATGAACATGCAACATGTTTTCATCTTCTATGTCTGAGGAATGTGTCCTGAAGGTTTGAGCGAACCTTATTGCCACACCCTGTATTATTATGTTTATACGAGGGCGAATCAAAAAGTAAGTTACGCTTCCAAAATATGGCCATTTATGAAACCACCTACACATAGGCAACACGGCTATGACAACATACAATGGAAGTTCACCCCTCCACATAGTCCCCAAGAGATTGTAAACAGTCAACCAACTTTTCGATTTCGGATGAGTAGAAATCACCTCGAGCGCTATGTAACCACCTGGAGACAGCCGCTTTCACCGCCTCATCCCTTTTAAGCTTACCGAACACATGATAATCGCATGGAAAACTGCACGATAACGCAACACCTCACACGGCCCGCCAAACGTCCGAACTCCTGCAGTGATTCAAGTAGGAGTAGCAACATCCTCCGTACAGTCCAGACATAGCGCCATGCAATTATCATGTATTCGGTAAGGTGAGAAAAGGATCTCGGTGGACGACGATTCCCCAACGATGAGCAGGTGAAAACAGCTATCTCCAGGTGGTTACATAGCGGTGGAAGGTAACCCTTTCTACGCATCCGTAATCGAAAAGTTGGCTGACCGTTCCGAGAAATGTTTACAATCTCCTAGGGACTAAGAAAAAAAGTGAACTTATATTGTATGTTGTCATAGCCGTGTCGCTTATATGTAGGTGGTTTCATAAATTGCCATAACTTGTAAGTCTAACTTACTTTCTCATTCTCCCTCGTATTTATAATTACGAATGAGGGTTATTTTTGGAGTTACTGTGAATGGTCAGATTTTATTGCACTCATATTTAATTATATTAGGATTAGTTTCAGACTGCCCGGCTCCATGGCTAAACGGTTAGCGTGCTAGCCATTGGTTTGACTTCCGGCAGGGTCGAGAATTTAAATCATCGTTGGTTAATTTGGCTGGCATAGGGGCTGGGTGCATGTGTCGTCTTCATCATCATTTCATCCTCATCACGACACGTATGTCGCTTATGGGCGTCAAATCAAAAGACCTGCACCTGGCGAGCCGAACCTGTCCTCGGACACTTCCGGCACTAAAAGCCATACGCCATTTCATTTCAGTTTCAGATTAAATGTTTTTGTGGCTATTATCATCGTATTGGAACTCTATAAAGAGGCTCGCGGAAGATGGCAGCTATAAACGAGCGGATATTTAACAGGCCTTTAAAGAAAGCTGTGAATATCAGCCTCAAGATTCTATTTGTAAAAAACGAACAGCGGGCTATAGAGGTTTGTGCTGAGAAGCGAAACAGTTATCTCCCATGTATTCCTCACTTAAGTGAGATATAACACAATTGATTACACATGGGAAGTAACGGGTTCCTTTTCTGTACAGCGGACGACGAAGTTTCTAAGTGGACGAGAGTTGTGTGACCAGCAAATTGTGCCCATATATTGAACAAACTTTTGTATAACAACAGGTAGGTTCTCTACGTGGCACATGTTTAGATTTTAAAGAATTCACAAGCAAGACATTTTTATTATCATCCCGGACACCCTTAGTCACCTTATATGTGTTCGGATCCTTAACTGAATTGTCAGCGTAGTCGCCTTTGGTGCATAAGTTCCTTGGTTCGATTCTCGGCCTAATCGGACATTTTGACCTTAAATAGTTATTTCGCCTGGCTCGGGGTCTGGGTGTTTATACTTTCCCTGATACCCGACTCACACACCACTATCCTTCACTAGAATATCACGCAGTTCCCATTCGGAAGATGCATCCACCCTCGTTGAAGGACTGCCTTACAAGGCTGCACCAGGCTAGGAATAGCCACACGGAATTATTCATATCATATGCAAGTCAAGCATCATTTTCTATTGGATGAATAAAAAAATTGAAATATATTTGTCCAGTCCTTCCGGCCATTCTACAGGACTGATATGCTTCATTCCTCTTTTTTTTCCTATTATCTCCGGAATTAACTGCCGGTGAATCATTAGGCATTGATATGTTTCTAAGCTCAGTCAACTTTGAGTATTCTGAAAATCAAAACACTAAATGATCACTCCAATAATTGCAGGCGAATGTTTAATTTAGCCCGCAATACATTCTGTACTTAGCGATTTGCTAAGCGACAAAAACTTTCATTAATATTCGGATATATGTGGTTTTCATCCTTACTAATGTAATTGCATGCAGCCAAGTTTGATTACTGCCTGTGAAGCCGGAGAGTATACACTTCCTTTGGTCATGGAAGAATACTATTCTCTGCTAGATACTCTTTGATTCTCTGACCTTCTCCAGCTTCTGAATATAATCAACAGATGGCAGAGCGTTCCTAAAGACCTACATGCTGCTAAGAGAAAACAGTCGACATACGCACAGACGGAAAATTATCAAGTCTTCTAGCCTTCTGTATGATAATTAACAAAACGAAGGGACAAACTCTTAGAAAAGTAGGTGACTACTTACCCAAAACAGTATTCAGTCATGGCCAACTTCTCGGGCAAGATTGTTCGAAAATGATAAGATCCAGATACGCTCGAATGGTCTAAGCACAGTGAATATTGTATGGAAAGAAGTGTTATAGTCCGCCTCTGTGGTGTAGTGGTTAGCCTGATTAGCTGCAACCCACGGAGGCCCGGGTTCGATTCCCGGCTCTGCCACGAAATTTGAAAAGTGGTACGAGGGCTGGAACGGGGTCTACTCAGCCTCGGGAGGTCAAATGAGTAGAGGTGGGTTCGATTCCCACCTCAGCCATCCTCGAAGTGGTTTTTCGTGGTTTCCGACTTCTCCTCCAGGCAAATGTCGGGATGGTACCTAACTTAAGGCCACGGCCGCTTCCTTCCCTCTTCCTTGCCTCCAAAAGGCCCCTGTTCAGCATAGCAGGTGAGGCCGCCTGGGCGAGGTACTGGTCATTCTCCCCAGTTGTATCCACGACCCAACGTCTGAATCTCCTGGACACTGCCCTTGAGGTGGGATCCTCGCTGAGTTCGAGGGAAAAACCGACCGTGGAGGGTAAACAGATTACGAACGAACGAAGAAGTGTTATAAACTACATAACGAATTAATCAGTTATATACCAGTATTAAATATTCATAAAAGTTTTAGAAAGGCCAGGCAAAACAAAATGACTACGACAGGCTTATCTAGAATAGCTATCTGACCTATTTATAACGAATACTGCAGAGCAATACGCGTCCTCTAGTTTTAAGTATTATCATTAATATTTGCTGTGTTGTTTGATATTGTAGCATTTCAATCAAATCATAAGACAGTGATTAAGTGAAGAATGGTGCCAGAGCCCTAACTTCGCAACCAATCTATCTAAATATCTATCTATCTATCTATCTATCTATCTATCTATCTATCTATCTATCTATCTATCTATCTATCTATGAATGGAAGCTCTTCCAACATCATCAGCAGGAGCAGCAGCAGCAAACTGCTCCGAGCGAAGACACCCACTTCTTTCTGCAATTAAATATTCCATAATATAAGAACCTGTCCAGTAGCCTCCATGGCTCACGCGGCAGTGCGCCGGTCTCCTACCGCTGAGTTCCATGGTTCGAATACCGATCACTCCATGTGAGATTTGTGCTAGGCAAAGCGGAGGCGGGACACGTTTTTCTCCGGGTACTTCGGTTTTCCTTGTGGTTTTTCATTCCAGCGACACTCTCCAGTACCATTTCATTTCATCTGTTAGTCATTAATAGAGGCATGACTTGCGACAAGAAATATTTTGAAGCGGTTTCGAAGTATCTTAACGAATCATATGATTCTGGTTAAGAAATTAGTTATTTTGTTTCCGTGAATTATAGCGACGAATAAGTCACTTTAAAGCGAAAATGCAGTGAAATTCAAGGAAAATAACGATCTTGAAATTGTACTCCAATATCACGTGTGTGAAGGGAAACAGAAGACAGAATAAAGATTTCTCATTTCGACAGAAGTATCTCTTCGTATGAATATTCTATGAAATCCCTTAATAATGTGGCGATATAAGGAGAAAAGTTATGGCCCAGTAGGCTGAAAGGGTAATTTGTTATGTGATCTTGATTAGAACTATATTAATCAAGATTACATAAGGAATAATGAATGATAATAATATCAATATTGTTTCTCTTTATTTGTCCACCTTCACATAAAAAATTCACAAATCTCATGAATTAGGGTTTGATGAATTTTATACCTTCAATGGCTATATGGTGATTTCTTCTTAGACTTTTTATGAATAATTTTAGGAAATAGACATTATATAGGCTTTTGGGCTTATGCCGTGTCAAGAAAACAAGGTGAAATTCTTTACGTTTCGCAGAGAACTTTGCTTTGCGTCATCAGAAGGAAATCCCGACTGTCCACCAGAAAGGTTTCCCAGATAATGAGCTTTGAATTTAGATGTTATAATAGAAGTGGAAATGGTACGTTCATCCGTGTTACGTAGACAGTTCCTTTCCCTGTCCTTTCACTATTGTTATTTCGTTTCGGTGTTTTCCAAATTCATACGTTCCTCATCGCCAGATGTTTCATTCCGGGCTTCTGTCTATGTCATAAGTTGCGTACGCATGTTATGTTATGTGACATTTTCAGTCTCATTCTGATGGTTACGTCAGCTTCCGGTTCGAACGCTAGCGCTGTACCGCACCCGGGAAGACATCTGGTGAGGAATGAACGTACCATTTCCATTTGTATTATAACGTCTAATTTCAAAGCTCATTGTTCGAGAAACCTTTCTCGTGGACAGTCGAGATTTTCTTCTGATGACAAGGCATACGTCCAAAAGCCTATATCATGTCTATAAGTACGGCCCGTGAAAGTATCAATGCCAACGATTTTAGGAAATGATTAACGCGAAATTATTAAAGCGACGGGGTCAGCCCTATTTCGCGAAATAACGCGAAAAATTGTTTCCTTTTCGCGAAATCGAACATAAATTCTAAAAAATCATTCCCCTAGTTATTAATCATCGCCCCAGAGGAGTGGACCGGCTTCGGCAGCTGCCACAGCTTCTATCCTCGCCGCTAGATGGGAGCTTCATTCATTCCATTTCTGACTCGGTTAAGACTGGAAACAGGCTGTGGATTTTTCACTGGCACCCGTTCTGGTTCCCTACTTGAAATTCCACTAAATCGAACGAATTCATTCTTTTTCTAGTTACAGCATTGAGACTCTGCAATACGTTCCTAATGGATATTCCCCTTCTCGTTCGTTCAACTGCCTGCCGCAAATTTTTCCTCAGCACATAAAAATGAGTTGTCGGCTGTCCTGAGAACGGTTTTCCGTAGATTTCCATTCTCCTGCACTAAGGCGAATGTCGGGACAGTTCCTAGTATAGGCCACGGCCGCCAACCCCCTCACCTTCTCCGAGCATCTTCTTCTCCGATACAAATCTTCTGGCCTGAGAGACGGCGTCACTGCCTAGGAGACCCACCTCCCCCTCCGGGAGAGGAATGAAACATCAGTAGTAGTAGAAATTAGTAGTGAGAGTCATTGTGTGTATGTTGTGAGAATGGGTTTATTATTATCCATTGTGCACTTCAGCCATTTATTTTTCAGTTCGTTTTGACCTACTAGGGACCACATGGCTTGTTGTAGCTCTTAGCTATTGTCTTCTGCTTTTTCATGGACCAGTATGCTTTCATTTTCTAGCTCTGTGCCTGCTTCCTCCCATCCGTCCACTTAGGTCTGGTGGTCCCTGTAATCTTGTTTGCTTGTGAAGGACAGTGGGAAGACTTCCTGTAGGATGACCTGTCGAGAAAGGAGACGAGCTGCTCGACTAAGTGGTATGTTCCGAGCTGTCAGTGGAGTCATGGCGTGGGAGGACATCAGTAGACGAAGAAGTCTGATCGGTGTCTTTAAAAGTAGGAAAGATCACAATATGAAAATAAAAGTTGGAATTAAAGAGGACAAACTGGAACAAATATTCGTTTGTAGGGAGGGGAGCTAGGCATTGGAATAACTTACCAAGGGAGATGATGTTCAAAAAATTTCCAATTTCATTGCAAGCATTTAAGAAAAGGCTAGGAAAACAACAGATATGGAATCTGCCACCTGGGCGACTGTTCTAAATGCAGATCAGTAGTGATTGATTTGGAAGTACTGAGATCGGTTCTCTGTGGTCTCCAATGGGATCTGCAGTTCCTCTAAGTCTGATTTTACACAGGTGATCCACTTGGCCTTGGCAGCCTTTCCCCTACTTGTCACTGTGAAGATTCTGTTGGTGAGCCTGCATAGTTTCAGGGCGGTCGTGTGCCCATAGAAAGTCAGTTGCCTTTCCCTCATACACTTGACTATGTCTTCCTGTCAGCCATTGTTATTATTATTAGTATTATTATTATTTCCCTATTTATTCTCAGTATTATCACCCATTGCCTAACTGCTATGTAATCTGATCCTAACTGTTTGTACGTTCATAATTATTTTGGTAATTAATATGTAAAACGCGCAATTGTAGTTTATATTTCCTGCTATCAGTAATAAGAATTCATTTCAATTGATCGCTTGGTGTAGTAAATTAGATTACGTGTGTATTAAGCATTTTGTTTTAATCACATACCGTATATTTTGCATCAACAGTATTGTGTATCTGTTCATAGTAATCAGTTTTTTGACTAAAATTACTATGTTGTATGTTGGGTATTCAGACCGAAGGCTGGCTTGATCCTCCACAGTCGCACCAACAGCTGTCATAGATAGCCTAGGTTGTCATTGAAGAGAAATACTGGGGAAATGAGTGAGGTAGTTTCCCGTTGCTTTCCTCGCTGAGCCAGAAGTTGCTATTACATATCAGTCTGCCAAGCCCACTGAAATGCATGCACCAACCGACCCTATGAGCGATACTTTCATACCATTCATAACAGAGACTGGCTGCATAAGAAATGGTATTACTAGCATCGTTTATACCTCAGTCACTTTCATATTGTCAAAGCCAAGGAGGAGACTGTGACAGGTCAATGAAAGCAACACATTTATTCTAGCCCATGCCAGAAGACACAGTGCACTGTATACACTAGGTCCCACCAGCAAAGGCATAAAATTACTATGTTTAATTTTTATTTTAGCTGGGCTGAGTGGTGTAGACGATTAAGGTGCTGGCTTTCTGAGTCCAAGTTTGCAGATTCGATACTGGCTAAGTACGGTGGTACTTGAGGGTGTTCATATACTGTACGTCACCCCTATGTCAATAATTTTGACGACACTATCAATCAACATTGATCTGTATTTTGGGCAGTCGTCCAGTTGGCAGATTCTCTATCTCTTGTTTTCTTAGCCTTTTTTTAAATGCTTGCAATGAAATTGGAAATTTATTTAACATATCCCTTGGTATATTATTCCAATCTCTAACTCCCGTTAAAGGAATATTTTGCCCCAGTTTGTTCTCTTGAATTCCAACTTTAACTCCCGTGGGACAAAATTCAGGCACCTCGGAGTCTCCGAAAACCATAAAAGTAGTTAGTGGGACTAAAATCAATAACACTATTTATTATTATTATTATTATTATTATTATTATTATCGCTGTAATTTGTTGTCCAATCCAACATTATTATTGAAAGTGGTGAAGTGTAAGAGAGCGCGGTGAGCCGTAATTTCGCCACAAATGTAAGTCAATAAATAAATAAATAAATAAATAAATAAATAAATAAATAAATAAATAAATAAATAAATAAATAAATAAATAAATAAATAAATACTACCGTCAATTTTTTGGGCAGAATGATTATTATCATTAAAAAATAAATGAATTATTTTAATCGATCATGCACCCACGTTAATTTGAAATCAATCCGATCCAAACCAAAGAGTCCCCTTGTTTGTGGAAAGGTGTACCTTCCACTCCTCAGAAAAGGCCATGAAGTATTCAAGAGATGCTTTTGCTGCAGTACTGAACCACAACACCAAAACACAACACCACAACACCAAAACCAAAACACGAAAATCAACAATCGGACCTGCATTATGATATTTCGTTTCGTAAGTGCAACTTAGATGTTTACTGCCGGAACTACAGTATTGTTGTTGTGACGCCTCTTTCTTCTAACACATTGCGTGACCACCGCGCGTTCAGCCTCGTGTGAAACCAAGGGGAGACTGACTCATGGACATTTTTAAGAATATGGAGTCAATAACTTCCACTGCAACTTCCTCCTACAGTGGTTGTTCTTGTCGATTCATTTCCGGAGTACCACTGGCCATCAGCCACTGATAAGTGAAGGTGTAAATGTTTCGTACAAGAGTACCACAAATACCTGCAATGAAATCCCCAGCAATGGTGAATGATAGATTCCAAACTAGATTATGTCACTGAATAATTTTAATTAACCACACAGGATGAAAATTATGACAGTTATAAGACTAGTTCAGGTTCGTTGGGCATGTAAAACTAAATAATAATAATAATAATAATAATAATAATAATAATAATAATAATAATAATAATAATAATAATAATAAACATATATTTAAGAACTAAGTGGCCCAGACGCAGAGCACCGAGTTTCTGAGCCCTAGTTTGCAGGGTCGATATCGCCTCAGTGCGGTGGTATTTCAAGGCCCTAAAATGTGGGCTATATTTTTCAACAACTGTCAATATCCGAAAATCCTTCTTCATATTCGCGGAGTTATGGCAATGTAATTCAACTCATTTTCGCTGGCATTGCTGACGGTAGCGCACGTTTTAATTCAATTTGTGGCAATTTCTAGTGGTAAAACTATCAGGTATTACAATTTATGTTGAAGGAAGGACTTCAGAGATTCATAAAATATGATGATTTTAAAATTTTAACCATCCCATATGTCCCTGATGAAACCGACATAGACTGACTTCTTCAGTAATATGTTCCCTACGTTTACCATAATTTTATACTGCTAACAGTATGTATAGTTCGTTTGAGGTTAGCTCTACTTTTAAAAGGGTATCAAATGGAACCTGTGGGGGCTATTGGCCCTATGAAAGTATACCGTTAATATTGCCTGTCCTTCCCGTGCAACTTCTTGCATGATTATTCTTGAATGCCTCGCGGTGTATGGTAGCAATCCCTACCTAATACCCGGAGGCACCTAATTGATTCTTGGCCTGACTAGGGATTCAATCGTAGATCTGATGGCGGTTCTTGGTCCATCAGCCAACGTGAAAACTGAGGAGTTATCTGACAGTAAGGTAGCGACCCCGGTCTAGTAAGCGAACAATAACGGCCGAGAAGATTCCTTACGCTGACCATGCACCAATTTTAATCATCAGACCAAGAGAATGAGCAGCGACCTCTTGGTAGGCCAATGCCCATCAGGGCTGTACCAGCATGGAGGGCTTAAACTCTGTACATTGGATCGATTGGCTAGATACGCAGTCAAACAGGGCCGCTTCTTCTTCCATTTCTTGCTAAACATTTGCGCACAGGACCACTCAAATTTGGCTACATTAAGTTACTTATAAGAATAGGGCTTTCTATGCTGCTGATCTATAGTTAACGGGGTGAAAAGTCAGCTTGTGAGCTTCACAAAGAAGTTCTCTGAGTAGCAATTACCGTCTTGATGGGATCACAGTACCTCACAGGGATCACTCTAAGTACATAGGTGTTAATACGAGGAAAGATCTTCATTGGGGTAATCACATAAACGGGACTGTAAATAAAGGCTACAGGTCTCTGCACATGGATATGAGACTATTTAGGGGTTGTATTAAGAATGTAAAAGGAGAGGGCGTATAAGTAACTGCTAAGACCCCTATGGATCTAGTGTACGGAAACCTCACCAGCATTACTTGATACGAGAACTGGAAAAGGCCCTAAGGAAAGCACACAATTTGTTCTTGGGGATTTCCGACAAAAAGTAGTCTTACGAAAATGTTGCATATTTTCGCCTGGGAAGACTTGGAAGTGAGGGAACGAGATGCTCGACTATGTGGTATGTTTTGAGCTGTCAATGGTGAGATGGCTTGGAACGACATTAGTAAACGAGTAAGCTTGAGTGTGGTTTATAAAAGTAGAAAAGATCATAAAATGAAGATAAAGTTGGAATTCAGAAGGACAAATCAGGGAAAATATTCATTTATAGGAAGAGGAATTATGGATTGGAATAATTTACCAAGGGAGATGTTTGTATTTTCAACTTCTTTGAAATAGCCCTAAATGCAGATTATTTATTGACTGATTGATCGATTGAATGATTGATTAATTGAATTAGTTTTCGAAAAAAATTATTCTAATTGGCAACAATACAGCTAAATATTGTATGGTGAGACCTGGAAGTGTCATAATACGTTAGCGTAACTCGCGCCACAATATCCTGTGGAACACTTGAAGGTCAATGTAGTAAAGTGCGTATTTCTTAAGTAATCTATATCCTGTATGTACTGATATGAGAACAGCTTCTGACATGCAATCTCTTGCGGCTTTCATCACCCAAGACGGCGAGCCAATTACTTGGTGTTCGTTAATTAGACGAGGAATATTGGCAGCGCGCGGGCAGCCAATAAGAAGCAGGCGTGGCTTGGTGCAGCTGCAGCACATAACACGCACATCCACGCACGCAAGAGCCTGTTACTTAAATTAATAATAGTCCACAAGAGATAATCATATTAGCATATTTATCAGGGGATAAAGCCGCCCTCTCCTGTCCGGCTGTCATCGAGCGCCGAGCAAACACTATTTGCATAATTCAGAGGAGTGGAGTTAACGCTTGAGTAAGCGAGTTCTTTGTAACTTCTTAATGCACTCCAACACGCAGCGTAAGAAGACTAATTTACTGGCTTAAATAAACAACACTCCCTAGTCTTATGAAATAAACTGAATATTCTTAAAGGTATATGGTTCAGATTTTCACAATTTTTCAAGGGAGAAAAAAATACAAAAATACAAAGGATTTAGGTTATATTTACGCTTCGTATATCTAACTAAGAATCAACACTTTTGAGAAACACTTTATTGATTTAAGTTAGCGTCCAGCTAACAGTCTCACGGGACGTATACTAATTAAATAAAATCACTGAGTGAGATGGGTTAATCAAATGATATTTTTCATCCACCACCCAGGTGAGGTAACAAATGTGATACGAGGCCGCCTGCCAAAATAAAAATCCGGGCCCCCTCAAAATGTAAAACCTACCAATACCTAATAAAAATGTCATTACAGCTGGTAGATAACACGTAATTACAAACAAACGGATTATTAACTATTGTAAAAATATTTAAACAATGTTAATATTGTTACCAATAAAACACAATCTGTTTCATTGCTCTAACTTATTTCAGGATGACCTAGTAAATGCACTACACATATTTAAACACACACAATTCTAACCAGTTATGAACGGCCACACTTACTAATTACAAGTCTATTCACAAGTCTCTCTTCCTTAGAGCACCGCAGGTGGTCCGGCTCGTTGTTACCTGGGGACGGCTAATCCTTACTTTCACTAACCCAAGTCCAGTCAACTCATATAGCAGCTGTGTGTAGACCGCTGAATTTGAGCACAGTGCCACCGGCTACACAACATACGATGACTGTTCGTTGGCTCGACTCCACAGATAGTCCAGTAATTCACAGAGTCGCAGCAGGACGATACTCACAACAGCGAACATTAACACAGGCCCATTTAACTTCACACTTGCGATAGCGACTTTCCTCGCTGAGCCTCAGTTGACAGAAACACACAAACACACAGTACAGTCTTCCGTTCTGTCGTCTCCACCTACTCACTGGTCTTTCCGACATCAGAACAACAGCTCCTGGCCCAGACCTCGGTGGACACTAGCGATAGCTAACACTCCTGTCGCCGTCAGCACAGCCGCCGAACCCCAACACAGCGAGTCTTAAACCTACTTCACCTCGGAGCGCAACTGTCACTCTGCGTCCAGCACTGACTGACTGTCCGCGGCTAGCCTCCCTTTTTATAGCTCGGCTGATGTGAGCCAGAAATTTCGCGAGGTGACTAGAGGCAGAACATTCCCGTTGAATCTCCAAAAAACTCACAGGTAAGTCGGCCGACGAGATCAATACACGAAAAGGCCGGCCTCACCCTACAAGCCTGGTGGGAGATCCCAGGTCGTGTGAGTCACTCGCCCCTTCCTGGAAGTACCGAAAGGGGCCACCACGGGGCTGGCACGTAACGATATGTTTTACACGACTGCCTTCGTGGTTTAATACATAAATTCCTGAACCAACAACTTAATTGTTCGTACTTAAAATTAGTTTCATTTAACAGTAACTACGGAACTATACTCTGTAACAACCAATATTAAAGTCTCATTTATAATAATTTATTCGATAACAACTCAGAAAAAAATATGAACAGAAATAAATGAAACACTTTTCAAATAAAGTTTGAAAAATATCAAACAGCACAACTGATAGGCTTCGCGCAAAGAAAGCTCGTTAGAAAATGACTTTACTGATTGCTACTACACCATCAATCACTACTGATCTGCATTTAGGACAGTCACCCAGGTGGCTGATTCCCTATCTGTTGTTATCCAAGCCTTTTCTTAAATGATTGCAAGGAAATTGGAAATTTTTTGAACATCTCCCTTGGTAAGTTATTTCGATCCCTAACTCCCCTCCCTATAAACGAATATTTTCCCCAATTTGTTCTCTTGGATTCCAACTTTATCTTCGAATTGTGACCTTGATCTTTTCTACTTTTAAAGACACCACTCGAACTTATTCGTCTACTGATGTCATTCCACGCCATCTTTCCACTGACAGCGCGGAACATACCAATTAGTCGAGTAGCTCGTCTCCTTTCTTCCAAGTCTTCCCAGCCCAAACTTTGCAACATTTTTGTAACGCTACTCTTTTGTCGGAAATCACCCAGAATAAATCGAGCTGCTTTTCTGTGGATTTTTTCCAGTTCTTAAATCAAGTAATCCTGGTGAGGGTCCTATACACTGGAACCATACTCTAGTTGGGGTCTTACCAGAGACTTATATGCCCTCTCCTTTACATCCTTACTACAACCCCTAAATACCCTCATAACTATGTGCAGAGATCTGTACCCTTTATTTAGAGTCATATTTATGTGGTTACCCCAATTAAGATCTTTCCTTATATTAACACCTACAGTAGGTACTTACAATGATCCCAAAAAGGTACTTTCATCCCCATCAGCGCACTAATTGAAACAGAGAGGACTTTTCCTCATAGCCTGACTTTTAACCCCATTTATCATCATACCATTGCCTACTGTCCATCTCACAACATTGTCGAGGTCATTTGCAGTTGCTCACAATCTTGTAACTTATTTATTACTCTGTACGGAATAACATCATCTGATAAGAGCCTTATCTCTGATTCCACTTCTTTACATATATCACCTACTTCCTATTCGCATTACAGGCTACATTGTTGTCGAATAAATGCGTGATAAAAGTTAAATGCGCAGCAACATTTGTGCGTAATACGATCTCAGATGCACTACATATCAAGAAAGAATCATTGCCTAACTATCAATATTCATTGCCGTAATAATTTTAAGTAATATGGTACAGGTCTTTTGCGAGAAACGTGCCATAGTGTTCCAAGAGACGGCAAGGATAAGCACTGTTTACAGCTGTGCTGTGTTACACTCAATATAGTTATAATTACTGCTAGATTCAACCAAATGATAATTTCTCTACGCACAAATAGTAAAATTTAGATTGATTCTATAAAACTGCCCTGATCATTTCCGTGCAGAGTGACATTAGGCTGGATTTATACCAAGTCTATGTTTCTGTGAGGAGTCTGCAGGGCCCCTTAAAGACCCGGGCCCACCTCCATTACGTTACGCCCCTGCCACCATCCTCTAAATTTAGACGTGCCCTTACGACCTCAAGAAGGTAAGGTGTTCTCGGTATAAAAATGTGAGACACATTTTAGGATTATAGCTGCCTCGTAAGTATGCGAAAAATAAAGCAATGTTAGAAAAATGTACCCAAATTTCACCCTATTCAAAGTTTCTAAATGCAATGTAACGCATAAATAGAGGGGTTACAAGAAAGTGGCATACGATCAAACACGTAGACTACTATAATTGGCGTCTGATGGCGTAATCAGTTTGTCATACGACGTACCGTTCAGCAGCAGTTGATCTCGAAATGAAGGTCTGCAGTTGTAAACGTGTATACCTTCGTGTGTATATATCTTTGAATTCGATTTGTAGCGATCTAGAAAGGGGACCTGCCATCATAATTTAAACTCCCCAAATCGATAGCGACTACCAGTAGGAGATGGGTCTGCAACTGTAACTAAAATCCCCCTCATCGACTTCAACGACTGTCTGAAATTAGGAATGTGGGCTTGTCATTATAACGGAAACGCCTCAACTCCACTGTAACTGGTATTAGTAAATTAGGCCTGCCATTGTAATGACAAATCCCCTTCTCCATTTGACTGGCAGTAGGCAAGGGAGCATGCAGGTTTGGTCAAATCTCCTCTACCTGATTGTATCCGTCAGTGGGTGGTGGTGCCCGCCACTATAAATAAAATTCCCCAACTAGATTATGACTGGTAGTAAGCAAAGTGAGCTGTTATTATAATTAAAACTGCCCAACTCGAATGTGACTAGCAATAGGAAAGGGACTCGTCGACTGGGACTGACAGTAGGAAGATGTATAATGAAGACAGCCCAATTCTATGTAACTGCTAGTACGCAATGGGGCCTGCTATTACAATGAAAGTATCCCGACTCGATTGTGATGTCGGTATACAAGGAGGCTTGCCATTATAATCAAAACTCTCAATCTGGATTGTGACTGGCAGTAGGCAGTTGTGCCTGCCATTATCATCACAACTCCCGAACTCGATTGTGAATGGCATTAGCTCCCGAACTCGGTTGTGAATGGTAGTAGGAAACGGGGCCTGCCATTATCATCAAAACTCCCTAACGCGCAACTTATATCGGAAACAACGTATGGAGACCTCCTCGTGGTGTTTCTGAGATAACGATACAGACATGCATTTTAATAAAATCTTACTCACTGCGTGTACAGTAATTTACGTAGACATCCGTATACAATCTAGAATACTGTAGGGAAGCACGGGTACATTTGCTAGTCTGTGTATACAGATTTTATTGAATCATCTGTAATTGGGAGCATATCTTGTTAATGATAAATCTATCTATCTATCTATCGAGTCTTACAGGAAGACTGAAGTGGAGGAAGCAAAATACAGAAGATGTAATTGTTCGCAATGCAAGGGCAAGCAGATCGAGAAAGTGGCTGCACAATTTGGGTCACGCAGCAGTCAGCCTGCATTCGGGAGATAGCGGGTTCGAAACCCCACCGTCGGCAGCCCTGAAGATGGTTTTGCGTGATTTCCTAGATTCACACCAGCAAATGCTGTGGCTGTACCTTGCTTAAGTCCACGGTTATATTCTTCGCACTCCTATCCCTTTCCTATTCCATCGTGGGGATAAGACCTATCTGCGTCGGTGCGACCTAAAGCATAGTGTAAGAAAAATAAAGCAGAGACAATCCTTTTATAACTTCACCTAACCTTCCTAGATGTAGAAAAGCAGTGTAATAGAGTATTGATGAAAAATATGCTGGTTATTCTGAGTGATTATAAGATCAAGAATATATTATTGAATGCAATCACGAGTATTTATGTTGACAGTTAGCTCACTGTAAGAACTGAAGTAAGAAATACTTACTGGTTCGAAGTACGTACATGGCTGCACTAAGCTGCAATCTTTCACTCCTACTGTTCATAATACACATTGGTTATTTGCTGGAAGGTGTAGAATGGCAGAATTCAGTTCTAGTAAACAGAAGGCGTTTGTCAACGAAGTAGTATTAAAGACAGACTGTGATGGAAGCCTACTATCTAATGCTCTAGTGCCTGAAAAGAAATCATATCAAGTACTTCGCATGTGTATTCACTCAGGACGGTAGTATAGTACCCTAGTAGAGCTTGAAAAGAAATCTTACCAAGTACTTCGCATGTTTATTCGCTCAGGACGGTAGTATAGTACCCTAGTAGAGCTTGAAAAGAAATCGTACCAAGTACTTCGCATGTGTATTCACTCAGGACGGTAGTATAGTACCCTAGTAGAGTTTGAAAAGAAATCGTACCAAGTACTTCGCATGTTTATTCGCTCAGGACGGTAGTATAGTACCTAGTAGAGTTTGAAAAGAAATCGTACCAAGTACTCCGCATGTTTATTCGCTCAGGACGGTAGTATAGTACCCTAGTAGAGCTTGAAAAGAAATAATACCAAGTACTTCGCAGGTATATTCGCCCAGGACGGTAGTGTAGTACCCTAGTAGAGCTTGAAAAGAAATAATACCAAGTACTTCGCAGGTATATTCGCCCAGGACGGTAGTATAGTACCCTAGTAGAGCTTGAAAAGAAATAATACCAAGTACTTCGCATGTTTATTCGCTCAGGACGGTAGTATAGTACCCTAGTAGAGCTTGAAAAGAAATAATACCAAGTACTTCGCAGGTATATTCGCCCAGGACGGTAGTATAGTACCCTAGTGAAATCAAACCAAGTTGTAGGGAAAAACCAGCAGTAAATTCGCAGTTCCGATCAACGCTATTTAATAAGAAAGAAGCGAACTCTCGAATGAGGATATGTATACATCTGTCCGTTTACGGGCATATTCTTCTGTATGAGATTGAAATTGGGTGGACTCAGGGTATCTCATTCATAAGCTGGAGTGTATTTATTTATCGTAGAGCTTTTAGAACCGGGAGTGTTCGAGGACATGCTCGGCTGGTCAGATGTAGATCACTGACCGCCTGATAAAACTAGATGGGAACAATAGTCGGGGTGTATACGGAATGAAGGGATAAAGGGAAAGTTAAGAATAAAATCGACTGGATGAAGTTCGCATAAATCAGGTTACCTAGGAGAACAAGGGGTCTGCCATGAAGAGGAAGAGAAGTAGGGGATTTAACGACAAATACGGAACTAAACTAGACCACAGAGTTAGTTCCAAACAGAGGGCTGTGGAGGAGCATAGTTTATTCACAGAGGCTTGTAGACTGAACGCTGAAAGGCGTGACAGTCTATCATGAGAACGTATGAAAGTAATCACAAGTTATTTCAACAAAATCACAACGGGAAACTTTGTGTGTTCTTCGGAATATCAAACACACTTCACATGGTATCTGAGGAAAGCTGCCCGTTGATGTGTCACCAAACTGACCGAGGCCCGAGCATCAGCGGATGCAGTAATGCATGTCTCTAGCTCAATGAGAGTACCAACAAAATATATCGACACTAATTGCCCATATCGTATTTCCCAAACCAACTCTGTTTTACATGTACAGTAATTTGAAAACAGAGCTTTGTTTCGTGTGCATCAGATGTCCACCAGTAATTCACAGAGCTGAAAACAGAGTGGATGTCGCCACGAAATGTTCGCTAGTAGATTTTTTTTGTTTTAGGTCCTTGTTTCCTAAACCAACTTCTGCCGATTATGCCAGGGACAGAGTGCCTTAAGGAGAGAAGTAAGAGTGTGAAATACGGTAAAAAACCGTGAATTAACTTTCAATTTGCACCACGACTATCCTGATTCACCCGTGAATAGAAAATGTGTGTTAAAAGAAATTGAAAAAATTCTTTAATGAGGCTTAATTGCAGCGTACTCTAATTGTTTCCTGACTTATTTACTAACTTCAATAACATAAAACTGCATTTAAAAATGAAAAATATGAATATTAATATTCATTATATAAAATACACAATCGTTGGACCTTGCACCAAATACAGTAGAGACAATACACGACACTGAGCGAGATATCGAGGGACAGCTATTGGAGCTCACTCTAGCGGATAGACCTTAACGGTATTGATTCTGTCATAAGAGCACGTGTATTTTTGTGTGAAGTTTTTGGTGTTATTTGTGCGTTTTCAGTGAGTTGACATAATTAAATAGTAGCGTGTGTCATTCCTTGATATCTCCTCTCAACATGAGGGGAAAGGTATGTGCTGTGTTTGGCTGCAGTAATTATGAAGTAGAGAAAAATGCGCGCTCGTTCTTCAGGTTCCCTCGTGACAAGAACATGTAAGTAATATTGTGTTTGCATATATATTCTTCCAGTGACAGAGATTTTTATAGTACTTCATAATCTTCTGACCTGCTCGACCCATGTTTTAACGGGCTTAAAATATAATAGGCTACGCATATTTTATTGTATAGTGCAGCAGTTAACCTTCAATACCGATGTGTTGTTGTAGGTGTGATCTGTGGGTTTTGAAATGTCACAGAAGCGATTTGGATAAAGTGTACAAGAAAGAAGGGACGTTACGCTTATATAAGAATTATAAGATCTGTTCAGATAGTTTCCAGGCCAGCGACTTTAAAAATCCTCGACTATACAGCCAAGGGTATGTTACATTTTTACACTAATTGTACGTAAATATTCCTCAAAGCATCACTATCGACATTTTCAAACTTTTCTTTCTTTTATCCCTCTTCTCAGATTAAAGCCGGGATTTTATAGATTTTCTTTCTGTTAGTAGGCTTCATGTTAAGAGGAAAAGTGTCCAGCTATTAAATGTTAATTCATTGCATCATATGTGTAAGGAATGTGCCGATATTTTTATTGACAAATGTCTTAATGTGATGATACATTGTTTTTAAATGAGGAAAAAAGACAAATCCAACCGTAAGATTTCAGGCAGGTATGCTAAAGCTAAAAAAGTAATGCATAAATGAAAGATCAAGCCATTTCACAGCAGTCCATTTCACACCTTGTTTATATGTCTAATTTCAGTCTTTGAATAATAACCTTTTAAACAATTCTTCATTCATTTATCCAGAATTGCTTTAGCAACTTCGAAGTTAATATCTCAATACCACTGTCTTTCTAGACGTAATTTATTTATCCATTTCCGTATATACATTTCCAGTGATATTTGAATTTAGCGCGATTTGTTCAGGTCAAGTCACTAGGAGCGCCACCGTCGAATTGTCTCCCATTTTAGCAAGGCGAAATCCATAAGTGTCGTGTATTGTCTCTACTGTATTTGCTTGTACTCACACTTACTTACACATACGTTATTTCATGGGCGCCAGCTACAACTAAGTGCAAGAATAATAGAATGAGAATCTTGAATATCTCTAAGGTGTGGGGTAATAAGCTTACTTTGACAACATACCATATAAGTTCTGGGAAAAGGAGATTAGCGTTCGGTTTCCCCATTAAACTTGAGGTTATCTAGTTCTACCCTTGAATTAAACGATACATTAATTTGATAGAACAAAATATATTCTTTCAATAAAATAGTAATAACTGTTGCGGTAAAACAGATGAGAATATAAAAGTACAGTATGGCATTGCAACTGAAAGAAACTAGGAATTAAATACGAATTCTTCTTGACCACACATTTAACAATTATACACGAAATTTATCCCTCACTGCTTCACTTGACTGTACCTTCAACACTTTGAGTGTAATTACGACGTATTCCTTTGAACTGGTGTTTGCTGTAGATGTATCAAGCCTAATTTGGTGATGTATCGTTTTTGTTTCACTGACGACTAAGTATCCATGTGACTGCTTCTTCCCCATCCAGATGACTTCTTGGCAAGCCTTTCCTTCCAACTACACTGACCGACCAACTGTGGCCTCACTCTTTCAATGACCAATGACTAATGACTCACTGATGCCTCTCCATTCTTTCGACTCACTCTATAAGGCACTGGACCAGCTTATATAGATATTAATTACATACAATGGTGAAACCGCCCGGGGCATCCTAGGTAACTCCAAGAAAGTGAGCTCACCGCTAAATACTCACGATGACAGAGCGATGACTCGGCAGTTACGCTAACAGTATTGCAACATGTGCGTTGCAATGTCAAAACTTATTACAAAGCAGATCTATATATGACATTATGTAGCGAGTCTTACTTGACATGGTTAAATGCTAATATTCACACACACATATATACACAATTTAACTACAATCACGCAAGCGACAATCACTGCAGAATTGAACTGAACAATAATAATAATACAATAATAGTAATCTCATAGATAAAATCATAATAATACGGACATAATCATATCACAGATGAAATAATAATAATAATAATAATAATAATAATAATAATAATAATAATAATAATAATAATAATAATTGTTCCGAGGTATCTGTGGAACAGCAGAGGTGAAAGAAGGTGCGCGCTGGAATGGGTCTAACTACAAGTCCGAAAGATGAATTAAAATTTCAATTAAGGTTATATTTTCAAAAACGCCAAAACTTAACAAGATTTAACAAAGAGCTTTAGATTTCAACAAATAACAGCAAGTCAACCAATAACCAACAATACGGTCCAAGACCAAGAAAACAATTTTCCACTAGGTGGAATAATAATGAAAGGCAGGTACAAGAATAATTTTCACAAAATCAGGGATTTTTACAAGTTTTTGGGCTTCGAGCTCCACTTTCACAATCCTTGAGCAATTAGCCCAACTTTACCAACGTACAATTTTGAACTAAGGGGCAGAAAACCCCATCATACCAAGGAGCACTTGCTCCTAATTACCATGTTAAGCCTCCTATAGGCCCCCATCAAAATACAAGAAAGAGCTGACCCGCTCTCGATTTTACAAGCCTATCAAAGGCCACAAAAAACTTTACTTCTAACTGCCCTCAAGGCACTCTTACAAGAAACAGGGGTATTTGTACCCAACCTACAGGACCTTCGCATGAAGAAATAAAAAACATCAGGTTAAGTTACTGGCAGAAAATACAGAAAGGACTGGAGGCGTGAACTTGCACTCCTAAATCCACATTTTAAAACCTAAGTGGCGCTAGGCCGATACACAGGGGCTAATCCCAAGCTAGGGAGATCACTCGTATGAGAAAACTTTAATACATTAAGGAAGAAAAGAAACGGTCGCGAGAACGTAGTCACCTCAATTTCAAATGAAGGGGAGCTCGAGAGAGTAAAGCACTCTCTATCCCCGAATTAAAGTTCAAGAAAACTGAATTTTACCAGGAAAAGGGTTTACATGTTGAATAGTTTACATATTAAAGGTTTCGAACCCTCCCCGAGAGTTAAACTGCTGAGCTAGAAAGAAATAAAGATGTTAAAAGGCCATTACCTTGTTGGAGATCTGTTGCCCGAAGAAAGAGGCGCTTCCCGCCCCCTGCTACATATCCACACACTAAGCTAGATGTTACTGAAGTGGCCCGGAGACAAGAAAATCAGCATTTTTATACCCTCGTGGAAAATTCGAGATCTTTCAGGAATGAGTAGACACACCCACTCAATCTTTATTGGTTGACTAAGAATTACACATGGAAATTTGAAGAAGAAAGCTGTGATTGGAGGAAAATTAATTACAGAAATTACTGATTGGCTAAATTCAAAACAGGCGGAAAGAAAGGATTAATGTTGCCAACCCACAAACAACAGAACAAAATTTAGTAAAGACAAAACTTATGAATACAACATTTCTCCAAGGAGGTTCATTCCTTTACACCAGAGTGCGTTATCATTTTGGTAGAGACATCTGTTAGAGAATGGCCACACTTCTTGATCAATGGAAAACAAAAGCAAATCAAAAACACTCAGTGACATCTTCTGTTAAACCGTAGAGTTAGTTCAGTTGTTAAAGTTCCGGGTTTCTCCAGTAGAGAAGTTTCAATTGGCGCAAGATTTGAACTTTCGTCGTAGAGGTGTACCGCCCAGTACAATAATAATAATAATAATAATAATAATAATAATAATAATAATAATAATAATAATAATAATAATAATAATACAGATAACATCTTGTAACGAGATTTGAACCGTTTCAGTACTTAGCTTTATACTCACTTCTTCTACACCCATCAAGCAGTTTCCAGTTACGCAATTAGTTTTTCCTGTGATTTCGATTCGATCTCTTCAACCGACCACCTTCTTTCGCCTTAAATAGGTCAGTGGTGTGCATAGCAGTGGATACTACAATGCACCATAAGTATCCTGACCACTGCACAGCCTTCTGTAACGCAAAGTGATTGTGTCCAGGGACAGTAAACCCCTATAGACGTATCCTCGATGTTCTCAATAGGATTGAGTTCTGGTGATCCTGAGGGCTGTACCCTCATGTCTGTGGGGTGATCATCGAACCAATCGGCCACAATTTGGGGGCAATGAATAGGTGCACTCTCTTGCTGCAGGCATAGGTCTTATTTACGGTAAGAGAGGTGAACAAATGGATGGATATGATCAGATCGCCGATGCAAGGCGCCCCTAAATATACCAGCAGTCCTATTTCATCCCACATGAACGCTTCCCGTACTATTACATTCACCTGGCCTATTACAATGTAATTTCATCAAAACGCACCCAACTCTAATTTAATAACTTATAAGTGTACGAGGTAGTAGCAGTGAAGTAATTTATAGCAACCGAAACCCAGATTCAATTTGAAACAACTGACAAAGAAAGTCACTACACTGTCGTATATGCATTATATTATTTTACACTGCTAAATCTCTAATGACCGGGCGAGTTGGTCGTGAGGTTAGGGCCACGAAGCTGTGAGCTTGCATCCGGGAGATAGTGGGTTCCCGACCCCACTGTCGGCAGCCGTGAAGATGGTTTTCCCTGGTTTCCCATTTTCAAACCAGGCAAATGCTGGGGATGTACCTTAATTAAGGCCACGGTCGCTTCCTTCCCTCTCCTAGCCCTCTCCTATCCCATCGTCGCCATAAGACCTATCTGTGCCGGTGCGACGTAAAACAAATTGTACAAACTTCTAAATGAACTATCTATTACTTGCAGGTAGTCGGTCGTTTAGAAACAGCCTTTCTACAGTAACACACAAAATATCGTTACACGTTCAATAGCAAAAGCAGCACGTCGAGATTCCTAATGAGGCCCAAGTTTCCCCGGCTTTAATCGGCCCAATTACAGTACGTTCGGAGTTCTCTGTTATTTCACGCACGGAGTTCAAAGCCACCTGGTAATCACTGCTGCAGCGTTCCGCCAAACATGCGCTGTTGGGAGCGATCAGAAAATTGTGCTGGAATTAATCTCCGCTACGACAAATATTTCCTTAAGAAAGAAGTAAGTATAAATAACCACCTAATAAGATACTTTATTAATGCCTCAGGCAAAATTGAATAAAATTAAAACTTACAGGACATGTTTCGACCACTTAGTGGTCCTCTTCAGCTGTATAAATAAAGAACTGAAAAGAAAAACATTATGACAATAAGCACAAATAAAAGTTCTTTGGAGACTCCTTTGATAAAAATGAAGGTCATCAGAATAGGTCATCTTGCCTCTCGTTCTTGTTTGGAAAAGATGTTTATTCTGCGCTGTCTAGAGGGTCTGTCTTTGAGCGCGACCTGGTGAAGTAACGACGTGATACAGTTTGACAGTTCATGGAAAGCTCTGGAGAGAAGGGAAGTAGAGTTTTATCGTCATCTAAAATAACATGTGAGGGAGGAGGGAGATTGGGCTGTGTTTCTGCGATGTCGTGTTTGATTATATCTCTTGTTCGTCTAGTCTGTTTCATGTCTACCCATTCTAAGTATTTGCTAATATTCTCATATAAGATGTTTTTATGCTCGTTATTTTCGTTGAGATTCTCTTCACCGTTTTTCAATTTATCAAGAACGATGTGGATGTTTTCCAGGTTGTTCATTACCTTTATTAATCATACAGATAATTTGAAGGTCCTGTTTTATATTGGTGAATTTGTGGTTGGACTCTTTCATATGGGATCCCATGGCAGAGAATCTTTTGTATCTTTCAGCATTGACGTGTTCTTGATATCTAATTGAGAAGTTCCTTCCAGATTGTCCCACGTAAGTTTTTTACATTGAGCACAAGTCAGCTTATAAATACCCGATTCCTGGAATTCGTCATCTTTAAGTTTATTAGCTTTATTATGACTAAAGAATCTATGTTTCGTGTTGTTGTTTGTAGAGAAGGCTACCTTGGTATCGTGTTTCTTGAATAAGTTGGTGATTTCGTAAATCTTCGGGTTATTAAAGGTGAATTTTACATATCCTTTTTCTTTTTCTGAATGCTGTTTAAGTTTAATTTGTTGTTGGTATTTGCATTTAGTGATGATTTTATTGATGAATTTCAAACTGAAACCATTATGTAGAGCCTGTTGACGAATGAAAGAAAGTTCCTTTCTTCTGTCTGTTTCTGTTAGCGGAATTTGAAAGGCTCTGTTGACGAAACTATAATAAGCTGATTTCTTATGCAAGATGAGATGTAAAGAATCACTTTTGATTGTAGTCGGTTCAAAAGTGGTTTTCCTTTTCAAATAATTATTCGCTCTTTCTTATTTCCAAACGTTTCAAACTCCTGTCGTTGAGAACTACAAATACCGGACTACCGTCTGCTAGGCACCATTTATCAATTCATCTCTAGAAAGGAGTGTACTGGTCAACCGACAGAAACGTTAATTTACTTCAGATCTTTTCAGGTAGTTTTTCAGCGTCGATAAGACAGGAAAGGGTCACGACAGAGAATTAAATGGCCGTGGCTTTATTTTATGTGCAGCCCCAGCATCTGCCTGGTTTGAAAATGGGAAACCAGTCAAAACCATCTTCACGGCTGAGTAGGATACATCTCTATCATAGACTGTTAGGCCTATGCCTTTCACTATTCAGTCTGCAAGCCTCTAAATTAACTATGCGCCAGACAATTCGTTATTTGCAACTACCTCCCTGACCTTATTTAGTTCTAGACCTCTTAGGAACAAAATATTAAGAACTGAATCTAAATATCGTCGCCTTAGATTTCTCAACCTCCATCGCCGAGTCTGTTATTGTCCTAGGTAACTGACCCTCCTCCATTCGCCTGAGAGGACCTAACCACTGTAGCCGACATTTAACCCACAGCTTCATCCACCGAGTTTACACCTAACTTGGCCACTGTATTTTACCAGAAATCATTCTAACTACCTTAATATCTGTCAATTGCAACTCACGAGAAAGATAGTCTGAGTCTACACAGTTTTTATTCCCGTACAGCAAATTCGGATTGAAAAAAAAATAGAAATATGAAGATAGTTCCATAAGGAGCTCGCTTCCTTCTTACAGATTACAGTTGTTCGAAACTGCGAGTTCACTGCATTTGCAATGTTCAAAGTATTAATAGAACTGATTAACACCCTGTAATCAAAATAGAATCAACAAGGCCTGTAAAGCAGCCCCCTAGTCACTACGAATATTTTAAAAATAAGGACGATGATGATGATGCTTGTTGTTTAAAGGGGCCTAACATCGAGGTCATCGGCCCCTAATGGTATGAAATTAAATGACAACAAAAAGTTCAAAATCATCCACTGACCAAAAAAAATTCATGAAGAATGAATGGATGGACATGAACCCAAAAAACAAAAAAAAGAACAAAACACGAAAAAATAATGGATCCGACTCAAAAAAGAACATAAATAATAGTAGTACTGACCAAGGGAACACTTATATGATGCTTGTTGTCTAAAGGGGTCCAAAATCCAGGTCTAAGGCCCGTCAGAATGGTACTTATCGCTAGTAAAGTAGAACAATGGAATTTGTCATGTTGGGGTACTTATCAAAAGTAGCGAAGACTCACGATGTTCCACACAAGATGGCACTACTCACAAGTATTGTACTTCGCACAGGTAACGCAGACATATGGTGTTTCTCAATGGCGCCACTCATAGCCAACGCAAACCGATGAGGTTCCTCACCTAGGTGTACTAATCACGTGTCACTCATATAGTGGTACAACTCACAGGCAACGCCCAGACCCGCGGTGTTGCTCACATGGGTACGATGCATGGGTACTGGAAACCCACAGGAGAACCTACTCTTTGCTGCTACTAATCACAAACCTATTTCGTACCTAATATAGTGGTACTACTCGCAAGTACAGGCAACCAACGGTGTTCCCCGCGTGATGGTACGAATCAAAAGTAGTTTCATGGTTGTAATTCAATCATCCCTTGGTCGCCCCTTTTAATCGCCTCTCACGGCAGACAGGGGATACCGTGGGTGTATTATTCGTCTGCGTTCCCCACCCACACGGGGTAAAGAGAGAGAAAAAAGGAGAAGAAAGAAGGGATCTGTTACTTCGAAAGATGAAGTAACGAACGAAGGAAGGCAAGGGCCACGAAGGGCGTGAAAATGAAAGACTCCCCACGCCTCGAATCCTCTAATACCGTC
The DNA here is from genome assembly GCF_040414725.1 of Anabrus simplex. Taxonomy (NCBI): domain Eukaryota; kingdom Metazoa; phylum Arthropoda; class Insecta; order Orthoptera; family Tettigoniidae; genus Anabrus; species Anabrus simplex. The sequence continues at coordinate 38,615,953 of NC_090265.1, read as the reverse complement.
GGGGTCAGAAAAAACAAGAGTTTACCAAGGGAGGTCGGACAGGATAGACGAAAGTGAGGAGCCTGGCACACGTAAGTTGAAGCAATGCCAAGACTCCGCTAAGGACCCCGTGGTCGCCAATCCACACTCCCAAGTTGAGCCGTTTAGGCCCCTTTTAGTCGCCTCTTACGACAGGCAGGGGATACCGCGGGTGTATTCTACATGTGCGTCCCCCCCGCAGGGGGTAGTGTGTTTGGTCTGCGAGAGGTATTTTATTTCCCTCAAGTCCGCCGGCAAGCCGGTTAGGACCCCTCTATCCGCCACCTGGGATACGCCATGTGGGAGTATCACCTCTCCCCCTGCTACGCCAGCGTAGTAGAATACGTGGTCTTATAATACAGCATTCAACTCATTTTATTAACAAGACTAACTAGCCCATGATTTAATAATATAATAAGTTAATATATTAATTAAAATTAGATTAACGTTATAAATCATATTATTCAGTTTATTACATCCCAAACGAAATATCCTGTTCTAATAATTGTTTTAAGGATTGGTGGTGATGTGGTGATTATGGTTTTACGAGGAATTACAACTAGACAACCATAATCCTTTAGTAGTATACTGCTAGTTCCTTTACGTCGCACCGATACAGATAGGTCTTATGGCGACGATGGGACAGGAAGGGGCTAGGAGTGGGATGGAATCGGGTGTGACCTTTATTAAGGTACAGTCCCAGCATTTGCCTGGTGTGAAAATGGGAAACCACGGAAAACGATCTTCAGGGCTGCCGACAGTGGGGTTCGAACCTACTATCTCCCGAATACTGGATACTGGCCGCATTTAAGCGACTGCAGCTATCGAGCTCGGTTAGTAGTATACTAAATGTTATTTGGCATTAATTAGTACTACAATGTAATATTCGGTTTTTTAGTCATTCTGACACCAACACGTGTTTGCCAAAGGACAGAGAATAGCTGTGGTGGTGTGGGAGATGTGGGACTTGGAAGTGGCTGACTTCGTATTGAATGTATTAAAATGAGTGAGAACGTACTCTAGAAAACAGTGATGTGTACTCCTGGGTTTTATGTACCATCTTCGATTCATCTGTCAGGAGTATGGTGATCTCAGAACCGTAACAGTTTGCTGCTTGAGTACATAAGTAAGTGTTTTCTGTAACTCTTGATTATAAAGCAGATACTTACTGAAACAGCTCCTTAAAAATATCATTGAAGCAGTAATCCTAACCGGGAAAGGAAAAGGAAAATCGGTTTTCATACCAATAATTCCACGGATCTCAATTGATTTGTCATTATGTTTCATCATCATCATCATCATCATCATCATCTGTTTACCCTCCAGGTTCGGTTTTACCCTCGGACTTAGCGAGGGATCCCACTTCTACCGCCTCAAGGGCAGTGTCCTGGAGTTTCAGACTCCTGGTCGGGGATACAACTGGGGAGTATGACCAGTACCTCGCCCAGGCGGCCTCACCTGCTATGCTGAACAGGGGCCTTGTGGAGCGATGGGAAGATTGGAAGGGATAGGCAAGGAAGAGGGAAGGAAGCGGCCGTGGCCTTAAGTCAGGTACCATCCCGGCATTCGCCTGGAGGAGAAGTGGGAAACCACGGAAAACCACTTCTAGGATGGCTGAGGTGGGAATAGAACCCACCTCTACTCAGTTGACTTCCCGAGGCTGAGTGGACCCCGTTCCAGCCCTCGTACCACTTTTCAAATTTCGTGGCAGAGCCGGGAATCGAACCCGGGCCTCCGGGGGTGGCAGCTAATCACGCTAACCACTACACCACAGAGGCGGACCATTATGTTTCAATTTATTACAATTTTCAGTGGGATTAGCTTATAGTATGACTATCAGTAAGGCTCAGCGTCAAACTTTTCACTATTGCGTAATAAATTTGAACGATTCCTGTTTCTCACGTGGTAGCTTTACGTTGCTTTTTCACGTATCGGACAAGCAGAAAATCTTCACTTTCCCTCAATAATATTTTGTATATGAAATATAGCTGCGACGAGAATCGAACTCAAGTCTTCGATGTTTTCAGACTAGTACGATAAAAAAAAATGAAATGGCGCATGGCTTTTAGTGCCGGGAGTGTCCGACTACATGTTCGGCTCACCAACAACAGGTCTTTTGATTTGCGCGTCATGATGAGGATGAAATGATGATGAAGACGACACATACACACAGTCCCCGTGCCAGCGAAATTAACCAATGATGGTTAAAATTCCCGACCCTGCGGGGAATCGAACCCGGGACCCCTGTGACCAAAGGCCAGCACGGTAACCATTTAGCCATGGAACCGGACACAATTACGGTGACCATTCCTGTTAGCTGTGATGTAACTGTTCAAGTAAATATGCATTGTACTGCAATCTGTGATTCATCAATTTTTCGGAAATTATTTCGTTGCGGACCTGACATGTTTAAGTAAAATTTCTTCGCCTTTTAGTGTTCTATCGCCTTCACTTGGTACGAATCGGAACCTGCGTCATGACACTTGACCTCATTTTTTTCGAAAACGAAAGCGTATTGACCTAAACCTTTCTACACGAGTTACTGTTGAGTGACCCCCACACAGGTGCACTGAAGTTCGATGAAATCGCTGGGCCTGGCGTCTCCTTGTCAGTGGTACAGTCTAGCACCAAGCACAAGAAATGAACGGTTGTAGACAGATGTACGATTTATGTACACAGTACAGTGGGAGAGGGGAATTGTATCGGGTGTAATGTCGATTGAGGGGGAGCGTAATAAATAATAATCGTTTTGGCTCAGCACCCGTGGTTCACGCCTTCCGAAGTGGGCGTTCTGCCCACAATTCGGGCATTCTCGTAATGCTGCTGTTTGGCAACGAAAGCGGAATTTTTCGAAAACTTATCATCATCATCATCATCATCATCACCAGGCCTGCGGTGTAGAGTTACTGTGCGTATGCCTTATAACAAGACCCTCGGTTCGTTTCTCGGCCAGTTCAAGGAACGTAAGTATATGAAAACAATTAAGGCAGGAAATATAAACTTCAAGGCTGTCTATCGAGGCTCTGAGGAAATTAACTAGAGTCAGTTTTTACCCAATAGGAAGTTAACGGCATCGTTTAAAGGAAACACGATACCATAAAAGAAGACTTAATTGATGCGTTACAACCTAAGCCCCCTTCCTCTCTTCTCGTGTTTCGTACTCGATCTTCATTTGTCTCGCCCGCTGCGGTATGCAAATGCTACTCTACTCATTAAGGCGGGAAGAAAAAACTGAATCTCAAACAGCGATGTAGGCACTTCTTATGCGAAAGTGGCCCGATTTGAGTACTAAACACAGCTTCTTTGTCTCTGGATTAGGTAATTATGTTTCACGGAGATGTAGAAAAGCTCTTCCCTTTGGCGTTACAAATTATGAGCCTCTGCATGACTTCCAGAAGTTATTTCTCAACTTACTTTATAAATTTTTCCCTCCCCCATTTGTCTTACATGATCGTACTACCGATGCCGGTTTATGCGCTCAGTTTTCTCCATCGAATTCATTCCTAAGTTAGCATATATCTCCTCATTTCGAATATCTTCTTCCATTGTTTCCACCGTTTGCATCAGCATTCTCTCCCACTAATTTCATGTCTGTTACCTCTAACTTATGAATAAGATTTCCTGAGTCCACCCAGCTATCGCTTTCGTACAAGACCCAACCCTATCTCAAAGCTACAGACCTGTAGTCTTCCTGTGCATCACCTGTAAACTTACAGAAAGGCTTATAATAAAGAGGATAGCTCCTGCTTTTGATCTTCTCATTCCTGTAGAACAAGCTGCGACAGAAGGGACGCTACTGAGTATTAGCATTCAGAGCACGACCAAAGAGTCCGGCTGTTAATGTCAGGGCCGGTCATGCTGTAATAGAAATTTCTGACCTATTGCGGAAAGTAATTGAAAACTACCCCAATCCTCACCGTGCCTTGTAAGCCTCATTATGACATCGACACTTGTTTTTGTAGTTTCCCTATAACCGAATAACTGTTGACGGTTCTATTTGAGGATGCAACCTGATGAATACTTAACAGACAGAAAACCATCGTTGGAGAATACGCATCTGAAGTAGGTACTTGAAATGATCTACCAGTTCCACTTTTGTATTTCGTACTGGACGTTGAATAACCCGAGGATTCTTACCTGCTGACAACAGTTTAGTCTTGGAAATACTAATTTTTATCCAAATTTGCTGCCATTTGTTTTCAAGCTCCAAGATATTAAATGACAGCCTTTCAGCACAGTGTGAAACTAACAAAGAAACTGCATGATGTTTCCGTAATGATGATGATGAAGATGATGATATTATTATTATTATTATTATTATTATTATTATTATTATTATTATTATTATTATTATTATTATTATTATTATTATTAAAATGAAAATCCACGGACATTTTCCAGTCATTCGACCGGGTCAGAAATGGAATGAACAAAGCCCCATCTAGCGGCGAGGATACGAATTGTGCCGACTGCCGAAGCCTGTAGCACTCCTCTGCGGCAACGATTAATGACAGAGATAAAATGATATGATATTGGAGAGTGTTGCTGGAATGAAAGCTGACATAAAGAACAAAGTACCCGGAAACAAACCTGTTCCACCTCCGCTTTGTCCAGCGCAAATTTCACATGGAGTAACCGGGATTTGAACTACGGTATCCAACGGTGAGAGCCCGGTGCGCTTCCGTCTGAGCCTCGGATGATTATAATTATTAATAATCTTCTTCTTTTTCTTTTTTTTCTTTTTCTACCGCTTATCCCACACCTGTGGGGTCGCGGGTGCGAACTGTGTCGCACACGTGGATTTGGCCCTGTTTTACGGCCGGATGCCCTTCCTGACGCCAACCCTATATGAAGGGATGTAATCACTATTGCGTGTTTCTGTGGTGGTTGGTAGTGTAGTGTGTTGTGTGAATATGAAGAGATTATTAATAATAATAATAATAATAATAATAATAATAATAATAATAATAATAATAATAATAATAATAATAATAATAATAAATTCCTGTGGCTGTTGCCCTTGTATGGCAGACCCCCCGACGAAGGTGGGTAGCATCTGTCTTGAGTGGAAAACTGCGTTATTTTGTGTTGGAGGATACTGTTGTGTAATAAATTAGTTGCAAGGGTATGGGGACAGCACTGCCATGCAGTTCCCGAGCCAAGGGTATAAACCGTTTAAGATTAAAATCCCATACCCGGCCGGGAACTGAACCAAGAACCCACTGAACTGAAGGCCAGTACACTGATCGTTCACCCAAGGAGCCGAATAGAACCAGGATGAAACTTTTAAACATGAACGAAAATCTTCACTCAGAGGGCTTTCTGATGGCTATCGTTTGTCCAACCCTTGTCCCGTTTCTCTACGGGGTGGGGTGTGAGGTATAATGAATATGTCGTGGCGTATTCCTATGACCGGATGCCCTTCCTGACGTGAACCTCATCAGATGAGTTAATAAGATGAAATGTATGACGTGATATATATAAGCAGGGAGAGGGTGAAACCCAGTGCCGGCACATAGCCTACTCCTGTCGAATAGTACCAAAGGTTCTGCTCAAGGCTTAACTTCCCCATCCGACGGACCATCAACAGCGTCATACGCCTTCACTCCATATGAGCACTGCGGAGAGGTTTGGAATTTTATCCAGGCTTTTGGCACGCTATCTAGTGATTAGAAATTGTATACCACCACCTCCTCTACCCTGCCGGCTAACGTTCTGATGGTGAATATTTTTTCAACCTACGGGTACTCGAACTGGCTAACCTCGGTGTCAGACCGTTTAGACTTCAAAGCCTTAACGATCACGGACACCAGGCGGACTACTGATAGCTATTCAGGAACATAGATTCGTGTCTAACAAGACAAATTCCCCAAAACTTAGTTCCTAGAAGGTAAACATATTTTAATTTCGCCAGTTACAAATGTGGAAACAGCAAACTCTTTATTAAGCTTTTCGGCGATTTAATATATTGTTAACTATGGCTTCAAAAGTCAAATTTTAATTATCTTTTTTTACCCCATTGGAGTGTTACTATTGTTTACTATTCCTTTTTGAGACTGTGAGATAATTACAAGAACAAAAATGAAAACAATGTTCGAAGCGACGTGGACAATAAAGGAAACTAAATATTTGCTCAATTAGTACTGATATTAACTAAAAATGTAAATATATCTTTGTTGTTATTTTTATTATAACAACACGTAAAGAATAGGATTGTATTTATTTTACTGTCAGTTGTAATTGTAATAACTAATAACAATTGATCTCTTACCTTCCAGATATCTACACATCATAGATCAAACAAACAAACACCGGGTGAGTTGGCCGTGCGGTTAGGAGCGCGCAGCAGTGAGCTTGCATCCGGGAGATAGTGGGTTCGAATCCCGCTGTCGGAAGCCCTGAAAATGGTTTTCCCTGGTTTCCCATTTTCACACCAGGCAAATGCTGGGGATGAAAATTAATTAAGGCCACGGCCGCTTCTTTCCCACTCCTAGCCCTTTCCTATCCCATCGTCGCCATAAGACCCGTTTGTGTCGGTGAGACGTAAAGCCACTAGCAAAACCAGAAAATTTCGAGGTGTATATACATCTGAAAATGCTACACTGTATGTGATAATGGACTGTCGCGACACAGTGCTGGAAACACAACTGTTTGTTGGACCAAGAACATATAATAAATGCAATGTCTTCACGTTCTGTGTATAACCAGGTTTTACTTGTCAGTAAGGTCATCATTAAGATCGTAAATTACAATTCTCATTACGGTAGAGTAACACTGGTGTACTGTCTATCTACTCAAGAAACAGCATATTTCTTCGTTTCCTACCTACCGTTAGATACAATTGTGTAACACAGGATTTCACTCTAGTTTCTAATACATAGATCTCATTCAACTGTGAGAGATTAATCGAAATGCTAAGCAGGAACTTGGTGCACTTTCTTTCAGGCTGGTCACTACACTTCCACCTACCTCAATCGAGCTCAATATCTCCCTCTCTGCTATATTTGTTAAAGCTAAATTTCCGGCCACTTATTGCGTGCTGATAAGATTGTCGGCTGACGACGTCATGAGCTTGTTAGGGATTGCAATGGCCGTACTACTACATGCAATTTTAACACTTTGATAAGTGTGCTGTATGCATTTAAAGTTCCTAGAAGAAAATTTATGAATAGTGTGGCTACTCCATCCACTACTCTTATACCTTCATATCTTCCACACAATATAAATAACATTTGTTTGAGCGCCAGTTGCTTTTTTAAGAAAAACAACAAAATTCGGTAGAGCATACCTCTTATATCAATTATCTCAAGGCGTGAGGTGATAAACTCACATATCTGGCAATATACAGGGATATGGATCAGGAAAATATTAAATTACTGTTGCATTTCCACAATTGAGGATTGTACATGGAACTGGAATCACTTATTATAATTAAAATAAAACTGAGTTTATGACTATAATTTACGTCACAATGAACAATCATTGACGTCTTTAATTTAACAAAAGAAATATATCGTGAGATTTGCGGTACTAATAAAAGGAAAATTTAATCTAAACAAAAAATAAACTATTGGCATGAACTTGAAGTGAGATGTGATATCGCCGCTGATTACATTCTTCTTCATGTTATGAATGCATAACATGTCTGATGCTTTAATTACCTGATGTCTGCTTTCACCGCTGTTGAACTTGAAATTCTTGGGAAAACCTATGAGCTGAAGTCGGGAGCCGTCTGCTGTTATCTTCCTATATAACAAGGAGTTGGCCTACATACCATGTACGCGTGTAAGGAGCTCCAATGTAATTACGTCCACTCAATATATTATAAGAAATTTGAAAATATTATTGAAACATCTTGTGAAGTCCATCCTCACAAGAAGATGATGTTTCTTTATCTGCATAGTACCCGTCTCTGCTCGGATACAACCACCACTTGTAGACTTCCTCGATTATAACAAGACCTCTTGAAAACACAACTCTTAGCTCTGACCATTACACTAAGACCACTTCTTCCATTTGATACATCTGACTGTTACATATGATCTGCACAATATGAACTGAACGATATGATCTGAATACCTCTCCCCACCGTTGCATCAACTTATATCACCTCGCGATGACGAGTCCTCTCCCTACTCACTGTTCATCCCTTCCACTTCCACATACAGTAGCTGGCGAATACTGACACTTGGTCGCAATCACGTGCTCACGCACTGATGTCATCAGTCAAGTGTTGTCTAAGCGTACCCAAGCGGATTGAGAATGACTATGCTGAATGCGTCACCGGGAAATCTACTTGCACAGTTAAACATAGCCTCGATTGCAAAATACTATGCCAGCTCATCTAGCCAGAGTTACAAGCCACAGCATGACAATATGAAACCAACAAATCTCACTTACTACAATACAGAATAATTACAAATAAATTTCACTTAACCTATGATTAAATACAATAATATACGTGATACTTAATTATTACAATCTAAATGATGAGAAACAGAATATATAAAATCTAATGAATCGGGTTAATAATAATAATTATAATAATAATAATAATGATAATAATAGTAATAATAATAATAAATACTGAATGGAATCTGTAACGTTGTTGTACGGTTACAGAACGTCTCCCTAATGAAATAATCGATTAAATAAATCGATTGATTCATGAAATATATACATAATCACCTGAAATCGAGTACACCATATATACATGTATAAAAATGCCCTTTACAAATTGGGTACATGTTATCATCCATCTGGATGTTCGTTGTTACACATATAAAAAATTGATCAATTATCATTTTCACTTTGATTATACAGTATTATTTACATACAGATTACATTTCATTCTCACTTCTGTCGTTTCAAACGTTCATTGAGTGTTCAAAAGTAATTCTCGAAGACATTTCATTATATACACTGTCTCCAAGCACTGGAGCTTATTGCACTGCCGTGCTCACTTAATATCACAACACACGCTAATTTCACTGAAGTCCTGTTCGCAATGCCAGCTTCATAAACCATGGCGAATTAACATAATAATGAAAATTAATCAACAAACTCACATGATATATTTCTTAAGATTTCTTATATTGTATGTGCCTACGATATTTCCTTCCTTGTCTTCTAATGAATAAGCACATTTCCCAATCCGTTTCACTACGGTGAAGTATCCCTGATATAACAAGAAAAACTTAGAAAATTGGCCAGCTTCTGCTGATGACGGGAGTGGCACTCTGAGTAAAACCTTGTCATCAAGCTCAAATTCATCCAATGTAGTCTTCTTCTGCTGGCGAATACGTTTATCTCCTGCTTTCTCTAAATTCTCCCTAGTCAGCTGGATATAAAAATCCTTAGTTTTCTCCTCTCCCAAGTCCAAGCCTAACATACTCGCAATTTCATCAGTAGGCTTCCTGCCGTGATGAATTTCATAGGGCGTAAATCCAGTGGACTCGTGCAACGTGATGTTACACCAACGTTCGACATTACTCAACTGTGAGAACCAAGAGCTGTGTTTGTCATGCACATATGCCCTAAATATACGTCCTATTTCACGCATCGTTCTTTCAACCATATTGCTTTGCGGGCAACGTACCGATGAAAATATAGTTTTGATCCCCAGTTCATTTAGTTTGGTATTCCAGATCTTCGAAATAAACTGGCTGCCATGATCAGATAGTATTCTGAGGGGACATCCGAACTCAGGAATATATCTGTCCACGACCTGTTTGAGACAACCCCTCCCTGTAGCTTTCCTCAATGGGTACATCTTGACATATTTGCTGAAGGCATCAATCAAGACAAAAACAAATTGGTAACCATATCTGGATTTAACTAACGGTCCAAACAGATCAACACTAATAAGCCTCCCGGGTCTGTCAACATTAACAGCCTGCCTGGGCCCCTCTAGAAGTCTAGTCGGGTGCTTAGAGCGTTGGCAGAGATCACACGTAGCGAGTATTTTCCTCACGTGCCTTCCCATATTCCTCCACACAAAGTTACCCTGAATAGCATATACGACCTTATTTGCTCCAAAATGGCCCAGCTCCTTATGATAAAACCAAATCATATCCTCTTGCAGGGCTTTAGGTACACATACATTGAACTTCCCAGAATAACATTTCCGAGTGAGAAAACCATTACATAACTTATACGTAAGTTTACCGTTCACAAGAACAGTACCTGGTTCTTTATCTCTAAGCGAGGTCAACAGTCCCGCCAACTCTTCTTCTCTTTCCTGCTCGGACAACAGATAACGAAGTCTATCTCTTTCTGCAGTGTTATCAGTCATCGAGCCAACACAAATCAAAATACCTTCTTTCACCTCTAAAGAGACAGTATTTTCCTCCTTAGGGAGATACCTGCTGAGAAAGTCAGCCATAACATTTTCCCTTTAATATGACGTATCTTAAAATCATATTCAATTATGGCTAAAATCCAACGAGTCATACGATTACTAGTTAGTTTATAAGTATTTAAGAATACCAAGGCCTGATGGTCAGTCCATATCTCGAATTTATTACCTAAAACATACATTCTAAACTTACTTAATGAATACATGATTGCAAGAAATTCAATCTCAGTGATCGTATATCTCTTTTCTGCCATACTTAGCCCACGACTTGCCAAGGAAACTATGCCTAAATTGCCGTTATAATCTCTCTGACATAAACATCCAGCAACTCCCTTCTCTGAACCATCAGTCATGAGAATAAATTCACGATCTGACATAGGATATCTCAACATAACTGCTTCATTAAATCCATCCTTCAACTTCTGGAAAGCCTCATCATGTTCTTTCCTCCACTTCCACTTCGCACCTCCTTTCAATAGCTCCCAAAACGGCTCTAACAGCGCAGAATATTTACCCACAAAACGTCGAAAGTAATTACTCATTCCCAGAAAAGATTTCAATTGTTTAACATTACGTGGAGTAGGAGTGTTGTTTATCTTGTCTAATTTCGTCTGTTCCGGTTTTACCCCCTGTTCAGATACAGTGTGCCCCGAAAATGTAATCTGTTGTGAACACAATGTCGATTTACTCAGTTTTAATGTAAATCCCCCTTCCCTGATTTTATGTAGAACAATCTGTAAGTGTTTCATGTGTTCCTCAAACGTGTGGGATGCTATAACAATGTCGTCGATGTACATGGTCACAAAACTATCCGTATCTCTCCCTAATACTTTACTCATGGCTCTAATTAATGCTGCAGATGAAGTACGGGTCCCGAAAGGCACTCTGGCGAACTGATACAAGCAATTCTTGTATGCAAAAGCCGTAAGTGGACGGTCGCTTTCTCTAAGTGGAATCTGCCAGAAAGATGACGACAAATCAAAAGTAGAAAACCATTTTCTACCTTCAAAACGTTGAATAAGTTCCCCTACCGTCTCCGCCCTTTGCTGATCGGCTTCAATTCTCATATTCATTAATCTGCCATCAATACACAATCTTACCGTGTTATCCTTCATAGGTATAATAACAAGTAGATTTAAATTAGGACTACATGATGGTTCAATTATATTATAATCTAGCATAATGTCAATCTGCTCTTCAACAGCGCTAGCGTATTTTAACGGAATGGGATATTTCGGTCCTACAAAAGTTGAGTTATCAAGAACATTAAATTTGTGTTCGTAAAGATGTGTTCTACCAGGCCGGTCACTAAAAACATCACTCTGTGATATCAATAATTCACACAATTCGTCCCTCTGACTCTCCGCTAAATTACATTTCTCCACTGTCTCATACAATTCATCTCTAGAATCTCTCTGTATAGACACATGGCAGACATCAATATTTTTCCTAATATTAGGAATTTCACAAGGCCCTTCTATACTAGAACACACTTTATTCGCACTAATTTCTGACAAGTCATATAGTAAACTGACTTCCCTGCTACTCTTTCCCCAAATAAGATTGACATTACACAGATCAAAATTTAATTTAGCCTTGTGACACGTTAACCAGTCAGTACCTAAAATAACGGCATAAACTAAATTAGGCACAACTAAGCATGGTTGGAAAATACATTCTCCACTTATGCTAATGGGGACAGCTATTTGTTTATTCACTCTTTGAGACTTGTTTCCAACAGCTGTTACGATGAACGTATTCCTCACTGGAATTTCCGCTACCTCATACTTCTCTCTCAAAACTTCCTCATACAGCTTGGAATTTACACATGACTTCTCACTACCAGAGTCCAACAAAATCTTAACTTTTCTGCCCCATATCAGCAGTTCAATCGTCGGTGTAACAGTAACACTACTTAAATTATCCTCATTACATAATATAAGATCACTTAACAAATCTTGCCTTATATCTAAATTTAAATTACACTTATAAAATTTATTGTCTACGATTAAGTCGTCACTTAAAACATTTGAATTATTGCTACTTAGGTCACAATCATGTTCACTTACAACTATAGGCTGGTCGACATTAACATACTTATCTACCTTATACGTGAACTCACCATTTACGGACTGTCTCAGTGACCTGTTTATACAGTCCGTTGCGCGTTTAAAGTACTTGGTTCGGTTACAACTTGTTGGTTACACACCTCAGTCGGCCTCCCCTGTTGCCTATTTCCTCTAGCGTCATTATTATTATTATTATGGCCTGGATTCTCCCGCCTCCCAGCTTCTGGTTGATTACCATAATCACGCCTCCCAGTCCTGAAATTTTCCGAACTATTTTGATAATTTCTCTCCCTGTGGAAATTATTATTAGGTCTCTCCTGATATTCTCTTCTGCAGTTACGATTATTCATAGGCCTGTCCTGATTATTAGATTGGTTACCCCTTTCTTCTACATTCCTATTTAGTGTCCTACTATTATTCAAACTACTACCTAAAGCATCAAAACTTTCCAACAAAATCTCCATTTCCTTAATAGTCTCCACTCTTTGCATACAAACAGCTTCTCTTATTCTATCGGGATAGTGCTTAGCCATAAGTCTAACTATATCAGCCTCAGGTCCAATACATTCTAAATTTCTCCACACCAAAACATGAGCCAAAAAGTATTCAGTCATTCTAACACCCTCGTTAGAATTATACCTGCCAAACATTACTCTCTCTCTCTCTCTCTACTCTGAACACCTTCACTCCAAAATTTAGCAATGAATTTCTCCTTAAATTCAGTTAGACTAGACATCAAGCTTTTATATACTTGAAACCAAGACTTAGTCTCTCCTACGAAAGCATTAGATAAGATCTCCAATACAGTTTCCCAGCTAATAATATTGTCTCTTAATTGAACAGCAAATTTCTTCTCTACTACTCTCATAAATTCCATCGGGTTAAATTCTTTCCCAGAAAACTTAGGTAAATCATGATCTCTAGTGATTAAACCATTATTTACAATTATCTCACGTACATTCTTACTATCACGCACTTCTTGCTGGAGTACTGTCTGGCAACTCAGAAATTTTTCTTCCACTGTTTCATCAGTCTTTTCTTGAATTTTTCTTAATTCCTCCTGCAACTTTTCTTCCGATTCTCTCACCTTCTGTGATAATGATTTTTGTTCACTCTCTAGATCACCTACTTCTCCAAGTTTTCTTTCCACATATTCTACCCTACTAATACATTTCCTAGTTTCTTGCCCCACTGTATTGGTTATCTTTTCAAACCTTTCTTCTACTAACTCATGGATTTCTCCTTTATTAGACTCGATCTTGGCGCCTAATTCATCAATCTTATGCCCTTGTTTGATGCATGTCTCACTAACTTGCTATATTTCAGTATGGAGATTGCTCCGACCCAATTCCATCTCAGCTCTGATGTCACTACACTCCCTATTTACCTTACTTTCTAAATTATTAATTTGCTTACTTATTTCTAACACCTTATGCTCTATCTTATTACTAACATCATCAATCTTCTTATTAATACTATTTATGACATTACTCTGAGCTTCAATTTTCCCACTCATAATATTATTCTGAGATTCAATTTTCTCACTCATAATATTATTCTGAGATTCAATTTTCTCACTAATGACCGCTTCAATTTTCTCACTCATAATATTATTCTGAGATTCAATTTTCTCACTAATGACCGCTTCAATTTTCTCACTCATAATATTATTCTGAGATTCAATTTTCTCACTCATTATATTACTCTGAGATTCAATTTTCTCACTAACGGCATTATTCTTCTCAGTCATTTTGGACATCAGCAAATTAAATAAACCCAGGTCAATCACCCCTTTACTTTGATCTTGCGTGACAGCGTTTTCCTCAGTTTCTACTATTTTCTGACTTTCAGCAGGTCCCACCTTAGTCACCAACTTCCTATTTATGTTACCACTTTGGATTTCCTTGGACACAATAACCTCAGCCTCATCACCTGACTGCATATTGCTATCCTTGTCCATCTTCGGTTTCCTACTAATTTTTCGCGATCTCAAAGCTATTTCCCCTTGCACTTCCTTTGACATTACCCCTTAAATACAAACTTCAAAAAAATGACCTTCCTAACATTACTCGGTGAATTTAACATGTGCGTACTCATTTAAAAATCTGATCCATGTATATTGAAATTCAGAAACACTTTTTCTGAACCTTTCGAGTCCCACGTTGCTGGCGACACGTTGTGGCTACTCCAACCACTACTCTTATACCTTCATATCTTCCACACAATATAAATAACATTTGTTTGAGCGCCAGTTGCTTTTTTAAGAAAAACAACAAAATTCGGTAGAGCATACCTCTTATATCAATTATCTCAAGGCGTGAGGTGATAAACTCACATATCTAGCAATATACAGGGATATGGATCAGGAAAATATTAAATTACTGTTGCATTTCCACAATTGAGGATTGTACATGGAACTGGAATCACTTATTATAATTAAAATAAAACTGAGTTTATGACTATAATTTACGTCACAATGAACAATCATTGACGTCTTTAATTTAACAAAAGAAATATATCGTGAGATTTGCGGTACTAATAAAAGGAAAATTTAATCTAAACAAAAAATAAACTATTGGCATGAACTTGAAGTGAGATGTGATATCGCCGCTGATTACATTCTTCTTCATGTTATGAATGCATAACATGTCTGATGCTTTAATTACCTGATGTCTGCTTTCACCGCTGTTGAACTTGAAATTCTTGGGAAAACCTATGAGCTGAAGTCGGGAGCCGTCTGCTGTTATCTTCCTATATAACAAGGAGTTGGCCTACATACCATGTACGCGTGTAAGGAGCTCCAATGTAATTACGTCCACTCAATATATTATAAGAAATTTGAAAATATTATTGAAACATCTTGTGAAGTCCATCCTCACAAGAAGATGATGTTTCTTTATCTGCATAGTACCCGTCTCTGCTCGGATACAACCACCACTTGTAGACTTCCTCGATTATAACAAGACCTCTTGAAAACACAACTCTTAGCTCTGACCATTACACTAAGACCACTTCTTCCATTTGATACATCTGACTGTTACATATGATCTGCACAATATGAACTGAACGATATGATCTGAATACCTCTCCCCACCGTTGCATCAACTTATATCACCTCGCGATGACGAGTCCTCTCCCTACTCACTGTTCATCCCTTCCACTTCCACATACAGTAGCTGGCGAATACTGACACTTGGTCGCAATCACGTGCTCACGCACTGATGTCATCAGTCAAGTGTTGTCTAAGCGTACCCAAGCGGATTGAGAATGACTATGCTGAATGCGTCACCGGGAAATCTACTTGCACAGTTAAACATAGCCTCGATTGCAAAATACTATGCCAGCTCATCTAGCCAGAGTTACAAGCCACAGCATGACAATATGAAACCAACAAATCTCACTTACTACAATACAGAATAATTACAAATAAATTTCACTTAACCTATGATTAAATACAATAATATACGTGATACTTAATTATTACAATCTAAATGATGAGAAACAGAATATATAAAATCTAATGAATCGGGTTAATAATAATAATAATAATAATAATAATAATAATAATAATAATAATAATAAATACTGAATGGAATCTGTAACCTTGTTGTACGGTTACAATAGTAATGAACAATATGTGTTAAGCCAGGATGAAAATGGCAACAGAATCATCAGAATTAGCAATGAATGGACCAAATTAATCTTAGTTACTTATTAGTAAATAGAAGTATATACACAAGAAATATGCAGGATCTTGAAATACATGCAGGACATACTACGACTAGATAGATAAGGTTGGACCATAAATCCGTTATTTCAAGAAATCACGAGTTAATAGTGGTAATTAGCATACTCATTGTTAGTACTATTGTCAATCAATTCCTGATGATCTGCATTTAGGGCAGTCACCCAGGTGGCAGATTCCCTGTGTGTTGCTTTCCTAGCCTTAAATGATTGCAAAGAGATTGGAAATTTATTGAACATCTCCTTTGGTAAGTTATTCCAATCCCCAACTCTCCTTCCCATAAACGAATATTTGCCCCAATTTGTTCTGTTGAATTCCAAATTTTTCTTCATTTTATGACCTTTCCTACTTTTAAAGACACCACTCAAACTTATTAGTCTAATAATGTAATTCCACGCCATCTCTCCACTGACATCTCGGAACATACCACTTAGTCGAGCAGCTCGTCTCCTTTCTCCCAAGTCTTCTCAGTCCTTATACTACTGTCCCTTAAAGTAATGAGTTGTTAAATGGCATGTGAAATTGTTTAGGTTCCAATAGATAGAATGTTCCTGAGAACATCCATTAGTCCATTCATTCAATAATGAATGATCTCCCTCCCCCCAACCAACTTGGTGGTTACCCGTGACTGGGAAAGAAGAGCTTTTATTCATTCATGCTGTTGTGACATTGCCTTCACTGAAATAACTTTCGTCAACAACAAGAAACCGAACCGGAGCCTGAACAGGTGCGTAAGATACATCTTTCCTCTACGATATGATGCTAATATCTCACCTTATTACAAGGAACTGTGGCGGCTTCACCAGCGCCGTGAACTTCACATGTTATCACCTTTACACAAAATACTTGCCACTAATACTCCCAGCTATCCTTCTTTACCTTTTTCTTACTTCTAGTTCTGTCATGACCACACAATACAAGATTAGACTCCTGTCTTGCCATACCAGGTAGCGAATATTGGAGACAATCCCTCTTATCGCAAGTTTAAAGTGGCTTGCCGCGATCATTTGCACAGTGCTGTTGGGAGATCAGGAGAATGCACATGCCCGGTGAGGCACGGGGCGAAGGGGATTCCACCAGCAGAGCCAGTGACGCAATGGTTACCATAGCAACTCCGCTACTACCCAGGCGACTTTATATTATCTTCTACTGGCAGCTCTTCACTCTTGTCAGTTGTAATCCAGCAAATTGCAAAGTGTGAGTCAATGCTTTCGTGTAGCAGATAAGAGCAGATAAGAGCCGATCTGTCTGGGCAGAACAGGAAGTTCGTGCTTGCAGGCCACATTCCTCATTCTTGCATTCTTCTCATCTCTCTGACTTGCTGGATAATTGTTGAGTGTATGAAGGAATGAATGAGATGCACGAGTTGGTTTGTGTAGTTACATCATTATTTTGTGTACTTTATTTTGAGTATTTTAAAATTAAGGATTCTGTTATTATTAATATTGTTACGAGGTTATGGGAAAGGAGAGATTTATACTAAGAAAGCGAAAGATTGATTGAGTCAATGAAGGAAAGAAGACCAAAATTTTATGGACATTGGTTTAGAATGGCGAGAAGAAGCTGACAAAACAGTTTTTAAAACACTTGACAGTAGAACTAAATTGTCCGACATATGTTTCAGGGAGGTAAGAAAGGATCTTTAGCAGTCTGAATTAAATTGGGAAGACATCCTAAACTGAACAATGTATAGATCAGTGATCGACAGCTTCAGGCAATTCCATGACGATCGGAAAAATAATTGGAGATGGACAAAGGAAAGAAGACAGGCTACCGGAGAAAGAATGCAAAGATTTTGGTCTGCAAAGAAGTCTTCCAGTAATGTGTGATTGTTGCTTAACGTGATCTAAAATGGCCGTAAATGAATATAACAATTATTATTATTATTATTATTATTATTATTATTATTATTATTATTATTATTATTATTATTATTATTTGAAGATTGTCAGGTATTACCTTGTGCGCGATTTATGCGCCTGAGAGGCTGGACTGTATTAATTTTGGAGCTCATTCTTCTAGGCTATGTAAGTTAGTGGAGCAAACATGCTTTTATAAAATATTGTACCTGTTCCAGAGCTATAATACTCATCATCATGTTGATAATTACACCTTCTCTGTCCAGTTAAACTGCGCACCTTCTATAAGGCCATCTATGCAACTGAACTTGAACTAATGTTATGCAAGATACTTGTATTTTCAACTTTTAGATGTCTCTACCATCGGTCTAAGTGTCCCCTCTGGTGGGATTAAGGACAATTAATTCTTAATTGAGAGTTATTTTTTCGTAGTTGGCTAACCTTAGTTTTTGAAGATTGTTTTGTTCTTGAGTCAAGGTTGTCAACACTTCTGACGTCCCTCAACTTCCTGTACCCATCAACCAATCAGATAGTGAATATTCTCTCTAGCCATTTAAAATTGGGGGTGTGTACAGGCATCCAGCATACTATAAAAGCTGGGCGCTTTAATTACGTACGTACTGCTCCGGTTTATTGTGTGCGTCGTGTACTAAGGAGGCAGGGGCCACAGGTTGGCGTTCGGAAGGCCCAGCAACTCAAGGTAATGGCGGAATTTTCTTAACATGTGATAGCTCCGGCAGATAGCTTGAGGGGAAGGTTTTAAAGCTTTTTATAATTTTATGTAAATTTCTAAACCTGGTGGTTTAAATGTAACATTTTTGGGAAGTCTAAGGACTCTGTTCTATTCCCTGCTGGGAAATATGTAATGTAATGGAACAATGAGTGATTAACCTCTGTTAATTCCCATTCAACTTGGTATGGGGTGACTAAATAAAGTTTCATTTCCTCTAAAATTCTTCACACTCTTTTGGTATTTGATATTTCTCATTTAGTCACCCCGGCGTTGAATAGGCTTAGCCTCTGTATCTTTGGGCCATAAGCCCACTTAAGGTTTTAAGAATTTTCTAGAAGGAGTGCAAGTTTTCTCCTCCTTGCATTTTGTTTTTGGCCGATCATTATCAACCTTTCCCTTTTTACATTATGGCAATTTTGTATGGGCACTCGTTGCCCCTGTTTATGTTTCTGGAAAGGAAAATGAAGAACTGTTGAGCAGAAGATAAGCCCAAAACAGGGCTAAGGGACTGTAAATGCCTTATTTGAAGATTTTCAGGTATTACCTTGTGCGCAATTTATGCGCCTGAGAGGCTGGACTGTATTAATTTTGGAGCCCATTCTTCTAGGCTATGTACGTTAGTGGAGTAAACATGCTTTATAAATTATTGTACCTGTTTCAGAGTTATAAGGCTCATCATCATGTTGATAATTGTCTCTAGTTTTGTATTTCATTTTTGTAGTTTAAGTCGTTGTTGTTGGAGCTGACGAGTTCACTATTATATTGTTATTGTTTATTCAGATCTTCTATTTAACATATTTTAAATGAAAAAGGAAGGAAAGGAACAAAATTAAACAATTTAGTGCAGTAACTTATACTCTGGTCAATTCGTTGTACGCCCATTCACCCAAGCACCTTCTTACACCTCTGCGTCCCACGATATTTCCGTAATAAATAATAATAATAATAATAATAATAATAATAATAATAATAATAATAATAATAATAATAATAATAATAATACCATTAATATTATTTGTGATATTTGTATTTGTAATTATAAGTTATGTACATGTATACTCTTCTAGTGGTTAAGTGTAATAGAGGGTCTTGAGCCCTAACTTCGCCACCAATGAAGGCATTATCTATCTATCTATCTATCTATCTATCTATCTATCTATCTATTTATCTATCTATATATCTTCATTCATTCAATCAATCAATCAATCAATCAATCAAGCATAATGTCAGTTGTAATTGCAGGATAACTCTAGCCTACAGACTTGTGGCAAATGAATATATTTTAAAATTACTCTTGTTCGCGATATCTGGACCGTGAAATAAACAGCTGGGAACATGCAAATTACACAAAACGCGACAAATATCTTCCCCGATGTAAGGGGCAACTGATTAACTGGAGAACGAGTAAAGCAGGGAACAATGCAGCTGAGACAAGAAAATAATTCCGCTTCATGGGTCCGTTGAAATATGCAGCAAAACAAATGAACCAGTTTTATTTAATCTCTCAACAAGCGGAGGGAACGTCAGCACCACTAATTTGTTGGGAGACAAAAGAGAAAAACGAAACAAAGTTTGAGGTTAAAAAAACAAAACCATCATGTCGACACAAACTGGAGATTGTAAAGAATTCCCTGCCACCACAGAGTACAGGCCACCATCCCTCACCAAGCCACACACGGAGTATGGTTCAGTCCCTAACTAAGTTTAATTACACCAGGCCACATCACCTTGTCTGGCGAAGATTTAGTTAACAAGGAGCTGACGAAATGTGAGATGACAGCAGAAACTTAATACTGGCTTCAGTAATTCCCTTATTCTTGAGTACTTTATGGGTAATCAAATGCATTCTTCTTACTCTGGCCAGGAAAATAATTACAATAGGAATGAAGCGGGACTGACCCTCTTTAACGAACAACACAGACATGCTGGAAATTGCCTCATCCGAAGAAATGAAAAATGAGGATCCAGAAGTCCTGACTCCACTTCACTCAGAAACCAAGGCAGAACTAAACACCCGAAATTCGTCCGGACATGACAAATAGAATATACGTCGTCGATGTTCGCAGATAAGTACGCCGACCACTCGTCCACTACTCCGAATGACTGCGATATAACTCTCCAACAATTTATGCGTTGCACTGGAATCGGGGATTTATCAATTTTTCGGAAATCATTAGGTTGCGGACCTGACATGTTTAAGTAAAATTTGTTAGTCTTTTAGTATTCTAATCATCTCCACCTGGTCCGAAGCGGATCCTGCGTCGTGAAATTTGACCTAATTCTTTTCGAAAACGAAACCCTTATACACGAGTTAATGTCGAGTGTCCCCCAACAGGTACAATGAAGCTCACTGAAATCGGTTAGACGCAGCGTCTGGCCTTCTTACCAAATTTATTTTCTTCGTTTCAAACCTGCTTTATACCAGGCGGCTCGCGAGCGCCGTATTTCTACTTATAAATGTCCCACATGCACAAATGATGAATGGGATGTCTACTCACTGATTTTTCACAGGGGCACTACTGCCAGTAGGCAGGTTACGTCAGAATATGAAGAGATAACAACCGGATAGTCGCTGGCAGCATGTTCCTCAGCGCTACCCGTCTAATGCAACCCCCTTGGATTAGAAAAACTCGTTTTCGACCGCATAGTACTAGGCTGGTGTATGGTACAACAGTACTACATTTGCAGTCTGCATATCGGTAATGGCTAGTGTGTTCAGCAACGACGAATAAGCAGACATCATTTTATTCTGTGGAGAATCTGGTGAGAATGCAGCTGAAGCTCTAAAACAGACGCCTGACTTTTACACTCGTATTTCGCCGAACAGTATTAGTTTTGGTTTTATACAAACAACTCTTTTGTAGAGAGGAATATCTACACATGTATAAATTAAAAATTAATTGTCGTATTTTGCAAATGCACCATGTTACGGAACGTGTGCAATGAAATGACTGCTACTTGTTTCACAACATCCACAATACAGCACATTGTAGCACTCCTTCGAAAACAAGTGAACAGGCATCCCATGCATCACTGGTGCATGCAGGACAATTGTAAGTAGAAAGTACGGCGCTTGCTAGCCGCCTGATATATGTGTTTTTCTTCATCTTCTTCTATGGTACTTAATGGCCTGTAAAGAACAATAAATGATGATAGGAAATCGTGTGTGATTAATTTATAAGGGATAAATTCCCTTCGGCAAGTCACACACTGTGACATCACGGAGACTTGTGAGAATACGAGAAACTGCAAACATTAGATGGACATTTAATTCCAGCCGCAAAAGCCACGCTTGAAAGCTTCAGAGCAGACGAGCTAAACCACTGGCCGCACTGAGACGCCACCGGCAAACTGCAAAATGCATTTTCGAGGCTGTTTTGTCGTGTTCTACCGTTCTCCTTTGTCTCCTTCCCCAAAACACACATCGCGGTTTGCTGCAGGGCATCCCACACACACTGTTCCCCGCAGCACGCCTCCTGCAGTAGTTTCCAAACTTTGACAATGTACATGTCTGGAACACTGAAATAATGCTCGTAAAATTGCTAGTAAAAAAAGGTAATAACGTGACTTCATTCAAGGATGACAAAAGCAGTTGCGGCCGCTTTTAACGATTGAATTTAACTGTTGAATGCCGTTATGTCCTGCATAAAAATACACGCTAAATACACAAACACACACAAATTCAATGGAACAGTATAGAAAATACAAAATGAACATTTTCAGAAAAACTGGGTTTTATGAATAGTGTCTATGAAGAACCGCTCTATCCGTCAATTAGATATTTAACAGATTCAAACCTCTAGAACTGAATAAATCCTACTATATAAGACTTCTTCACCTTAATCTTCTTACCCCCCAGGGTCGGTTTTCCCCTCGAACTCAGCGAGGGATCCCAACTCCACCGCCTCAAGGGCAATGTCCTGGAGTTTCAGACTCTGTGTCGGGGGATACAACTGGGGAGGATGACCATTACCTCGCCCAGCGGCCTCACCTGCTATGCTGAACAGGGTCCTTGAAGGGAGATGGAAAGATTTGGATGGATAGACAAGGAAGAGGGAAGGAATCGGCCGTGGCCTAAGTTAAGCACCATCCCGGCATTTGCCTGGAGGAGAAGTGGGAAACACGGAAAATCACTTCCAGGATGACTGAGGTGGGAATCGAACCCACCTCTACTCAATTGACCTCCCGAGGCTGAGTGAAACCAGTTCCAGCCTTCGTACCGCTTTTTAAATTTCGTGCAGAGCCGGGAATCTAACCCGGGCCTCCGGGGGGTGGCAGCTAATCACACTAACCACTACACCACAGAGGCGGACCTATATAAGACTTAGCAAATAAAATTATAGTCTGAGCTGAACATTTAGAACGGAGTTCCGTAGTTGTATTCTGATTCAAGTTTCACTGAGTTTCAGTTTTTACTATTTGTTTTACGTCGGTGGCGACGATGGGATAGGAAAGGCCTAGGAATGGGAAGGAAGCGGCCCTGGCCTTAACTAAGGTACAGCCACAGCATTTGCCTGGTGTAAAATGGGAAACCGCGGAAACCATCTTCAGGGCTGCCGACAGTGGGGTTCGAACCCACTATCTCCAGGATGTAAGCTGACAGCTGCGCGCCCTTAACCGCACGGCCAACTCGTTCGTTTGCCGATTTTCGGAAACTATAGTTGTAATACCAGATATGTGTTACGTGGTAGTGATGTTTGAAAAAAAGACTATAATATTCAGAAGTAACATCTAATGTGTACGGCCTCGCGGTGTAGGGAGCAACGCGTCCGCCTGTCACCTGGCGACCCCGGGTTCGATTCCCGGCCTGGTCAGGGTATTTTAATTGTAACTTCCGCAATTCCACTTACACGCAAGTTCCTCTCAAATGGTGAAAGTAGTGGCACGAACAAAACATCTAATGCGAGCGTCCGTAGCTCAGGTGGCAGCGTGTCGGCCTCTCACCGCAGGGTTCCGTGTGAGAATTTTGCTGGACAAAGCGGAGGCATGACGGGTTTTTCTCCGGCTGTCATCTTTCATTCCAGCAACATTCTCCAATGTCACTTCATTTCAACTCCAGGGGAGTGCAACAGGCTTCGGCAGCCGGCACAGTTCCTATCCTCGTCGCTAGATGGGGGCTTCATTCACTCCATTCTAGACACAGTCGAGTGAACGGAAACAGGCCCTAATGTATATCACACATCTTCAAACTTATTCCTAATTTATTAGTCATGTTAATTGCTAAAACGTGGGAGTGGCCACGGTCGGCTGTCTTCAGAATAGTTTCCCATTTTAACTTCCAGGGAAATGCTGGGACAGTTCCTATTCATAGGCCACAGCTGATTCCTTCCACCTAGTGATGGGATAACTGAATTTAATAATCGAATAATCTCCATCCGATTAATTAGATAATCGAGTAAATCATCGGAAGTATAATCGAGTGAATTTCAAATATCATTCTGTTTTATCTCATAGAATATTCGGATGCGCTTCGGTTTAAGTGTGTCGGACGGATAATCGATTGAAATAAGCGAATAGATGAACTCTTATGAAAAATAGAAATACCTCTTTTTCCAAACAAATCTCAAAATGTTGAAACTAAGGAAGTGAATTAACTGTCTTAATATCATCAATTCTCATTGGATTATTTCGAATTCATTCACTATTGAATTGCCTCATTCATTCGAATGCAGTTCTGAATTAATAATTGAAAAGATAATCGAATGGAAAAATTCACTATTCGATAGCCTCATTCATTAGAAAGAATGATCGAATGGGAAATATAATCCAGTAATCGAAGATGAAATAATCGAGTAATCTATTATTTTGTATTCGATTATCAGATAATCGCTATTTCCACCTCCTTATCAAATCCCCCATCATTCATTTCACCTTCATCAGCTCCTCAACTGAGGTTGGCTCCAGGAAGGGCATCCGGCCGTAAAGGTATGTCATACAAATTCATCTCACTTCAGCTCATCTCATCCTCCACTCCTTACCAAAAAACTGGAGTAAGGGATAGACATGCAATTGCTGAAACTTAACGACCAATGAACTAGAAGAATGGAACAAAACCTTTAAGAAAAGAACGGCTTTCGTATACGGAAGTGACGTAAAGCAATATTTCTGATAAGAACTTCTCACGAACTTTAGGAACATAATTCTCTTCCATCAACTGCCTCTGTGGATCAGCGATAGAGTGTACAATCCCAAGGTAGCGGGTTGTAGGATGTCGGCATGTAAAAGACCTCTGGTAACACATTTGGTGTTTACCCGACAAAATTAATTAAATCTCGGTCGTAGACGACCTGCGCGTCGTGATGAGGATGGAATGATGATGAAGACGATACACACACACCCAGCCCCCGTGAGAGCGAAATTAACCGATGTTGGTTAAAATTCCTGACCCTGCCGGGAATCGAACCCGGGACCGCCGTCACAGAAAGCCAGCAGTAGGCCTAGAGCAAATCGGAAATTAAAAATTGACGATCAGCCAGCCAGATGGTACCGAATAAAAATATCTGCACACGGTAGCTAAGGATATACGATTATTATTATTATTATTATTATTATTATTATTATTATTATTATCATTATTATTATTATTATTATTATTATTATTATTATTATTATTATTATTATTCCTAGCTGACCCGTGCGAATATTTCGCACAGAATTAGCACTAGCCACCAAATGGCAATGTGTAAAATTAATGTAATGCAAGTATTTATTAATTAATATTTTTATTTTTCAATAGAATTAATAAATATCAGTCTCAATACAGAAATTCGTTATACTTATATATACAGTATATATGTATAATACTAATATGTTTAATTTTAAAACACAGCGGGCTAGTTGGCCGTGCGGTTAGGAGTGCACGGCTGTGAGCTTTCATTCGGGAGATATTGGGTTCGAATCCCACTGTCGGCAACCCTGAAGATGGTTTTGCGTGGTTTCCCATTTTTACACCAGGCAAATGCTGGCGCTATACCTTAATTGAGTCCACGGCCGCTTTCTTCCTACTACTACTAGGCCTTTCCTATCCTTTCGTCGCTATAAGACCTATCTGTGTCGGTGCGACGTAAAGCCAATTGTAAAAAAATTGCCTTTGTCAGATGCGGATTTTGGCAAACTTCTTTCCTTTACAAAACTTGTTTGAGAGGTAATTTCAGTCCACTTGAGGTTGCAAGTCATTGTGCAACAATGGACATCGCGTGTTGATGATTCTGAAGCATACTTCAAGGGCTGCCAATATAAGTTGAAGGAAGAATGACAGGAATTCTCCCAACTGTCCCTCTTTATTCAGCTTCATTTTTAACAATGTCCATCAAACCTTTGTAACTATCAGCTCTGAGTTCTTGTTGATGCCAACCTTCTCCTTTGACATAACTGTCAACAATATGGTGTTGAAGTAATTTACCTGAAGCATGAAGGATACTGAAATCATCTCTAACTGCTGAACGATAACAATAGTACTGTAACTAAGGTGTGACTGTTCCTATCGCAGTAGTAAGAACTTGAACATGTGGCTTACTTTAAGTCAGCCAGAATCACCACATGTGAAAAGCAATAAGATATTTTGGTAAGTGCGCCAGTTCTTTTAGAAGAGATAACAAAAATCAACGTTGCCTGGTGATGTTCGGTCATCAGCGACAAAAGCAGCAGCCACCTCACTGACTAGGCGCAATGGATCTCCGAGGATGAAATGCATTCCTAGCAGCGAATTATTGTAATTTAAGATCAGGTACGGTGTCAGCTACATATTTTATAAATTCATTACTTGCAATGTAACCATTATTTCTTTGCAAAAGTTTCTATTGCCTTCATTCTCTATACGATATTGTAATGAAGTATCAAAATCTACAATGAAAAGGCCAGCGTAGGCCTAAGTTGGTGCAACTCCTGCAGGAGGATGCAAACTTCCTAACTTACGATACACCTGTCCGTGTTATTCAGTTTATACGTTTTGATTCGGTTTATTTGGGAGATAAATTACACTTGCGTAAAGAATGTAAACAACTCCAACCAACAGCTGCCATCTTCATAATGTTGTTGTTTTTCATGTGGCTATTTCTAGCTGAGTGCAGCCATTGTAAGGCAGACCCTCCGATGAGGGTGGGCGGCATCTGCCATATGTAGGTAACTGCGTGTTATTGTGGTGGAGGATAGTGTTATGTGTGGTGTGTGAGTTGCAGGGATGTTGGGGACAGCACAAACACCCAGCCCCCGGGCCACTGGAATTAACCAATGAAGGTTAAAATCCCCGACCCGGCCGGGAATTGAACCCGGGACCCTCTGAACCGAAGGCCAGTACGCTGACCATTCAGCCAACGAGTCGGACATCTTCATAATGATGTCTAATAATAATGTGTGTCTGTACCTTCCAGTATGAAATGGACTATATTTAAACAGATTGTCAACAGATGGCACCACATTCTTTATGCAAATCGGGTTTAAAAATGAAGTTTCGTAACGAAAACCTTAATTTTAAACTATTTGTTTATTTTTCGTCATTAGCAGGGAACCTAATCTTCAAACTGATGTCCCAACCATTAATTTTGTTAAAGCATTAAGCAAGATATGGCGTACCGACAAAAAGCACTTTTAAAAATAATATGCATTATTATTATTATTATTATTATTAGTATTATTATTATTATTATTATTATTATTATTATTATTATTATTATTATTATTATTATTATTATTATTATTATTATTATTATTATTTATGACCAACATCAAAGAGGCTCCCCAAATGTTAAAGTTGAAAGAGGGGAAAGTCAAAAGAGTAAAGAGCTTCAAGTATCTTGGAGAAATAGTTCAAGAGAATGGATCAGAGAAGCTAGCTCTGATAGAACGAGCGAGAAAAATGGAAACAGCGTATCAGCTCACTAGAGACACCTACAACAAGAAAGCTTTGTCATATGGAGCCAAATTAAGACATCTGGACACAGTCATCAGACCTGAATGCTTACACGCAGCAGAAACATTGGACATGATTGGAAAGGGACATCTAGAGAACGTGAGAAAGAAAGAAAGAGAAAAATGCTCCGGAAGATCTTGGGCCCGAAAATGAAAGGTAGGGAGAGGAGACTTAGACCCAACAAAGAACTATACCAGAAGACAGAGGAAGTCGTCGTATTGATGAAAAAGCGAAGGCTTCAATTTTATGGACATCTACAGAAAATGGACACCAACCGACTGACAAAAAGGATTTTCAGCTTCTTCAGCCTAAGGAAGACGGAACCAAAATGGTTTCGGGAAGTAAGGACCGACCTGGCCAGGATAGGAGTAGAAAAAGAGGACGTACTGGACAGAAACAAATTTAGACAAAAAGTGAAGGAGTTCAAGGGTTTCCAGGAGACTGGGGAAGAACTTGTGAAGCAGGAGAAGAAGAGAACCTACACAGAAGAACAGAAGAAAGAAGTTAGTGCAAGGATGAAGAAGTACTGGCAGAATGTGAAGTCAGGACTGGTGAAAAATAACGTAAAGACTGTAAAACGTGGTCCATAGATGGCCGGAACGATAATAAATAAAAATTATTATTATTATTATTATTATTATTATTATTATTATTATTATTTCTTCCTTCTTTCTTAATCTGCTTATCCTCCAGGGTTGGTTTTTCCCTCGGATTCAGCGAGGGATCCCACCTCCACCGCCTCAAGGGCAGTGTCCTGGAGCGTGAGACATTGGGTCGGGGGATACAACTGGGGAGAATGACCAGCACCTCGCCCAGGCGGCCTCACCTGCTATGCTGAACAGGGCCTTGGTGGGGGATGGGAAGATTGGAAAGGAAGAGGGGAGGAAGCGGCCGTGGCCGTAAGTTAGGTACCACCCCGGCATTTGCGTGGAGGAGAAGTGGGAAACCACGGAAAACCACTTCCAGGATAACTGAGGTGGGAATCGAACCCACCTCTACTCAGTTGACCTCTCGAGGCTGAGTGAACCCCATTCCAGCCTTCGTACCGCTTTTTAAATTTCGTGCAGAGCCGGGAATCTTACCCGGGCCTCCGGGAGGTGGCAGCTAATCGCACTAACCACTACACCACAGAGGCGGACGTTATTATTATTATTATTATTAATATTATTATTATTATTATTATTATTATTATTATTATTATTGTTATTATTATTATTATTATTAGTTTTGTTCTTTCCGATCCGGCCTGCTAAGGACCACGTTCCAATTTCAATTCAGTTCTTCATACTGTGTTGTTTTCTCTTCAGCTCCTTCCAATATTCTTTCAACCTTTCACTATGCTGTTTCCTTCTGTCCTCGGACCCCTTTGCACCAGGCTTCTTGTTCAATCTTCCTTGGAATCATTCCATACTTACTTCCCTCTTTCTATATATTTCTCTATCCATTGTTCCTTCTTCTCTGATATTATTTCTTTCTAAATCTTTTCTTACTTCTTAAATCCAGCTAGCTGTTGCCTTTTTGTCCCAAAGGTACTTGAAAATCCTTTTTGTTAATCTGGATTCATCCATTCTGTAAATATGACCGAAAAATTGCAATCTCCTTTTCCTTATGGTTTCTGTTATGTTTTCTATGTTCCTGTATATTTCATCATTAGATGTTAATTTCCATACTTCTGTTGTTTTCACAGGGCCTAAGATTTTATCTCGTGATTCTCCTTTCTAGTACCTCAAGTTTATCTAATCTATAGTTTAGTACCAGGCATTCACTTCCATATAAGCATTCCGGTTTCACCACTGTAGTGTATTGCCTTATTTTAAGATTTTTAGATATTATTATTATTATTATTATTATTATTATTATTATTATTATTATTATTATTATCCATGACTAGTATGAAGTATGCAATGTATATTTTGTAGTACCTTCGTGTTTTATTAATAGATATTCGTGCGACTCCTTGGCTGATGGTCAACTTAAGGCTTTTCAGAACAGAAGGCCCCGGCTTCGATTCCCAGCCGGGTCAGGGATTTTTATCGCATGTGATTAATTCTTCCGGCTCGGGGACTGGCCGTTTGTGTTTGTCCGAACATTCTCATCTTCGTATTCAGACAACACACCACTCTACCAAGCACCACAAAAGCATTACATCCCTCCATATAGCATTTGTGTCAGGAAGGGCATCCGGCCATACAGCATGGTCGAATCCCCACGTGTGATACAGTTCGCACTCGCGACCCGAGAGGTGTGAGAAAAGCGGTGGAAAAAGAAAGAAATAACGTAAATATGAACACTCATTCATGAAGCCTGTTAGTCAACAGAGGAGTTGTATAAATCACGATGACACCTCAGGGATTTCACGTCCTGCAATGCTCTCAGCCGAATATGAAATTAAAGCTACACGCTATTGTAGCTGAAGTGACAGGAAACTTGTTGCATTCTCATCGATTTTAATAGCAGAAGAGGAAAGTAATTGTAACATGTAATTTGTAACCACAGGGCTTTGCGGCCTGTCGGCAGAAAACCTCGAGAATTGAGGCGATAAGTTCTGCGTGTTTTATTGATACAGGATGTGATTTGCTTTGCAGGGTACTTCAACAAACAAAATTAGTACAATCAATGTTATGTATTGACGTAATCAGCAGCCTAATGAATAGTGCATTCATGAGTTTCCAAGCACAGTATGAAGTTCGAATCTTACTGACTGCAAGAATGAATGTTCAGGTGAAATCTAGTATCAAGAAAGGTATAAAACCTTCAACTTCCGTTCAATTAAAAACATTAGCAACGGCGGTTCCAGTGAGTTAAGAAACAACTACAATAAGCAGAGGATGCGGCCTTCTAACTGGAACCCCCACCCAAGCGTTACAAAGTATTTCATATAATTTGCTTTACGTCCTACCGACACAGCTAGGTTTTAACGTAGACTTACGTTTCTCGACAACGGCTAGTTTAAGACGTTTGAAGTGTTTGGATAGAACGCGTATATCGCCGAGAGTATGTAACTTACCATTATGTTTAGTGTTTCAATTGACAGTCGAAAGAGGACGCTACCTGTTGCATCATCATCAGTGTTCTGCCATATGTCAGTTCCTCACATGGCAGCTCTCCACGCAATCCTGTCTCTTGCCACCCTCTTTGTTTCCTCATACTTGTATTCTATCCTGATACTGTCCGACTCGTTGGCTGAATGGTCAGCGTACTGGCCTTCGGTTCAGAGGGTCCCGGGTTCAATTCCCGGCCGGGTCGGGGATTTTAACCTTAATTGGTTAATTCCAATGGCCCGGGGGCTGGGTGTTTGTGCTGTCCCCAACATTCCTGCAACTCACACACCACACGTAACACTACCCTCCACCACAATAACACGCAGTTACCTACACATGGCAGATGCCGCCCACCCTCATCGGAGGGTCTGCCTTACAAGGGCTGCACTCGGCTAGAAATAGCCACACGAAATTATTATTATCCTGATACTGTCAAGCATCTGATATCTTCTCCGTCCTATTCGTCTTTTTCCATTTACCGTTCCTTCTATAGCATCTACAAGCATGCAATTTCTCCTCATCCATTGACCAATCCAACTGTGCTTTCTCTTCTTGATTACTTTTAATATATTTCTCTCTTCTCCAATTCTTCAAGACTTCTTCATTCTTTACTTTTTCAATCCACTGTATACTTTCCATTCTCGTCCATATCCACATCTCAAATGCTTCCAGTCTTCCTTCGGCCTTGCTGTGAGCTTGCTTCCGGGAGATAGTGGGTTCGAATCCCGCTGTCGGTAACCCTGAAGATGGTTTTCCATTTTCACACCAGGGAAATGCTGGGGCTGTACCTTAATTAAGGCCACGGCTGCTTCCTTCCAACCTTTCCTGCCCCATCCCATCGTCGCCATAACACCTATCTGTGTCGGTGCGACGTAAAGCCACTAGCAAAATCTTTCGTCCTCTTTTCTCAACGTCCATGTCTCTGCTCTATACAGTGCTACGCTTCCTCAAGGCTCTATCCAAGCCCCCACAGAAAACGACTCTTCTTATTAAGTACTTCCTTCGCAATCTCAATACGAGTTTTCAACTCTCGACTGCACCTCATGTCCTCTGTTATTACACTTCCCAAGTATCTGAAAGCATCCACCTGTTCTATTATTTGCCGCCCTAACTTTATGGCTGTCTCCACTTTTCTTGAGCTCATCACCAGACATTTTGTCTTTTTCTTATTAATTTGGATTCCAATTTCTTCACAGACAGCATTTAGATCTGTTGGCATCGCCATCATAGCTCGTTCACTCTCTGCCAGTAGTACTATGCCATCAGCAAATCGAATACATTTGGTTCTCCTACCTGTTGCAAAAGAAGAAAAAGATGAAAATTGGAAACCTAGTTTTCATGAAGTAGCGCTTCAAAATAAGGCAAGAATAGTGCAAAATATGAGACGTCACACGCATACTCTGTTATAAGATGGCGCTGTGTTAACTCACGCGCTCAGCTGGAGGTTAGCAGTCGTTGTGAATACATCGTGGTCAGTTGTATAGAATAAAAAATGTAGGAATATAAAAGATTAGTTGATTAGGACTCGGCAAAAACAAGGAAAAGAAAGCGTTGAAAGGAGAAAGATGAATGATGAATGAATGAAAGAAAGATACGAAACGAAAAAAGAGCGTAACAGGCGAATATGAGAAATTGAAAAATTAACTCAAATTTTGTCTCTTATTTCTCACATATCACAGAGTTACTGTCCACATTCCAAGTGTGCCAGGTTCTATCGAATAAAATGTATTATCTTTATTTCCTAATCGGTTTACCCTCCAGGGTTGGTTTTCCCTCCGACTCAGCAAGGGATCCCACCACTACGGCCTCAAGGACAGTGTCCTGGAGCGTGAGACATTGGGTCGGGAGGATACAACTGGGAAGGGAGACCAGTACCTCGCACAGGCGTCGTCACCTGCGGGCCTTTTGGGAAGGGGGAAGTTTGAAAGGGATAGACAAGGAAGAGGGAAGGAAGCGGCCGTGGCTTTAAGTTAGGTACCATCCTGGCATTTGCCTGCAGGAGAAGTAGGAAACAACCGAAAACCACTTCGAGGATGGCTTAGGAGGGAATCGAACCCCCGACAACTCAGTTAACCTCCCGAGGCTGAGTGGACTCTTTTCCGGCCCTCGTATTACTTTTCGAATTTCGTGGCAGAGCCGGGAATTGAACCCGGGCCTCCGAGGTCGGCAGCTAATCACACTAACCACTACACCACAGAGGCGGACAAAATGTATTAATTCACATGATATTTGTCTTTTATTTCTGATAAGTATGCCTAGGTCTACTAAACGCTCAACATCGTGCGGCCGCTACTGTAGTTTCAGCCTACCGCCAAATTTTTATGGCTAGGAGTGGGAAGAAAGCGGTCGTGGCCTTAATTAAGCTACAGCCCCAGCGTTTGCCTGGTATGAAAATGGGAAATCACGGAAACCATCTTCAGGGCTACCGACAGTGGGGTCTTGTGGATACACTCATTTTCCTTTCGACTTACTGTATCTGGGTGGCGTCAAATGATACATTAGCCGAACCCCTGCATGTCGTAAGAGGTTACTAAAAGGAGAGCAACCAAAGAGTGCACTCGCATTGACGGTTTCTAAGCCCAAAGATATACCCACGATTCCACGCTTTTTCGTATAGCAGAGAAAATGGTCGAATGTGAATATTCTTAACAGAGATTTTCCACATATAGTGACAACAACTACAATGTGGTCCACTTGGAGACTGCACAGTTCGATCGGCAGGTGAATGGTACCAAGCAGCTCCTCCCTTTGATCACTGGAGCGTCACACATCTCCATTGAGCTAACACAGTGCACGCTGGCCACTGCCCTCCTCAATGCCTTTTCAACAAATTTTACCTCAGTTCTGAGCATGTCAGCTTGATGTAGTGCTTCATATTCGTTAACATCAGAGGTGAGGTTATGTGTTGTAGTAATTTAGTACATGTGAGGTTACTACTAGGCCTACTCAAATGTTTTTGCCAGTCTCAGTGGCTAAGATGGTTGAGGCACTGGCCTTCTGACCCCTGTTTGGCAGGTTCGATCCTGGCTCAGTCCGATGGTATTTAGAGGTGCTCAAATACGTATGCCTCGTTTCGGTAGATTTACTGGCACGTAAAAGAACTCCTGCGCGAGTGAATTCCGGCTCCTCGGCGTCTCCCAAAACCGTAAAAGTAGTTAGTAGGACGTAAAGCCAATAACATCACTACCGAAATGTTTTCATTCCTCCCCTGAGGAGGGAGGCGGGCCACCTAGACGGTTACGCCGTCTCTCAGGCCGGGAGATTTGTTACAGTGAAGGAGACGTGTGGACAAGGTGAAAGGGTTGGCGGCCGTGGACTATACTAGGAACTGTCCCGGCATTCGCGTCAGTGCAGGGGAATGGAAAACCACGGAAAAGTATTCTCAGGACAGCCGACGATGAGGCCAAGCCTCTCTCCGTCTCCCAAATGCAGAGGGGTAGAGCCACGGCTGAGTCACGTCCATCGCTCCTCTGCTCGGTTGGTCGGTCGGTCGGGGTGCAGAGCCGTTGTACTAGCCGAAGCCCACTCTGCAATCGCCGACCACGTGTGAGGTTAATCTCTTAATCACTATACACAAAATCCCTAATTATGTAATTCGCAGCAACAGTGAGAAAATAAGGTTTCAACAGCTGAAAAATACAATGAACCTCTCACGACCCTGACTTTTATATTTTTTTAAAGGTAAATATATTTCTATCAGCGAAGTCGTTGTCGCATATTCACATGATGACGTAGGTACATAGCTGCATGTACTGGCATGATGTCGAACTGCGTACATCCTGGCTTCTGCTGTCTTCAACAGATATATTTCAGAGACATAATCTGGTACCAGTTATGGCTTGAACTGTTCAGTGAAAAATACCATCCCTCAGTGAAAATGACTTTTTTTTTTTTTTTTCATTCTGGTGTCATCTCTATCGATAAGCACGATGTAGACCAGCTCGTCTGGTGGCCGTGGTCAAACGTGTCAAGCCAATATGGTCCGACACCGTGGTGAGCCTGTTCGAGTCCCGTTAGTTGAAAATATTTTTACCATCAGAATGTTGGCCGGCAAGGTACGGGAGGTTATATTAACAGTCCAGTTAGCATTTCCAATTACTTTATAGTTGGTACTGTAATTTCGACTGTCAAAGTCAGGTTTAGTCCGCCTCTGTGGTGTAGTTGTTAGCATGATTATTTGCCACCCACGAAGACCCGGGTTCGATTCCCATTTCTGCCACAAAATTTGAAAAGTGTTACGATGGCTAGAATAGAGTCTACTCAGCCTCGGGAAGTCAGCTGAGTAAAGGGCGGTTCGATTACCTCCTCAGCCATCCTGGAAGTGGTTTTCCGTGGTTTCCCACTTCTCCTCCAGGCAAATGTCGGGATGGAACCTAACTTAAAGGCACGTCCACTTCCTTCCCTCTTCCTTGTCTATTCCTTCCAATCTTCCCATCCCTCTACAAGGTCCCTGTTCAGCATAGCAGGTGAGGCCACCTGGGCGAGGTACTGGTCCTCGTCCCTCGTCCCATGACCAAATGTCTCAAGCTCCAGGACACTGCCCTTGAAGCGGTAGAGGTGGTATCCCTCACTGAGTCGGAGGGAAAAACAAACCCTGGAGGGTAGACAGATTAAGAAAGAAAGAAAGAAAGAAAGAAAGAAAGAAGACAGGCTTATTTACTAGTTTATTTAAATATACTAAAGAAACGTTTTAACCGAACGGCTTGGCCACGCCTGTTAAT
The DNA here is from genome assembly GCF_040414725.1 of Anabrus simplex. Classification (NCBI taxonomy): domain Eukaryota; kingdom Metazoa; phylum Arthropoda; class Insecta; order Orthoptera; family Tettigoniidae; genus Anabrus; species Anabrus simplex. The sequence continues at coordinate 38,580,502 of NC_090265.1, read as the reverse complement.
GCGCTACTGCTATGGAGTAAAACTCTGCATTCGGAAGATGAGTGGGTTCGAGCCCCACCGTAGGCTGTCCCGAGAATGGTTTTCTATGCTTTCTCATTTTCACTTCCAGGAAAATGCCTGGACAGTTCCTACCCATACTCCGCAGCTGATTCCTTCCACCTGCTTGCCCAATTTCACTCACCATCATTCACTGATCGTCAACTGAGGTTGGCGTCAGGAAGGGCATACAGCCGTAAAATATGTCAATTTTATCTTACCTCATTCCCGACCCCATATCAAGAAATGCGATTAAGGGATAGACATATATTAAGGAAACTTTTTAAATCAACACAAAATGGTTTCGTTCAGTTCGAGTAGGAGTCTCATCATCAGAATGTTCGCGTCCGTAGCCTAACTGTTAACAGTATTAGCTGCCATCTTCGGAGGCCTTGTTCGATTCCTGGTAATGCCAGAAATTTAAAAATGGCGGGAGGGCTGGTATGTGGTTGCAGCTCACCTCCATCGGGGATATGCCTGGAAAGAACTGCAGCAGCTCGGGAAGAGGTCACGAGTTTGTCCGGGTCCATAGCTAAATGGTTAGCGTGCTGGCCTTTGCTCCAGAGGGTCCCGGGTTCGAGTCCCGGCCGGGTCGGAATTAACCTTCATTGGATAATTCCGATGGCTCCGGGTCTGAGTGTGTGTGCCCTCTTCAACATTAGAATTTATCATACGTAGGGCACCACTCTCAGAGACAAGCAGGTCACCTGTACGGTGTCAACTCGAAAGACCTGTACCAGGCAACACGCTATTATTATTATTATTATTATTAATATTATTATTATTATTATTGTAAGAATTTCATCCTGAATATTAAATGAACGGGTCAAAACACCAATAACTTGAGATTTACTTCTACCAGGCGGTGAAAACACAAAAGTACAAGGAAAGAAAAATCATATTCAGAGAGAATATCCGGATTCCTGTTTTCCGATGACGTCATACGACACTTCCAAGTATCGATTAGCGAATGAACGAGTGATTGTGATGGAAGGTGTACTTGTCCCAGAAGTATCCAAATAACAGACTTACAATAAGTTAGCTTTGTAATTTTTACGAAACGTGCACAATTAAGTGCTGAAATTTACTTGTAACGAAAATTCGCGACGAGAGAAAATATGTACCTAGTTATTAAGGCGAGAAGTGAGAGTGTTTTAAATTCTCTAAATTTTCAAAAGTCTGTCAACAATCGGCAGGTCTGGTCGCCATCCCTAGAGTACATCGCGGAAATCAAACGGTAGATTTAGATGAGGTCATCAAGTTGCACCTTCCAAAATATCATGTTTGAGTGTTCCAGAAAAACCACCAGGAATTCACGTGGTAAAAAATAAGGGAGAGAATTTTGTTGAGTGCGCACCTGGATTATCTTGCGTGCCGTTAAGTACAACCTGGCGCGCTACGACTATTCTCATGATAAAAAATTCAAAACTCGGAGGGATCAATCGATCGATTTTAGAAACCATCATCGCTCGGTTACATGTGAAACGCACAACCACAGAATAACACTACATACCCAGCAGTTAATATTTAATTACTATTACTGGCTCGTAACTTACAACATGACCATAGGTCGAGGCTATATTAAAATATTCTATGAACAGAAGAAGAAATACATTTAGCATGTATTTGCTTTGGATGAGGTGGTTATTAAGCGGCGTGGTTTAATTTGAAAAAAATCCATAATTTATTTAGTTTTGAGTGATGCACAAACCCTTATTTTAAATGTCATGATGTGATGTTACAGGTGTGGACTTATTTTGGAGTTGAGTTTTATTTGTGCAGATTTGAGTACTAAATAATTAGGGTTATCCAAGCCAGTGTTAATAATTGCTAGTGTTAAATTAAATCTTATGGTGTGACGTCATGAAATAAATAAATAATACTGGAAAATCAAGGTCTTACCTTTTCCAGCCCCCACGAACCGGGTGACGATGAATGATGTAATCAAATTACGTCAGTAAATTTAAGTAGAGACTTGTTAAAGAAACCGTTCGTCGGGGGAGATAGAATTTGTTGTTAATTAGGATTTATAAGAAATAATTTCAATTTATTATATAAATAGATTCAGTGAAATCCGTATTTTGAGAAATTACTTAAAACCATGTGTTTAACTTAAACATGTATTCTGGAAATCTTAGTTTATCTTGCTGGGAAAATGCAATTGTTAACGTAACGATTAAGGGGACATGTTCGAATGTAAAGGATTTTACTGCCACAAAAGGTTGTGAGCGTTGTTGTTGTTGTATTATTTGACTTTGATTGATTAATCATTAAATGTGCTGGGATTATTAAAGTGGAAACCTTGGTCATCAACTACTATAACTTAATTGTGTTTAACCTTCAGGTTATAAATTTGGATGGTCATGGGGTCATCAACCTCAGTGACTTAGATTAGGGGCATCTGCCATTATAGCATCATTTTCCCAGCGGCCATCACCCATAATGACTTTAACGTAAATTGCAAAGTTCGATGTCGGTCCATGATATAGTCGAAGGTCACATCGATTCAAGGGTCCATGCCGTACAACCACTGTGTGGCACATATCGATTGGACTGCCTTAATTATACCAAGAGTCCAGAGTTCGTGTTACGAGGCTGGAGCATCACGAATCATTATGACGGTACATGTAGTCTCATATGTAAGCGGATTTAAGGATTTCCATACTTTCTTTACTTCACTCTTAACTTAAGACAGTGATTTCTAGTAAGGATGCCCATCAGGCAGCTGGGTTAAAGCCTCTCAAACCAGCACATCTCTCCTCTGCGTTGTAATTATCATTGTTGATTGTGTTTATCGAACAAGTTTATAACAAGTCGAGTTATAATGTTTTGTTTTAAATTTCACATTCAAATGATTTCTTGAATAAACCTCGATTTTCATAAATTTGATTTTCATTTAATAGATAGATTAAAATTACTGAAACCCGCCTCTTGCCTAAGCAAGTAACGAAGAACCCGTAAACGACCCAAGAAACAGATCTCATGCCAATTGCTAATAGGTAAGGAAGGTAGGTATCCTTTATGGACCATACAGGGTTCAATATACTATAACCATGCAATTTTACCACAAGAGCGAACGTCTAATTCAAGTCAGTCATAGTAACAAACAACAGATAGCAATTTGAGCTAAATAATGGGTGTAGAGTAAACTTCAGTAATGTAAAAATGAAATAACGAAGGAGAGAAATATTTCGTAAAACCTTCAAAATAACTTAATACAAAATTGGGACAGTCACGAGTATAAATTAAATTTCAGTCATTAAATGTCAAAGTCATGACACCACAGGTATGTAGCTCTACAGATAAAATTATTACAGGGGAAAAAAATCAGTCTGGGGTTGTGAGAATATCCGGCTTAGCAATGCGAGGTTTAAATTATATTTCTCTCTCTAATAAATATGACAGTTGAATTTAGAACATTTAGTCGACGGCTTACACAAAGTGTTTGGGAATAAAAAGTAACGAAATATTCACAAAGTGAATACTTTTTCTATTGCTTATCCCCAGGCACCAACTCAGTCTGGAGCTCATCTATTGCCGTGCAGTTCTTGTTTCAACGCGGAGTCCCCAGAATAATAATTATTTCTTCAAGTTTTATTTGTGAACGCATCCAAGTTGATGAGGGCGCTGTTCCATTTCCCGTTGCGCGACAAGGAAAAAAAGAAAAAAAGAAAACTTGAATCGATACAGCTTGGGGACTCGATAAAAGGGACTGAATAATCGAGGTTGCAAGACATGTAGTGCCTGCCACGAAAACAGCTCATCGATCCTGTTCCGAGAACTCAAGCTGACGGGCGAGGTTACGCACCTCCACGCACAGCGGTGTATGTAGTAGCGTCACTCCAGAACCTACCACCTCTCAACACCGTAGCAGAATTCAATTATTTATCTTCTGCACGGCCGCATACGAAGGCGATAAGCTACAATGATTTGATTCTCCTCTGAACGCACATGTGCGTACATTCTGTCCACAACTGGCCATACTTAATTCGCATCTTTAAAATTTCCATTAATTTTCGAAGAGATGTATAAGTGGTAGCTGAACTTACGCCATCATTAGAAAATCATTTTTTACTATGCATTATAATTTTACAAACTCAATATTCGACAGCAGAGCTTCCGTGGGTCAAGCGGCAGCACGCCGGCCTCTCACCACTGGGTTCCGTGGTTCTAATCCTGGTCATTCCATGTGAGATTTGTGCTGGACAAGTCGGAGGCGGGACAAGGTTTTCTCCGGGTACTCCGGTTTTCCCTGCCATATTTCATTTCATTAACACTCTGCAATATCATTTCATCTATCATTCGGCTTCGGCAACCGGCACAATTCCTATCCTCGCCGCTAGATGGGGGCTTCATTCATTCCATTCCTGGCCCGGTCGAAAGACTGGAAACAGGTTGTGGATTTATTTTCAATATTCGACACTACGTAATCAAATAAGGCAAATGAATTATTTTCACCAGGAAGGCTAACGGACTAGACAAAAGAATGACAGCATGGGTGGCTAAACTTCCAGAAAGAAAATTAGAGTAGGTGAAACATGTGATCGCAGAGTAGGGGATGCTAAGGAGTGATGGGCAAGGGAGAACAGGGCATAACCGTAAGAGAACGGGTGGGACGGGCCCACCCGAAATATGTAAAAGAAGGGAGAAATGTGAGAAGTGGGATAAGGAAGGAGAGCGGCTCCAGCTTTACGTGGCCGGCCGCAATGGAATGGTGAGAGAAACGCACTGTCATCTGGTAAAGTTGTTGGGGTCTTCCGTAGGGCCTCACGGATAGGGCCGGTCGTGTCATCATCGGGAGGGCGGCTTCTTCTCACCAGGGGTGATGACACGGCCGGGCAGTAGCGGTAGATTGTCCTTAATATTAGTTCTTGTTTTTATTTTAATATCCCTTATTGTTCATTTAATTCTATTTTTTAAATGTTAAGTGTAGACGAGGGGCGTGACATGTAGGGACTGAGGATGACTGCTGTAGTGACCCTCCCTTGAGAGTGTCAAGTTTCCGAGGTATCCAATGAACCTCATGGCATGCCCAGAAATTTTGTATTTCTGTTTTTCTTATTTTGTTGTCAGCTGTCCTTGTGAACATGTATTGGGGCTAATTCGCCTGTTATGTTCAATAAATACATAGAAACATGTGATCTTGTAGTGATCAACATGCAAGATACAAGGGTCCCCCAGTTTTCATTTCATTATTATATGCATGAACATTTGTGTTACGGTTTTTCATACACTGTTACCATTAAATAAAAATTGCTGAAGATCATGTTACAGCCAAAAAATAGAAAAACAGCAGCATTTTTTAAACTGTGCATCTGAAAATGATGTGGGATGTTTCTGTACCCAGCTTGGTAAAGTAGGCCTACATACAGTGTTTCTTCCGGAGTTGGGTAAAGAGCTCATAAAAACCGCATGCAAAGGACAAAATAAGGAAAACGAAGACAGTACCATCACGATCTCTGACCGCTGAGCATGTGACGGAGAGCATGGAAATGTTGCACACTGTAAACTATGTGTGGGGAAAGAATAACAGAAAATCAAGAAAGAGGTGTAATAATTGCATAAGTGGAACATTCAGATACGAAAACTGAAACAACATAGAAGTCCTGTTCGGGAGTAGGCTACTTGACTAACATAGTAACTGAATTGAAGAACCCATCTTGTGGAAATTAGTTCTACCATTAGATTGTGAAATATTTGAGCAAAGAAGAAAGACAGAAGATTCTCGATAAATACATTGAAAGCGCCACCAGAGACCTTTTACACGCCGATAACAATAACATGATTTTCGACTGGCTTTCAAAAATCGTTATATCTTTCGGAACCGAACGCACGATTTTGACATCCTGAATCGGGCATTCTACTGCTGATACACCGAACCAGATATGTTCAATGGTTATTTTAATTAACAACCGTCCTACGAAGCCAGTGTAGTCCCCTTCGGTTCAGATGGTCCCGTGAGCTATTCACAACCGGGCCATGGATTTTAACCACCGCTAGTTAATTCCTCTAGCTCGAGTGATGTTCGTCTAAACACACGTCTTCACATACACACAAAACGCCAGCAACCAACAAAGAAATACACAATTCTAATAATAATGTTATTGTTTTTACATCCCAGCAACTACTTCTACTGTTTTCGGAGACGCCGAGGTGCCGGAATTTAGTCCCGCAGGAGTTCTTTTACGTAATTTGAATAAACAATGTTTTATTATAAACCACCTATTCAATACATTAAAATGTTATTGCATTTATAGTTTCACCATTAATATAAAGTTATAAACGGGACATGTTTCACTCCATTATAGAGCATCATCAGGCAATCTAGAAAGTCAAAGGTTGGTTTATGTTTACAACTAATGACTTACAAACCATTTTAAACTTATTTTACTAATATCATAGAAGGCAGAATCATTGGTAGCGTGCTTTACTAACTAGAACGTAATAGTGGAAAAGTTAATAAAAATACATTCATTTAAAATTATGGTAGAAAAAGTTTGCTCTCAAATATTTACAAACATTTGTTATGGTCATACCAACAAGTGATGGCCTATTTAACAACTTGTAGCTACATTGTTTTTCGAATCACGTCCCTTTTAAGTACGCTCCATTTTAATTCATTGCTTCAAAGCTCTGGTCATTGGTGTCAACAAATACAAACTCAACAACATCACCGGTGCCAAATGACAACAAGAGTTCAAACTTCGTAATGACTAAAGTTTAACCTGTTACATGTTACAATCAACAAGATGACGAAATCTTACAGTTTTATAGAATTTTATCCTCAAAGGATAACATAAACGTTTAACCCGATCTCAAGTTCTAAACTTTAAATATCTATGACCTAGTCATAAGTTCTTAAGATTGAATCACAAGTCATTCCTCAAGATTTTAGACATACCAAATGTTTGTAAATATTTGAGAGCAAACTTATTCTATCATAATTTTAAATGAATGTATTTTTATCCACTTTTCCACTATTTTCTAGTTAGTAAAGCACGCTACCAATTATTCTGCCTTCTATGATATTAGTAAAATAAGTTTAAGATTGTAAAATGAACAAAATTTTTAGCTCATTAGTTGTAAAGGTAAACCAACCTTTGAGATTCTAGATTGGCTGATGATGCTCTATAAGGGAGCGAAGCCTGTCCCGCTTATAACGTTATATTAATGGTGAAACTAAGTGTAATAACATTTTAATATATTGAATAGGTGGTTTATAATAAAACATTGTTTATCGTAGTTAAACAGACTTTCAATACGGATTAAAACATCAGGTTAGTTCGTTTACGTTCCAGGGGATCTATCGACACGAGGATGACGTATTTGAGCACCATCAAATACCACCGGACTGAGCCATTATCGAACCTGCCAAGTTGATGTCAGAAGGCCAGCGCCTCAACCGTCTGAGCCACTCAGCCCGAGACACACAACTGTTAACACATCCCTCCAGATTGGATTGGCATCGTAAAAGGCACCTGGTCATCTAAACTGGGCTTCATTCACGTAGTGCCAACCCCGAACAGAATATTATTAATAATAAAAAGAAGAATAATTTTATTTAACAACCGAACCTTTTAGGCGAAAATGATAAATTACTATAATCAGAAGGTTTTTTTTTTGGGGGGGGGGGTTGTGAAATAATGGAACCAGCTCTGAGATGTACGGGTAGCGAGTCTGACTATTACTCGGAGGGCCGGGGCTCGATTTCTGGTCAGGTTGGGGAGATATATCTGGATGTGAGGGCTGGTTCAAGGACCAGTCAGCCTACGCGATTACAATTCACGACCTATCTGATGCTGAGATAGCGGACCCGGCATAGAAAGCCAAGAATAATGGCCGAGAGGATTCGTCGTGCTGACCACATAACACCTCGTTATCTGCAGGACTTCGGGCTTGGTAAGCCATGGCCCTTCGTGGCTGTTGAGCCATGAGGTTCGGTTTAGTTTCTGAAATGAACTGCGAAATATTGTAACAGCATGATCCTGGGAAACGAGGTTGCATTTATAGCCACTGCCTGATTTACTCTATATTAAATCTATCTGACATCTTGAATTCATCTCTTTAAGAATCAGTAGACGCTGAAAAAATTCTCGCTCTTTCGACACTTCTTATTTTTTCCGACAGGTTTCACACAGCGTCAATTATATCCTTACTTTCAAGCTCCAAGATATTAGACTGCAGGCCTTCAGCAGAATCAGCCATTAGATCAAGTTGACATAGATCAAAACTGCTTACTACATTTCCGCCCAACTTAATCATGACGATGATCTGTTTATCAAACCAAATCAAGCCGTTCAAATACATAAAAGAACAGGAAACCACGGTTGGGACCACCTGATAGCGAGGTATTTTTATCAAGGAGATAAAGCAAGCGTGAGGTAGGAAAACTGAAGGATGTGTCATTGTGTGAAAGGAATCGATAAAGAAAATGGTTCACATTACTTATCATTTAGAAATTGATATGATTCATCATTCAGTATGACTCAAGCCGGAACAGTAAATGATTCATGGTATTATTTTCTGTTCAGGCTAGAGCTATAATATACCTCGTACTGCACGCTGTCAAGTAGAAATGACCCTCCTATTTCACACCTAAATTACATTCACGTAGAAGTCTAAAGCACTAGACAACGCGCACTGGATTATTTATTGCTGACGATCCGTCTACAGTTGTGGTAGGCTCCCTCAGTGTCGAAGAAGTAACTACCACTACTGATAAAGAAGTCTCAATTATACTATTGTCTCGTACTTGAGAACAAACCCTTTGACATAAATATGTCTAATGGCTGGGTGGAGTCATCGAATAAAATTTGCGTCACTAAATCAGCTGTAAAAATATGTGAAACGATGCTACCTAGCAACCCCGCAGACTATGATGTGAAGTATTGATGGATGGCCACGAATAAGAGACATTTGTCTTTTGTCATTAATATGTCTCGTGGCGGCGGTTATCCGAAATGTTGTGTCGTGTAATTAGTGCACTAAACTGGAGAGAACTTTCCATCTCTGCAAGAACGTTTACAAGTCCAAATCCCTCTCTCTTCGCCTCAAATTTCGACAAAATGAAACAGTAGTAAGCACCTTCGGTACTGTACGCCTCAGAATGCTTGAACATGATCAAAAAGGGACAACTCAGGAGTTTGGAAATGAAAGAACGAAAGATCCTGAGAAAGATCATGGGCCTCATTCAAGAGGGAGGTGAATACAGAATCAGACATAACAACGAGCTGTACCAACATTTAGACAGCATAAAATCAGACATGAGGATGAGGAGACTTATCTTTTGCGGTCACATAGTCAGAATGAACAACAAGAGACTGACCTCAAGAATCTCCAACATTCGTCTCACATGATCCCACCACCGAAGCCGGTTCATACGCACAGTCTCATCAATCGAGTTAATTAATAACTTAGCTAATTCAGGGTTATCTGCCATCAGGTGGAGTAGAACAGAACATCGAAAATAACACGGTGTCAAACTAAATCGAAATAATGCCTGCACACGATACTTGAGACCCTATTATTATTATTATTATTATTATTATTATTATTATTATTATTATTATTATTATTATTATTGTACCGGGCGGTACACCTCCACGCCGCTAATTTAAAATGTGCGCCAGTTGAAACTCCTCTGCCGGAGGAAGTCTGAACTTTATCGACGGTATTAATTTTCAAGTTTCTCAGAAGATGTCACTACTTGGAAAGTTTGGAGTTTTTGAACTGTGCCACTTTTGATGTATTTTTGTTTTACCGGTAGTAAGAAGTGTGAACTTTCTCTTCTAGAGGACACTACTGAAGAACTACAATAGTGCACCCTAGTGCGAAGAAAAAGAACTGTTCTTTTGGAGAAAATTTAATTTCAAAAGTTTGTTCTTTGTTAAATTTCCTTCTGTCATTGTTTAAGTTGGCAATATTAACCCTTTCTTTCCCCTTGTTTTAAATCCAGCCAATCCCGAATTTCTTTAATTAATTTTCCACCAATAATATGTTTCTTCTTCGTATTGTGTAGGGGTTTTCTCGGTGAACCAATAAAATGATTGTGGGCGGGTGTTTTCCTTCCTGAAACGCCTCGAACTTTCCGCGAGAGTATATAAACTGCTGATTTTAGGGTCTCTGTGCCACTTCAGTACCATCTTTCAGTGTGTAAAGTACATAGCAGGGGGCGGGGAGCGCTTCTTTCTTTGGGGAGCAGTTCTACACCAAGGTAATGGCCTTTTAATATCTTCTTTTCTTGCTAGCTCAGCAGTTTAACTCTCGGGGCGGGTCCGAAGCGTTCCTACCATGTAACCTTTTCCTAAAATGTAACGTCTCTTAACTCTATTCTCTTTAAAGTCACATATTGGGATAGAGAGTGCTTAACCCTCTCGAGCTCCCACTCATATTATTTATTTTGAGGTGAACTTATTTTTTTTACAACCGATTCTTCCTTAATATAATGTAAATTGTTCTTTTCTGAAGTCACCTCTGTAGTATGGGATTAGCCCTTGCATTAACGGCCTAGTGCCAAGTAGGTTTTAAATAAAGTGTATTAGGAGTGCGGAGAGCTTCCTTTCAAGTTGGTATTTTAGAGGCCATATAATTAACCTTTTCTCACTTAATAGGCCTCAGTAGATTGGGTATTTTACCCCTGTGTTTATGTCCGTTGAGGACAGCTTGAAGGTGGAGTTTGGTGTGGCCTGGGAGAGGCCTAAATTTGAGAGCGGGTCGCTCTTTAGTGTAAATTGTTGTTGTTGTACGCCTCGAGGAGGCTTTACTGTGTATTTGGAGCAAGTGCTCCGGGGCTTGATTGTGGTCTTCTGCCCCTCTGTTAAATCTTGTTTTGAGGTAAAGTTGGGCTAGTTGCCCAAGAATTGCGAGGTCGGGGCTCGAAGCCCAAATCCTGTAAATACTGTAATTGTACTTTTGTTGCCTTGCAACTCTGTACCTGCCATTCGTGTTATTTCTGAATTTTGGAAAGAAAATATAACCTTGCTAAATTTTACATTAACTTTAATTTCGTAGTTTGAGACCTATTCACACCCGTACCTTCTTTCACCTCTACCTACCACGGAAATCTCCGTAACAAGTGGTAGCAGAGCGTGGTTGAATGGGTCTCTATTTAGCCCCTTTTGACGGCTAAACATTGTTTTGTTCTGAATTCTAACCATTTTCTCAGTTGCTGGAATTTTTTGAGTTTTTCAAAATTGTTCTGTCATCATGCCCGGTCCTCGCGATGTTCTCCATCTTAACTATTTGCGCAAAGAGGAGTTGATCTATGAGTTAACTATCAGAAATGTGCAATCTGGAGGCACGGTTGCGATAGACACCAACAAGCTTAGAGAGTCCCTTGATTTGCCCATTTCCATCCCCAATTTGGGAGAGAAAGAAATTGACGACTCTCTTTCCACGATCACCGAGAATACTACTGGGCTAGCATCGGTAGTTAGTTTTTTTGATGAAAATGATCCTTCTCCTAATCAAATTAAGCGTGTGCAAACCAGGCTATATCATTTTTCAAATAGAGTTAACGATCTGTTGTCTCTGAAGTTGAATGACGTTCAGAGGAAGGAAGCTAGTACGTTGCTTGAAAGTATTTCTGAATTATCTAGCAAGGTCACTCAATTGTTAACTGGGGAAGTTCCTCCCAAAATTGATCAACCCACCACGATGAATGTAGGTAGCGAGGAAGAGCCTCCTAAGGGAGAAGCCAATAGGATAACCGTTGCCGCTCAAACTATCTCTGCCCCATTGGACAACGAGTCTGAATGCCGTGCATCGTTGAGTAATATACGTTCTGAATTAACTTCCTTGCCATTGAAACCTTTACCTACTATGTCACCCGGGTTTAGCAGCTTGCCTCATCCATTGGCAATGTTGCTCAGAGGTATCTCTAAGTTTTCCGTTAATACCACCAGTGACGTAATTTCATTTTAAAGATTTTTAGTTGAATTTCAGGATCATGCTCTTGTGTTTTCTCTTTCTCCATGTCAAATTTTGCAAATTATCTATCCCTATGCAATAGGTATTCTCTCAGACAAAATAGTTAGAGCCATTGCCGAGCAATCATCGATTGAAGACTTCCACGCCCACTTGCTAGCTAACTTCATCCCGGCCAGGGCAAGGTCCTCCCTTATTCAGAAGTACTATTATCGGGTACAGCGCTTGGATGAAAACTTGGCAGATTTCATCCAAGATATTAAGTTCTATACTAGGGTGTTCGCTCTTCACTTCCCGGAGGATCAGATTGTACAAGCTATTGTGGAAGGAATTTCACCATCCTATAGGTCATATTTGTGTTTCGCGGCTTGCCCGCAAACCTTCTCTGAACTTGAAGCATTGGCCGTCTCAGCGGAAGGAGTTAGATACGCCGACTCCTTGCGTGTCGCGAAAGAACCCCCTCCCTCTTTTAGTAATCTTCGGCCTCCGCCTCGCCGACCAGTCACACCCCGTAAATGTTATGCTTGCGGGTCGCCCGACCATCTGCGCAATAAGTGTCCACTGATCAAGCCGAGTGGGACAAGGAATGGGGCCGGTTCATCACAAGGCTGTTTTAAATGTGGGGCTTTCTCACATATCGCCAAAAATTGCCCAAATTCAAATAGCACCCCCTCCTGCTCAACTTCTGGTGCAAACTCCACCAATGCCAATAATAAAAAATGACTAGTGGCTTCGGCTGAGTCGACTAATCCCTCTTCCCGAGGCTCAGCCCCTGGTAAACAGGTCGTAAATTCAGGGAATGTTCAATCTGCTAATCTATCTTTTGAATGCCCCAAACAATGTCTTCGGATTGCGGCGGATACCCCCGCACCTGTTCCTTTCCTTAAGATTGAGTTAAATAACGTGCCTATAACAGCTCTATTAGATTCAGGCAGTGTTTGTTCAATTATTTCGGACCAATGGTATTCAAAATTGCAATCTGTTTGTAATTTACCTGACTATGTCTCTTCTCCTGTTCAATATGTTTCGGCTAATTCATCTCCATTGGAAATCCTAGGTGCTGTAAATGTCAAAATTCGTATTTTTAAATTTACATGGAAAATCAAATTGTTTGTGGCTAAGCACTTGTCTTGCCCCATTATATTGGGAGCTGACTTCATTTCTTACACTGGTCTTGTGCTCGATCTCCAGAGTAGGTCGTGCACATTCAAATTTGCGTCCAATTGTAAAATTCCCTTGTTAAAGTGTAATTCTGTATCATGTTCATCTATTTCGCCTACCCAGGATGAGATGTTGTTAGACCTTAGGCATCTACCTGAGGAGCAGGCTGATAGTATTCGTAAATTATGTCAGTCATTTCCAGAGGTGTTCTCTGATACTCTTGGTGTTACTGACCTTATTGAATACAAAATTGAGGTCACGGATTCAATTCCTATCCGTTTTCCACCTTATAGGCTATCTCCACCTAAAATGAAGGCTCTGAAAGAAATCATCGATCAGATGTTGAAGGATGGTATTATTAGGCCCTCTAAGTCGGCGTATTCGTCGCCTATTTTTCTAGTCCCGAAACCCCAGGGGGGCTTCAGGCCTGTCATTGATTATAGGGCTCTCAATCGGAAGGTGGTGTTACAATCTGTGCCCCTTCCCGACCTTCATTCTTGTTTTTCATGGTTCCGTAAGGCCAAGTTCTTCACCATCTTGGACTTGAATCAAGCCTACAATCAAATTCCCCTGGCGGAAGAGTCTAAACATCTTACAGCGTTTGCCACGGACTGGAATTTATACGAATACAACTGCGTGCCTTTCGGGCTCCCCACGGGAGCAGCTGTACTCACTAGGCTGCTAGATAGGGTCTTCTCCGACATCAAATTTGAGTATTTGTATCACTACTTGGATGATGTCGTCGTATTTTCGGAGACCTTTGAAGAACATCTAGATCATCTGCGAGAAGTTCTCAATCGCCTTCGTAAGGCTGGGTTAACTGTCAAGTTGTCCAAGGTTGCCTTTGCTAAGCCCTCTATGTCATTCCTAGGGCATATTGTGTCACCTGATGGTGTCGCAGTCGATCATTCTAGAACACAGGCCATCCGTGATTTTAAACCCCCCAAGGACATCAAAGGTATCGCCAGGTTCATTGGTATGGTGAATTTCTTCAGGAAGTTCATTCCTAACTTCGCTAATAGAGCGGCGCCCTTGAACCTTCTTCGTAGGAAAGGCATCAAATTCGAGTGGGGCCCTTCTCAACAAGCCGCTTTTGAAGATCTTAAATTAGCTCTCTGTAATGCCCCTGTCTTTGCTATGCCGGATTTCTCAAAGAAATTCATCGTCCAAACTGACGCATCGTCGTCAGCAGTTGCTGCAGTCCTTCTTCAAGAGACTGAACTAGGGAGGCGACCCATCGCCTATGCATCTAGAACTCTATCGGCTCAAGAAGCAAAGTACTCCATATATGAGCTCGAAGGTTTGGCAGTCTTATTTGCCTTAGAAAAGTTCCGTCTCTATCTGGAACATGTCAAATTCGACCTGGAGACGGATAATCAAGCCTTAAGCTGGGTCTTAGGTAGGCCGCGTCGTACTGGTCGTATAGCCCGTTGGGCCATCCGTATTTCTGCCTTCCAATTCGATGTCAGGCATATCCGAGGTACCGAAAATGTTGTTGCTGATGGACTCAGCCGTATGTTTTCTAACGAGGTCGAGACCCATAATCCGGTCGATAGTTCTTCACCTCCCGAGTCCATGCTATCTGAGGTTAATGCCATCTTAACAGATGCTCCCATGCTCTTTAGGGATATCTAGAAATACCAACGTGAAGATCCGACGCTGGCTCCGATAATGGAAACGCTTTCTTCTGGGGAACATGTTGTCCCTTATGTTCTGAGGAATGGTGTTTTATGTTGCCCATCGAGGCATGATAAGATGATGAAAGTTGTCGTTCCAGCTGTCCTTGTACCTATGATCTTCAAGTATTATCATGAGACCCCATTAGGAGGGCATCTTGGTATCTTTAAAACTCGTAAAAAGATTCGTGAAAGGTTCATATGGAAGGGTATGGACGGTGAAATCCGTGAACTAGTAAAAGCTTGTAAATCTTGTTTGCTTAGTAAACCAACCATGTCCACCAAGGTAGGCCTTCTGTCTTCGCATCAAGCGTCGCGCCCCATGGAACGCCTGTATATTGATTATGTAGGACCCTTCCCCCAGTCAAAGGGAAATGCCAACAAGTTCATCTTTGTATGCGTAGATGGTTTCACAAGATTTTCCTGGTTATTTCCGACTAAGCTGGCTACCGCTCAGTCCACCATTACTTGCTTAAATTCTATCTTTGCTTCTTTTGGTCCGTGTCAATATATTGTATCTGATAATGCTAAGGCTTTTACATCCAATCCATTTCGTAAATTCTGCTTTGACCTGTCCATCTCTCATGTGACTACTTCTGCTTATTACCCTCAACCATCTCTGGCTGAACGGGTTAACCGTAATCTCAGGTCCGCGCTTATTGCCTATCATCATGAAGATCATTCCAGGTGGGACACGTCCCTGCATTGGTTAGCTTTTGCTTTGAATTCGGCGGTTCATGAATCACATAAATTTACTCCAGCTTCTTTAATGTTCAAGTTTGTTCCCAACACGCCGCTCTCTAACCTCTGGTCTCTGAGTGACATTCTACCTGAGACAATAGATCCGGACGACATTAAAGATCTTTGGAAGAAGGCTAAGGCCAATCTTAAAGTGTCTCATGAAAAGGTTAGGGACAGGTATGATCGTGGACGGAGACCCACCCATTTGAAGGTAGGCGACCAAGTGATGGTCAAGAATTTTGTTCCCGCGGGCAAGCTTGCCCCCAGATTTCATGGGCCGTGTACTATTCTAGATTTCCTTACGCCGTTTACGTTGTTATTAAGTAATCCAGCCACCGAGAGGATATTTAGGGTTCACCTGTCACAGGTGAATCCGGTGTAACTTCTGTGTTAATATGTTTCATATTATTTTGAAAGAAATCGGAAGGTTATTTTTTTTTTTTTTGAGTTTTCACCTTTAAGGCATTCTGCCCCTTCTATAATATTGTGTTTTATAAGTAAGCAGTTTGTAAACCTCCCCCGAGCAGCTGAACTGCCATCCTGTCCTTGATACGGCCATTACCACGCTCCCGTCCCCTGCTCCACTACACACAGTGGCTTGCTTATATAAAATGCCATGGATATCTGCACGCCGCTGGCCCCTCAACCTCTCCACCAAGTCTGTGCCCTCAAAAAAGATGATGGACCAACAAATTCTGCCACCTAGCTTTAATGTTTCAGTGCCCCCGCAGCCGCCCGGCGCTGTACCGCTACTGGAAGAGAGGAAGGGCCCCCTCTCTTCCAGCGAGGTCGACCAGTGTACGGCGAGCCGGAGCCCTCCTCCCGGCCAAGGCTGATGTGCGGCGCACGGCCTGCTACTTGCCCGCAGCCTGTATATGTTCACCGCGGGCGCGGCGTGCTTCAACACCACTGCTCCCCTCACAGTGCGGGCGAGCGGTATCTCAGGGTACTTGAGGGGCCCGGGCGGCCTCCTCTGAACGCAAGCAGTGGCGGCTGGTCTGGCCGTTAAAATCATCAATGTTTGAAGTACATATCCAGCTATATGGACATTCCAGTTCAATTTTACTACCTTTTCTTGGGAATTCAACAGCAATATTTGGTGGACTTTGAAAATTTTCCTCAACTTTAAAAACTAAAGTTTTCCTTCTGAATTCAACTTCTACAAACATAAAGACTTTACTTCACCAGATACAACAAAAAGTTTGAAACTGAATCAAACCAAATTAATAAAATCTTATAAATACTTCTGCAATTAATCTCCATATCAACATCAAAACTTG
The DNA here is from genome assembly GCF_040414725.1 of Anabrus simplex. Classification (NCBI taxonomy): domain Eukaryota; kingdom Metazoa; phylum Arthropoda; class Insecta; order Orthoptera; family Tettigoniidae; genus Anabrus; species Anabrus simplex. The sequence goes on along the minus strand of NC_090265.1, from coordinate 38,563,683 downwards.
AACCTTATTTTCAAACAAAAGTTTATGTTCTTCTGTGTTACCCCTTGGAGGAACTTTTGGGGGGGGAGGTCTGTACCGGGCGGTACACCTCCACGCCGCTAATTTAAAATGTGCGCCAGTTGAAACTCCTCTGCCGGAGGAAGTCTGAACTTTATCGACGTTATTAATTTTCAAGTTTCTCAGAAGATGTCACTACTTGGAAAGTTTGGAGTTTTTGAACTGTGCCACTTTTGATGTATTTTTGTTTTACCGGTAGTAAGAAGTGTGAACTTTCTCTTCTAGAGGACACTACTGAAGAACTACAATAGTGCACCCTAGTGCGAAGAAAAAGAACTGTTCTTTTGGAGAAAATTTAATTTCAAAAGTTTGTTCTTTGTTAAATTTCCTTCTGTCATTGTTTAAGTTGGCAATATTAACCCTTTCTTTCCCCATGTTTTAAATCCAGCCAATCCCGAATTTCTTTAATTAATTTTCCACCAATAATATGTTTCTTCTTCGTATTGTGTAAGGGTTTTCTCGGTGAACCAATAAAATGATTGTGGGCGGGTGTTTCCTTCCTGAAACGCCTCGAACTTTCCGCGAGAGTATATAAACTGCTGATTTTAGGGTCTCTGTGCCACTTCAGTACCATCTTTCAGTGTGTAAAGTACATAGCAGGGGGCGGGGAGCGCCTCTTTCTTTGGGGAGCAGTTCTACACCAAGGTAATGGCCTTTTAATATCTTCTTTTCTTGCTAGCTCAGCAGTTTAACTCTCGGGGCGGGTCCGAAGCGTTCCTACCATGTAACCTTTTCCTAAAATGTAACGTCTCTTAACTCTATTCTCTTTAAAGTCACATATTGGGATAGAGAGTGCTTAACCCTCTCGAGCTCCCACTCATATTATTTATTTTGAGGTGAACTTATTTTTTATACAACCGATTCTTCCTTAATATAATGTAAATTGTTCTTTTCTGAAGTCACCTCTGTAGTATGGGATTAGCCCTTGCATTAACGGCCTAGTGCCAAGTAGGTTTTAAATAAAGTGTATTAGGAGTGCGGAGAGCTTCCTTTCAAGTTGGTATTTTAGAGGCCATATAATTAACCTTTTCTCACTTAATAGGCCTCAGTAGATTGGGTATTTTACCCCTGTGTTTATGTCCGTTGAGGACAGCTTGAAGGTGGAGTTTGGTGTGGCCTGGGAGAGGCATAAAATTTGAGAGCGGGTCGCTCTTTAGTGTAAATTGTTGTTGTTGTACGCCTCGAGGAGGCTTTACTGTGTATTTGGAGCAAGTGCTCCGGGGCTTGATTGTGGTCTTCTGCCCCTCTGTTAAATCTTGTTTTGAGGTAAAGTTGGGCTAGTTGCCCAAGAATTGCGAGGTCGGGGCTCGAAGCCCAAATCCTGTAAATACTGTAATTGTACTTTTGTTGCCTTGCTACTCTGTACCTGCCATTCGTGTTATTTCTGAATTTTGGAAAGAAAATATAACCTTGTTAAATTTTACATTAACTTTAATTTCGTAGTTTGAGACCTATTCACACCCGCACCTTCTTTCACCTCTACCTACCATGGAAATCTCCGTAACAATTATTATTATTATTGTACCGGGCGGTACACCTCCACGCCGCTAATTTAAAATGTGCGCCAGTTGAAACTCCTCTGCTGGAGGAAGTCTGAACTTTATTGACGGTATTAATTTTCTACTTTCTCAGAAGATGTCACTACCTGTAAATTTTGGAGTTTTAGAACTGTGTCATTTTTGATGTGTTTTTGTTTTGCTTGAAGTAAGAAGTGTGAACTTTCTCTTCTAGAGGACACTACTGAAGAACTACAATAGTGCACCCTAGTGCGAAGAAAAAGAACTGTTCTTTGGAGAAAATTTTATTTCAAAAGTTTGTTCTGTGTTAAATTTCTTTCAGTCATTGGTTAAGTTGGCAATATTACCCCTTTCTTTCCCCTTGTTTTAAATCTAGCCAATCCCGAATTTCTGAAATTAATTTTCCACCAATAATGTGTTTCTTCTTCATCTTGTGTAGGGGTTTCTCTTTATTCTCCAATAAAGTGATTGTGGGCGGGTGTTCTCATTCCCCTAACGCCTAGAACCTTCCGCGAGGGTATATAAACTGCTGATTTTAGCGTCTCTGCGCCACTTCTGTTCCATCTTTCAGTGTGTAAAGTACATAGCAGGGGGCGGGAAGCGCCTCTTTCTTCGGCAGCGGTCAACAACAAGGTAATGGCCGATTAATAACTTCTTTCTTTGCTAGCTCAGCAGTTTAACTCTCGGGGCGGGTCCGAAGCTTTTTCCATTATGTAACCTTCCTTAAAATGTAAAGAAACTTGTATCTATTTCATCTTTTAAACTGCATATCGAGATAGAGAGTGCTTAACCCTCTCGAGCTCCCAATCATATTGTTTTGAGGTGAACTTACTTTTCTCAACCTATTCTTCGTTAATATAATGTAAATTGTTCTTTTCTGAAGTCACCTCTGTAGTATGGGATTAGCCCTTGCATTAACGGCCTAGTGCCAAGTAGGTTTTAAATAAAGTGTATAAGGAGTGCGGAGAGCCTCCTTTCAAGTTGGTATTTTAGAGGCCATATAATTAACCTTTTCTCACTTAATAGGCCTCAGTAGATTGGGTATTTTACCCCTGGGTTTATGTCCGTTGAGGGCAGCTTGAAGGTGGAGTTTGGTGTGGCCTGGGAGAGGCTTAAAGTTGAGAGCGAGTAGTTTTTTTTTTGAAAACTGAGTGTTGTATGCCTCGAGGAGGCTTTACTGTGTAATTTGGAGCAAGTGCTCCAGGGTTTGACTGGGGTCTTCTGCCCCGTTGTTGAAATTTGTATATCGTAAAATTGGGCTAGTTGCTCAAGAATTGTGTTTTCAGGGCTTGAAGCCCAAATCCTGTAAATACTGTAATTGTACCTTGTTGCCTTGCTACTCCGTACCTGCCATTCTTGTTATTTCTGAATTTTGGAAAGAAAATATAACCTTGTTAAATTTTACATTAACTTTAATTCCGTAGTTGGAGACCTATTCACACCCGCACCTTCTTTCACCTCTACCTACCACGGAAATCTCCGTAACAAGTGGTAGCAGAGCGTGGTTGAATGGGTCTCAATTTAGCCCCTTTTGACGGCTAAACCTCGTTTTGTTCCGAACTCTAACGATTTTCTCAGTTGCTGGAAATTTTGATTTTTCCTGTTTCAAAATTGTTCTGTCATCATGCCCGGCCCCCGCGACGTTCTCCATCTTGGGTATTTGCGCAAGGAGGAGTTAATCTATGAATTAACTATTAGAAATGTGCAATCTGGAGGCACGGTTGCAGTAGACACAAACAAGCTTAGAGAGTCCCTTGATTTGCCCATTTCCATCCCCAATTTGGGAGAGAAAGAAATTGACGACTCTCTTTCCACGATCGTTGAGAATATTACGGGGCCAGCTTCTGTAGTTAGTTTTTTTGATGAAAATGATCCTTCTCCTAATCAAATTAAGCGTGTGCAAGCTAGGCTGTTTCATTTTTCAAATAGAGTTAACGATCTGTTGTCTCTAAAGTTGAATGACGTTCAGAAGAAGGAAGCTAGTACGCTGCTTGAAAATATTTCTGAATTATCTAGCAAGGTCACTCAATTGTTAACTGGGGAAGTTCTTCCCAAAACTGATCAACCCGCCACGATGAATGCTGGGAGCGAGGAAGAGCCTCCTAAGGGAGAAGTCAATAGGATAACCGTTGCTGCTCAAACTATCTCTGCCCCATTAGACAACGAGTCTGAACGTCGTAACTCATTGACTAATGTACGTTCTGAATTAACTTCTTTGCCACTTAAACCTTTACCGACTATGTCACCTGGGTTCAGTAGTTTGCCCCATCCATTGGCAATGTTGCTCAGGGGTATCTCTAAGTTTTCAGTTAATACCACCAGTGAAGTAATTTCATTTTTAAGATTTTTACTTGAATTTCAGGATCATGCCCTTGTTTTTTCTCTTTCTCCGTGTCAAATTTTGCAAATAATTTATCCTTATGCAATAGGTATTCTCTCAGACAAAATAGTAAGAGCCATAGCCGAACAGTCATCTATTGAAGATTTTCATGCACATTTGCTTGCAAATTTTATCCTGCTCGCGCGAGGTCATCTCTGATTCAGAAGTACTATTACCGTGTACAACGCTTGGATGAAAACTTGGCTGATTTCATACAGGACATTAAGTTTTATACCAGGGTGTTTGCTCTTCACTTCCCTGAGGATCAGATTGTACAAGCCATTGTGGAAGGTATTTCACCATCTTATAGATCATATTTGTGTTTCGCGGCGTGCCCACAAACCTTCTCTGAACTTGAAGCATTGGCCGTCTCAGCGGAAGGAGTTAGATACGCCGATTCATTGCGTGTCGCGAAAGAACCCCCGCCTTCTTTTAGTAACAATCGGCCTCCACCTCGCCGACCAGTCACACCCCGTAAATTCTATGCTTGCGGGTCGCCCGACCACCTTCGGAACAAGTGCCCATTGCTCAAATCTAGTGTGACAAGGAATGGAGCTGGTTCATCACAAGGCTGTTTTAAATGTGGGGCCTTCTCACATATCGCCAAGAATTGTCCCAATTCGAATAGCACCCCCTCCTGCTCAACTTCTGGTGCAACTTCCAACGACAATATAAAGTGACTAGTGCCTTCGGCTGAGTCGATTAATCCATCTTCCCGAGACTCAGCCCCGGGTAAACAGAGCGAAAAATCAGGGAAATTTCAATCTTCAAATCCATCCCTTGAATACCCCAAGGAGTGTCTTAGGATTGCGGCGGATACCCCCGCACCGGTTCCTTTTCTTAAGATTGAGTTAAATAATGAACCTGTAACAGCTCTCTTAGATTCAGGCAGTGTTTGTTCGATTATTTCGGCTGAATGGTATTCTAAATTGAAATCTGTTTGTAAACTACCTGACTATGTCTCATCTCCTGTTCAATATGTTTCGGCTAATTCATCTCCATTAGAAATTCTAGGTTCCGTACAGGTCAAAATTCGTATTTTTAAATTTACATGGAAAACCAAACTGTTTGTGGCTAAGCATTTGTCTTGCCCCATCATACTGGGAGCGGACTTTATTTCTCACACTTGTCTTGTGCTCGATCTTCACAGTAAGTCGTGCACATTCAAATTTGCGTTCAATTGTAAAATTCCCTTGTTAAAGTGTAATTCTGTATCATGCTCATCTATTTCGCCTACCCAGGATGAGATGTTGTTAGACCTTAGACATCTACCTGAGGAGCAGGCTGATAGTATTCGTAAATTATGTCAGTCATTTCCAGAGGTGTTCTCTGATACTCTTGGTGTTACTGACCTTATTGAATACAAAATTGAGGTCACGGATTCAATTCCTGTCCGTTTTCCACCTTATAGGCTATCTCCACCTAAAATGAAGGCTCTGAAAGAAATCATCGATCAGATGTTGAAGGACGGTATTATTAGGCCCTCTAAGTCGGCGTATTCGTCACCTATCTTTCTAGTCCCGAAACCCCAAGGAGGATTCAGGCCTGTCATTGATTATAGGGCTCTCAATCGGAAGGTGGTGTTGCAATCTGTGCCCCTTCCTGACCTTCATTCTTGTTTTTCATGGTTTCGTAAGGCCAAGTTCTATACTATCTTGGACTTGAATCAGGCCTATAATCAAATTCCCCTTGCCGAAGAGTCTAAACACCTTACAGCGTTTGCCACGGACTGGAACTTATACGAATACAACCGCGTGCCTTTCGGGCTCCCCACGGGAGCAGCTGTACTCACTAGGCTACTAGATAGGGTCTTCTCCGACATCAAATTTGAGTACTTATATCACTACTTGGATGATGTCGTATTTTCAGAGACTTTTGAAGAACATCTAGATCATTTGCGAGAAGTTCTCGATCGCCTTCGTAAGGCTGGGTTAACTGTCAAGTTGTCCAAGGTTGCCTTTGCTAAGCCCTCTATGTCATTCCTAGGGCATATTGTGTCACCTGATGGTGTAGCAGTCGATCATTCTAGAACACAGGCCATCCGTGATTTTAAACCTCCCAAGGACATTAAAGGTATCGCCAGGTTCATTGGTATGGTGAATTTCTTCAGGAAGTTTATTCCTAACTTCGCTAATAGAGCGGCGCCCTTGAACCTTCTTCGTAGGAAAGGCATCAAATTCGAGTGGGGTCCTTCTCAACAAGCCGCTTTTGAAGATCTGAAATTAGCTCTCTGTAATGCCCCTGTCCTTGCTATGCCTGATTTCTCAAAGAAATTCATCGTCCAAACGGACGCGTCGTCGTCAGCAGTAGCTGCAGTCCTTCTTCAAGAGACTGAACTAGGGAGGCGACCCAACGCCTATGCATCTAGGACTCTGTCGGCTCAAGAAGCAAAATACTCCATATATGAGCTCGAAGGTTTGGCAGTCTTATTCGCCTTAGAGAAGTTCCGTCTCTATCTGGAACATGTCAAATTCGACCTGGAGACAGATAATCAAGCCTTAAGCTGGGTCTTAGGTAGGCCGCGTCGTACTGGTCGTATAGCCCGTTGGGCTATCCGTATTTCTGCCTTCCAATTCGATGTCAGGCATATCCGAGGTACCGAAAATGTTGTCGCTGATGGACTCAGCCGTATGTTTTCCAACGACATTGAGAACCATGAACCGGTCGATAGTTCATTTCCTCCCGAGTCCATGTTATCTGATGTTAATGCCATCTTAACAGATGCCCCCATGCTTTTTAGGGATATCGAGAAATACCAACGTGAAGATCCGACGCTGGCTCCGATAATGGAAACCCTTTCTTCTGGGGAACACGTTGTCCCTTATGTTCTGAGGAATGGTGTTTTATGTTGCCCTTCGAGGCATGATAAGATGATGAAAGTTGTCGTTCCAGCTGTTCTTGTACCTATGATCTTCAAGTACTATCATGAGACCCCATTAGGGGGGCATCTTGGAATCTTTAAAACTCGTGAAAAGATTCGTGAAAGGTTCATCTGGAAGGGTATGGACGGTGAAATCCGTGAACTAGTGAAGGCTTGCAAATCCTGTTTGCTTAGTAAACCCACTATGTCCACCAAGGTAGGCCTTCTGTCTTCGCATCAAGCGTCGCGCCCCATGGAACGCCTGTATATTGATTATGTAGGACCCTTCCCCCAGTCAAAGGGAAATGCTAACAAGTTCATCTTTGTGTGCGTAGATGGTTTTACAAGATTTTCCTGGTTATTTCCGACTAAGCTGGCTACCGCTCAGTCCACCATTACTTGCCTAAATTCTATTTTTGCTTCTTTTGGTCCGTGCCAATATGTTGTGTCTGATAATGCTAAGGCGTTCACATCAAACCCTTTTCGTAAATTCTGTTTTGACTTGTCTATCTCTCATGTAACTACTTCTGCTTATTACGCTCAACCATCGCTGGCTGAACGGGTTAACCGTAATCTCAGGTCCGCGCTTATTGCCTATCATCATGAAGATCATTCCAGGTGGGACACGTCCTTGCATTGGTTAGCTTTTGCTTTGAATTCGGCGGTTCATGAATCACATAAGTTTACTCCAGCCTCTTTGATGTTCAAGTTTGTTCCCAACACGCCGCTCTCTAACCTCTGGTCTCTGAGTGACATTCTACCCGAGACAATAGATCCGGACAACATCAAAGATCTTTGGAAGAAGGCTAAAGCCAATCTTAAAGTCTCTCATGAAAAGGTTAGGGAAAGGTATGATCGTGGACGGAGACCCACCCCTTTGAAGGTAGGCGACCAAGTAATGGTCAAGAACTTTGTTCCCGCGGGCAAGCTTGCCCCCAGATTCCAGGGGCCGTGTGTCATTCTTGATTTCTTTACGCCGGTTACGTTGTTATTAAGTAATCCAGCCACCGAGAGGATTTTTAGGGTTCACCTGTCACAGGTGAAACCAGTGTAAATTTTGTGTTAACTTGCTTCATATAATTTGAAAGGAATATGAAGGTTATATTTTTTTGAGTTTTCACTTTTAAGGCATTCTGCCCCTTCTATAATACCTTGTTTCATATGTAAGTTTTTGTAAACCCCTCCCGCACGGTTAATCTGCCATTCTGTCCTTACCACGGCCATTACCACGCTCCCGTCTCCTGCTATACACACTGTGGCTTGCTTATATTAAATGCCATGGATATCTGCACGCCGCTGGCCCCTCAACCTCTCCACAAAGTCTGTGCCCTCAAAAAGATGATGGTCCAACAATATTCTGCCGCCTAGCTTTAATGTTTCAGTGCCCCCGCAGCCGCGCGGCGCTGTGCCGCGACTGGGTTTGAGGATGGGCCCCCTCGACCCCAGCGAGGACGACATGTGCACGGCGAGCCGGAGTTCTCCTCCCGGCCAAGGTTGATGTGCGGCGCACGACCTGCTACTTGCCCGCAGCCTGTATATCTTCACCGCGGGCGCGGCGTGTTTCAACACCACTGCTCCCCTCATGGTGCGGGCGAGCGGTATCTCAGGGTACTTGAGGGGTCCGAGCGGCCTCTCCTGGACGCAAGCGGCAACGGCCGATCTGGCCATTCAACTTAGTCTACATCAACTACATGGACATTCCAGTTCGACATTACTACCTCCTCTTGGATTTTTCTGCAATACCTGGTGGACTTAGACATTTTTTTTCCAACTTTAAAAACTAAAGTTTATCTTCTGAATTCAACTTCTACAAGCATAAAGACTTTACTTCACCTGCAACAACAAAAATTTTGAAACTGAATCAAACCATATTAAGAAAATCTTAAATATACTTCTGCAATTAATCTCCATATCTACATCAAAACTTGGACCTAGTTTTCAAACAAATTTCATGTGTCACCCCTGGAGGAACTTTTGGGGGGGGGGGGAGGTCTGTACCGGGCGGTACACCTCCACGCCGCTAATTTAAAATGTGCGCCAGTTGAAACTCCTCTGCTGGAGGAAGTCTGAACTTTATTGACGGTATTAATTTTCTACTTTCTCAGAAGATGTCACTACCTGTAAATTTTGGAGTTTTAGAACTGTGTCATTTTGATGTGTTTTTGTTTTGCTTGAAGTAAGAAGTGTGAACTTTCTCTTCTAGAGGACACTACTGAAGAACTACAATAGTGCACCCTAGTGCGAAGAAAAAGAACTGTTCTTTGGAGAAAATTTTATTTCAAAAGTTTGTTCTTTGTTAAATTTCTTTCAGTCATTGGTTAAGTTGGCAATATTACCCCTTTCTTTCCCCTTGTTTTAAATCTAGCCAATCCCGAATTTCTGAAATTAATTTTCCACCAATAATGTGTTTCTTCTTCATCTTGTGTAGGGGTTTCTCTGTATTCTCCAACTAAAGTGATTGTGTGCGGGTGTTCTCATTCCCCTAACGCCTAGAACCTTCCGCGAGGGTATATAAACTGCTGATTTTAGGGTCTCTGCGCCACTTCTGTTCCATCTTTCAGTGTGTAAAGTACATAGCAGGGGGCTGGAAGCGCCTCTTTCTTCGGCAGCGGTCAACAACAAGGTAATGGCCAATTAATAACTTCTTTCTTTGCTAGCTCAGCAGTTTAACTCTCGGGACGGGTCCGAAGCTTTTTCCATTATGTAACCTTCCTTAAAATGTAAAGAAACTTGTATCTATTTCATCTTTTAAACTGCATATCGGGATAGAGAGTGCTTAACCCTCTCGAGCTCCCAATCATATTGTTTTGAGGTGAACTTACTTTTCTCAACCTATTCTTCGTTAATATAATGTAAATTGTTCTTTTCTGAAGTCACCTCTGTAGTATGGGATTAGCCCTTGCATTAACGGCCTAGTGCCAAGTAGGTTTTAAATAAAGTGTATAAGGAGTGCGGAGAGCCTCCTTTCAAGTTGGTATTTTAGAGGCCATATAATTAACCTTTTCTCACTTAATAGGCCTCAGTAGATTGGGTATTTTACCCCTGGGTTTATGTCCGTTGAGGGCAGCTTGAAGGTGGAGTTTGGTGTGGCCTGGGAGAGGCTTAAAGTTGAGAGCGAGTAGTTTTTTTTTTGAAAACTGAGTGTTGTATGCCTCGAGGAGGCTTTACTGTGTAATTTGGAGCAAGTGCTCCAGGGTTTGATTGGGGTCTTCTGCCCCGTTGTTGAAATTTGTATATCGTAAAATTGGGCTAGTTGCTCAAGAATTGTGTTTTCAGGGCTTGAAGCCCAAATCCTGTAAATACTGTAATTGTACCTTGTTGCCTTGCTACTCCGTACCTGCCATTCTTGTTATTTCTGAATTTTGGAAAGAAAATATAACCTTGTTAAATTTTACATTAACTTTAATTCCGTAGTTGGAGACCTATTCACACCCGCACCTTCTTTCACCTCTACCTACCACGGAAATCTCCGTAACAATTATTATTATACAGTATACAGAGGAATTATTCTGGGAAGTATACGCCAAACAACAATGTCGCACCGAGTGCGGCCAGTATTCAGTATTCGGGGGATAGTAGGTTCGAACCCCACTGTCGGCAGCCCTGAAAATGGTTTTCCGTGGTTTCCCATTTTCACACCAGGCAAATGCTGTGGCTGTACCTTCATTAAGGCCAAGGCCGCTTCCTTCCCACTACTAACCATTTCCTGTCCCATCGTCGCCATAAGACCTATCTGTGTCGATGCGACGTAATGCAACTAGCAAAAAAAAAAAAAAAAAAAAAAAAAAAAAACAATGTCACACCGACATAGATAGGTCTTATGGCGACGATGGGATATGAAAGGAATAGCAGTGGGAAGGAAGCGATCGTGGCCATAATTACGCTACAGACAGGTGTTGAAATGGGAAACCACGGAAAACCATCTTCAGGGATGCCGAACCCCACTGTTTCCCGGATGCAAGCTCACAGCTGCGTACCCCTAAGAGCACGGCAAACTCACCCGGTTGTCAATCAACAATGTTCGCCTTTTCCTGTATTAGATAGATAATTCTCTTGCTTCTTCCTCCGCCGCATTTCCCACTACTAGTGAGTTCGTGGTACGATGTGTGTCGCAAAGGTAGACATGGTCCTTTTTTTCTGCCAGATGCCTTTCCTGACTCAAACCCTATGCAGAGGGATGTTTAAATTATAGCGTGTTCCTTTGAGGTTTGGTAGTATGGTGCGTTTGATTGTGCGTATATCAAAAACTGTGTATTCAAACAAACACCTGGTCCCCAAATCAGAGGAATTAACTAGGCGCGACCTAAAATCGAACATTAGACCCTCTGAACCGATGGCTGCGACCCTGGCGATTCAGACAAGGAGACTAAGCCAAGATAAAATGAACTGGGAATATTCAGTGTGAGTATGTTCGGTGCCATGGTTGCATATCGAATTCGTGAAACAGAAGTCATTCCAAACGATAATGATCTGCCAACTATTGACTTCCAACATCCTTCGAAAGAGCAGAACGAGTGGAAAAGACGGGGGAGGGGTGCGTCAGTTGCGCATTGTGATCAGAATTTGCATCCAAGGTGCGTGGTAATACTCAAGGTAAAGCATTACGTGTTGCGCGTAAATTGGGTGACAATATGCTGATGAACTGCGCGAATTCCGATGGTTGGCTTGGCATAAAATCGTCGGTAAAAGCATCCTCCACTTCAGCTGAATAGCGGTACAACAATTTGAAAGTAGATCTCTCTACTTCCGTTTCTTGATTTGTTCCCAAAAAACCGCTCTGAAACACAAAAACATAATCAAATCATCTGATCAGTCATCACATTTCTTTACGTTGCAGTAATTATTGTCCTATAAAATGTACATGTCTCGCCTCTAAAAGTTATGGGTACAAATTTTGTCATTTCTTGCTGGCATAGATTTAATAGGATCAAAACTAGATGAGATAATGCCAACATGATGATAGAACAGATTCGACAGATAAGATAAAATGTACGTGCCCATTACACATGCAACGATTTTCGAATTTGGGACTCCAGAAATACTGTGGGGTATCCGGGTGTATGTAGTAGGGACCTGAATTAATAATATTCCAACCTCTTCGCGTTAAATGAACGTGGGGCCTTAATCCTCAGTTTCTTCAATCTTGTGACGGCACCAATAACTAAATTACACACACTTGAAGTACTTCCAAACAGTTAGCAACGTGTTGCTTGCTATTTAAACCTATCGATATGTAGCATACAATCTCGGTAAACAGAAGCGCATGGTCAGAAATGGTGTCCCGTTAGAAACAAAGCATGGCGTCCCCCCACATCCTCGCTTAAAACATTGCTGCAGGTAGGCAGCCCGTTACAAGACTGTTGTGATTGAAATGGTCAGAGTGCTCGATGTATAGCAACACATAGACTGTGCATTCAGCACTACCCGTTCACTCCCTCCTCTTCTTTTCAGTATTGGAGTGGGGCAGTGTTTATTCTTTATGTCGGGACACCATTTCTGTGCATGCGTGTACGCGCAGTTTGCACAGTGCATTTGGAGACGCAACTCATGCGTGGAAAAGTGGTCAATGTTGACCATTGGCGCAACTCTAGTAGACTGATACGAGTCTGCTTTCTAGTTCCGTGAACTCATTACCCCGTCCCCTTACCTAGGAGCCTTTCAGTGAGATGAAATAGAGACTATAGTGCAGCATCCTATTGTAACGAGCTACGTAACTAATTAACACTTTGTTAGTTTAGAACACAGGCCCATTGTTTAGATGTTGCTTGTTACAACCACCTGCGATGGTTTACCGTAACCGACCATCTCATAGCCAATTAAGGTCGAGAACTATCATAACGTGCTCTGGCGATAGTCTACATATTGTGTAAGCTACAACCTAGGCCTGTGGAACCTGGCGCTCTCCAAACGCAGATTTAATTGCACCGACTGTCATCGTAGCTAAAACATTAGTACATATTTTTTTATCACGCAAGCAACGGCGGTTACGTTTTTCCCTATTTGCTATATTCGTTCCACAGACCACACCCTCTGACATTTTAGAATATTATCTCATAGAGTGTGTACTAATGAAGTACACTTTGTCCTGTGACAGCTCTGCTTCCCGTTGAGTGCCAGGCGTTGTAGAGGAAAGGCTGAGGGATGAGGTGAATATGTTGACACTCGGTATTTCCCTGGATTGTGAATGTTCTATAAAGCCTAGGGTTGCCATATCTAGCTGAGACCTCGTCGGGACACTGTGAGATGGGGTTCTAGAAATTAAATAAAATTATTATTTCATATAATTACTTTTTATTTAGAACTCAATTACATGGAACTTTTTGCGGAAGAAGTAGTTGGTACGCCATATTTTTCAGAAGATTTCACCTTTCTCAGCAAGTCTTTCTTCCCTTTTAAGTTTTTATGAAACTCCATGCAAGTCAGTTAGTAGTTAAACTGGCACTGTAAGGTTGACTCCACCGTCCCTGGCAGCAGTCGATTTCTTTCATCTAGATCTAGACGGTCCTTGCACCGTCGATACAAGATACGCATGCAACGCCATCTGTGATACGACCTTGTCAATATAAAGTTGTTGACCACGGCCGACTGGATCCCTCGCTGCGCGGAGATAGCTACAGTTACGCATGAAGTCGGCCATGTTGTTGACATAAATAAAACTGAGGCTGCATTTACATGTTGTGCTAATAGATGGCGTTACTTCAGTACTTGAACCAAGCTCTTAAGAGTATTTTTCAAAATCGGGAGAAAATTGGGTCTTGCCTGAATGTCGGCACAAGAAGGTCCATAACGGCGACGGTCCCGGTATATCGGGACGGATGACAACTCTACATAAAACATCTCCTTCTCAACATTCTCACAAAGTGTCTGCTGTTCACAGCCGTGGAAAAGATAGTTTCACGGAGTATGCGGCAGTGTGCTATTTAACTGTAAGTGTACATTATTTTCTCTTCTCTTTAACTTGCAGATTGAAACTTAATTTATATTCAAAGAAGAACTGCAATAACACGACCTCAATTTTTATTTATATTGGATGAGAAAAGTATATATACATTTTCTTTTCCCTTGTGATTAACGTCGCACTAAATCATCGAGAGTTTTTGGCGACGCAAGGACGGGAAAGGGAAGGAAGTGGCCGTGGCCGTGGTCTTAAGGCACAGTCCCAGCATTTGCCGGGTGTAAAAATGGGAAACCATGGAATACCATCTTCAGGGTAGAATCTGCCGGGTGTAAAAATGGGAAACCATGGAATACCATCTTCAGGGTAGAATCTGCCTGATGTAAAAATGGGAAACCATGGAAAACCATCTTCACGGTAGACTTTGCCTGGTGTAAAAATGGGAAATCATGAAAAACCATCTTCAGGGTAGAATTAGCCTGGTGTAAAATGGGAAACCATGGAAAACCACCTTCAGGGTAGAATTTTCCTAGTGCAAAAATGGGAAACCATGGAATACCATCTTCAGGGTAGAATCTGCCGGGTGTAAAAATGGGAAACCATGGAATACCATCTTCAGGGTAGAATCTGCCTGATGTAAAAATGGGAAACCATGGAAAACCATCTTCACGGTAGACTTTGCCTGGTGTAAAAATGGGAAATCATGAAAAACCATCTTCAGGGTAGAATTAGCCTGGTGTAAAATGGGAAACCATGGAAAACCACCTTCAGGGTAGAATTTTCCTAGTGCAAAAATGGGAAACCATGGAAATCCATCTTCAGGGTAGAATTTGCCTGGTGTAAAAATGGGAAATCATGAAAAACCATCTTCAGGGTAGAATTAGCCTGGTGTAAAATGGGAAACCATGGAAAACCATCTTCAGGGTAGAATTTGCCTGGTGTAAAAATGAGAAATCATGAAAAACCATCTTCAGGGTAGAATCTGCCTGATGTAAAAATGGGAAACCATGGAAAACCATCTTCAGGGTAGAATTTGCCTAGTGAAAAAATGGGAAACCATGGAAAACCATCTTCACGGTAGCATTTGCCTGGTGTAAAAAATGGGAAATCATGAAAAACCATCTTCAGGGTAGAATTAGCCTGGTGTAAAATGGGAAACCATGGAAAACCATCTTCAGGGTAGAATTTTCCTAGTGCAAAAATGGGAAACCATGGAAAACCATCTTCAGGGTAGAATTTGCCTGGTGTAAAAATGGGAAATCATGAAAACCATCTTCAGGGTAGAATTAGCCTGGTGTAAAATGGAAAACCATGCAAAACCGTCTTCAGGGTAGAATTTGTTCGGTGTAAAATGGGAAACCGTGGAAAACCATCTTCAGGCTACCGACAGTGGGGTTCGAACCCACTATCACTCAAACCACGTGGTCACTTGCTGGGTGTTTATCTGTTAGGAAGCACGTCAATACTACTATTTCATAGAACTGTAGAGAATGTGCCGGCCCCACGGTGTAACGGTAGCATGCCTACCTCCTACCCGGAGGCCCCCGGTTCGCTTTCCGGTCAGGTCAGGGACTTTTAGTTGCATCTGAGGGCTGGTTCGAGGTCCACTTAGCCTACGAATTAACAAATGAGGAGATATATGACGGCGAGATGGTGGCCCTGGTCTAGAAAATCATGAATAACGGCCGCGAGGATCCGTCATGCTGAACACACGACATCTCGTAATCTGCAGGACTTCGGGATGAGCAGCGGTCGCTTGGCAGGCCATAGCCTTTCGGGGTTGTTGGGCCATGGGGTTTGGTTTGGTTTGTAGAGACTGACAAATCAAACTCTAAATAACTTTCAAAATATGTACGGCATATTGCATCTTCCATATTGAGAGGAGCGCATAGTGCATCACCGGAGTTCCCTTACAAATCAAGTCGGTATGAAGTGTCAGGAATTTTGTGCCTTTCCTCGTCTACTCCTCCTTATCTAGGATCGAAACCACGAATATTTAATCTTAAGACTGGCCTCAATATGCGACCCATTTAAGAAAGCTTTTCTTACAGGGAAGAGAGTCCATAAATATCATTAATATACGTTTTACTCCTTATGGGAGTTTCAAAGTGGCTGCAACTGAATAGTAAATAAACAAAGAAAGATAATTAAAGATTAAATGCACTTACATGTCCCAATCCAATCGTCAACTTCAGAGACAGACTCAGCAGATCGCCTTACCTGGAAGCAAAGGAAGGAGAATTAATGGATCGTCAAAAATCTGATTAGTTTTAGGGGGGAAAATGCTATTACATAAGATATATCTACTGCTCTCCTGTCTTATTTCTTCGGTTTTTACCCATAAATACCACATTATTAGTAAAGCAGAAACAGTACATACATATTCATTTTCACTGAAAAGCCTGAACAGTTCAAAAAAAAGAAATCTTGTTATATAATTTACGTACCAACTAGAAGAATGCAGTTGGCCTCCTTGATCATAAGATTAAGATGATGATGATGATGCTTGTTTAAAGGGGCCTAACATCTAGGTCATCCGCCTCCAATGGTAGAAGTGAAACGAAATGGAGTTCTAACTTAAATTTAAAATTGGCCCACTAACTGAGGTTTGAAAACAATAATGAAGAAATTTTAATGAATTTAAAGTAATAGAGCCTCCGTGGTTCAGGTGTCAGCACGCCGGCCTCTCACGCTGGGTTCCGTGGTTCAAATCTCGGTCACTCCATGTGAGATTCGTGCTGGACAAAGCGGAGGCGGGTCAGGTTTTTCTCCGGGTACTCCGGTTCTCCCAGTCATCTTACATTCCAGCTACACTCTGCATTACCATTTCATTTCGTCTGACATTCATTAATCATTGCCCCAGAGGAGTGTGACAAGCTTCAGCAGCCGGCACGGTTCCTATCCTCGCCGCTAGATGGGGGGTTCATTCATTCGATTCCTGACCCGGTTGAATGACTGGAAACAGACTGTGGATTTTCATTTTTCAATTTAAAATAATTGGTGGATCTAATTTGCAATATCTTTTGTTTCTTAATCTGAAGCAGAATCATATTTCATTCAAATGAAAAGTTTAAAAATACATCAAAATCCAAGACAGACTAAAACAGAGTTAACGGGTTAAAACGCAGTTAACTATACATTAAAAATTTAAAAACTAATACAAACTTCACTTTGAAACATGATAAAACAGATGACGTGGTCTACTGGGAAGTTTTATACTACGACACAGATCGGCCAGGTTCGTGCATTCCGTCAGATGACCGTCGCGTATACACACGGGGGGCGGGGGGGGGGGGTAGCAGGGAGAGGGGCTTCTCCCTTCAGTAAACAGGAGTGCGTTTCTATACAATGGCCGATCCGAAGACGACATATTGCCACTGCTTCTCTCAAAGACTATTCTGTAAGTGTAGCAACTTGACTCAAAACCTTAAACGATTTAAAATTTGGAGATGTTTTAAAAAATCTTGATATAATTCAGAATGCATTTGGCTCACTTTAACATAGCTTACCAATAAATCATATTTTATATGCAAACATTGCCACATTAATCTAAGTTCTCTAATAATGCTACGTAATTACAGAAAATATTCCACAATAATTACTGAAATATATAAAAACCAAGGCAAAAGTAAAGCAAATTAAATCATATGTTTATCTTATATTAATATTGAATACATTAGTGTCATGTTTACCAATGTCTCCACGGAGGATTAAGGCCCCACGTTCATTTTACACGAAGAGGTCGGAATATTATTAATGCAGGTCCCTAGTACTTACACCTGGATATCCACAGTATTTCTGGAGCCCAAAATTCAAAAATCGTTGCATGTGGAATGGGTACGTGCATTTTATCCTATCTATCGATTTTGATGTTGATGATGATCATATGTTTATCTTATATTAATATTTACCAATGCCTAACATCGAGATCATCGGCCCCTAATGGTAAGAAATGTTATGACAAATTACAAGTCCAAAATCCTCCACTGACCAGAATTCAAAGCGTGAGGACGAAGAATGAATGGATTGATATGGATTTAAAGCGATCAGTGGAACCGACCCACAATGCTTCACAACTACAGAAGCTGGCACAGAACAATAGCATTACTGACCAAGGGACTGCTTCTATAGCACGATGCTGAATCGATTATTCTTGTAGTCGAAAAAGGTCCAAAATCCAGGTCATCGGCGCCTCATAATGGTACTTATCGCTAGGAAAGTAAAACCATGCTATTTGTCATTTGGCGGTACTAATTAAAAGTAGCGTAGACTCGCGGTATTCCACACATTATGGTACTATTCACAGTAGTGTAATTCGCAGATGTAACACAGACCTATGGTGTTTCGCACATTGCGGCGCTATTTACAGGTAACGCAAAACTATAGCGCTCCTCACATAAGTGGACTAACCTCAGGGACTCGAACTATCCCGTGGTACTGTATTCCTCACATAGTGGGAACTAAGCATAGACAAGGCAGAACCATGGTGTCACTCATCCCATGGTGTTGCTCATATAGCGGTACGAATCACAGGTACTCTAACACCCACATCCTGATTCACACACTGTCACTACTAATCACAAACCTATTGCGTACCTAACATAGTGGTACTACGCGCAAGTAAATGCGACCCATGCTGTTCCCTACATGATGGTACTATTTATAAGTAGTCTCATTGTTCTAAATTGATCGTCCATTCGTCGCCCCTTTTAGTCGCCTCTTACGACAGGCAGGGGGTAGTGTGTTTGGTCGGTGAGAGGTATTTTATTTCCCTCAAGTCCGCCGGCAAGCCGATTAGGACCCCCCTAACCGGTACCTGGGACGCGCCACGTCGGAGTATCACGTCTCCCCCTGCTACGCCAGCGTAGTAGGTTCGTGGTCTATCGATTCTATTCTATCTGTTTCATCATGTTGGCATTATCTCATCTAGTGTCGATCCTATTAAACTATGCCAGCAAGAAACGACATCATTTGTACCCATACCTTTTAAAGACGAGACATGTACATATTATAGGACAATTACTGCAACGTAAAGAAATGTGATGACTGATGAGATGATTTGATTATGTTTTTGTGTTTAAGAGCGGTCTTGTTGGTTCAAATCAAGAAAAAACCTTGCCCTCCCTTATGGCAGACCTACGCGTGATTTCAATGTACTATACTTCGACCAGCTACGCTTTCGACCAGAGACCTGTCGAGTGCTGTTAATTCTCGGTACTTAACTAGTAAACACGGATTAGTTCTAGAGACAAGTGCACGCAGGTGGCAGGCCGGAAGCGTGATTCACCTGCCAACGATAGGAGTAAGACTTATAGGCCTACCGCACATTTAATACACTGACTGACAGAGCAAATGCAACACCAAGGAGGAGTGGTTCGAAAGGGATGAAAGTTGGGGAAAAAACAGAGACGGCACGGATGAATAATTGATGTTTATTTCAAACCGATATGCAGGTTACACAACGCGCACGGCATCGACTCAGTAGGATGTAGGACCACCGCGAGCGGCGATGCAGGCAGAAACACGTCCAGGTACAGAGTCAATAAGAGTGCGGAGAGTGTCCTGAGGGATGGTTCTCCATTCTCTGTCAACCATTTGCCACAGTTGGTCGTCCGTACGAGGCTGGGGCAGAGTTTGCAAACGGCGTCCAATGAGATCCCACACGTGTTCGATTGGTGAGAGATCCGGAGAGTACGCTGGCCACGGAAGCATCTGTACACCTCGTAGAGCCTGTTGGGAGATGCGAGCAGTGTGTGGGCGGGCATTATCCTGCTGAAACAGAGCATTGGGCAGCCCCTGAAGGTACGGCAGTGCCACCGGCCGCAGCACAAGCTGCACGTAGCGGTGGGCATTTAACGTGCCTTGAATACGCACTAGAGGTGACGTGGAATCATACGCAATAGCGCCCCAAACCATGATGCCGCGTTGTCTAGCGGTAGGGCGCTCCACAGTTACTGCCGGATTTGACCTTTCTCCACGCCGACGCCACACTCGTCTGCGGTGACTATCACTGACAGAACAGAAGCGTGACTCATCGGAGAACACGACGTTCCGCCATTCCCTCATCCAAGTCGCTCTAGCCCGGCACCATGCCAGGCGTGCACGTCTATGCTGTGGAGTCAATGGTAGTCTTCTGAGCGGAGGCCGGGAGTGCAGGCCTCCTTCAACCAATCGACGGGAAATTGTTCTGGTCGATATTGGAACAGCCAGGGTGTCTTGCACATGCTGAAGAATGGCGGTTGACGTGGCGTGCGGGGCTGCCACCGCTTGGCGGCGGATGCGCCGATCCTCGCGTGCTGACGTCACTCGGGCTGCGCCTGGACCCCTCGCACGTGCCACATGTCCCTGCGCCAACCATCTTCGCCACACGCGCTGCACCGTGGACACATCCCTATGGGTATCGGCTGCGATTTGACGAAGCGACCAACCTGCCCTTCTCAGCCCGATCACCATACCCCTCGTAAAGTCGTCTGTCTGCTGGAAATGCCTCCGTTGACGGCGGCCTGGCATTCTTAGCTATACACGTGTCCTGTGGCACACGACAACACGTTCTACAATGACTGTCGGCTGAGAAATCACGGTACGAAGTGGGCCATTCGCCAACGCCGTGTCCCATTTATCGTTCGCTACGTGCGCAGCACAGCGGCGCATTTCACATCATGAGCATACCTCAGTGACGTCAGTCTACCCTGCAATTGGCATAAAGTTCTGACCACTCCTTCTTGGTGTTGCATTTGCTCTGTCAGTCAGTGTATATAAAACATGTGCACTACCGATGGAAGAGTGAACAGAATTAGTTGGACCCAAACTGACACAAATATCTAAGACGTCATAAACAGGACCCGCATTCCAATGACATAGCAGGTTAAGAGTAGACGTTGCTAACATACGTGTAAATTATAATCATAGCCCCGAGATTGTGAAAATTTACGTGTATGAAGTCATTTTCTCGTTACTCTTTCCTATTTCTTCAATTTTGCGTCATTGTGTGGTCATTTTTCGTAATTTATCTTACTAATTTATTAACTTTAAATCAGTTGTTTGTTCTGCGTTACTATATACACTGGTGGAAATCGAAATCCCAAGACCAGAAGAACTTGCGTTAGATAAATGAAATTCGGGAGACGTGTTTACACATCCGAAAGATAACGCTCATTCAAATTTGCGCGCTAGTCGTCAAACAGTGGTGCTAGTAGCGCCACTATGACCTTGCAAAACACGTTTGCTTGTCACTGACCTAGCCAGGGCGGAGGACGTGGCATGGCCGAAGGTTAACTGACTGACTAGCCAGCTGGAGTCACACAAACGACAGAGAACCGGTTTTACGGTTTTCGGAGACGCTGAGGTGCCGGAATTTAGTGCCGCGGGAGTTCTTTTACGTGCCAGTAAATCTACCGACACGAGTCTGACGTATTTGAGCATATTCAAATACCACCAGACTGAGCCAGGATGGAACCTGCCAAGTTGTGGTCAGAAGGCCAGCGCCTCAAACGTCTGAGCTACTCAGCCCGGCAACCGGTATTGTAACAACTTGCGTTCTGTGCTAGTGTGGAGAGCGGTGAAGACTTCATTAAGATAAGTTCCTAATTTCAAGTTTTTAAGGATTTAAACAGAAATAAACATAAATGTTCATATATAGTTCTAAATATTTTTAGTGTGATTTGACAGAATCTGGTAATGTTCTCTGAATAACGAAACATGTTATTCTATTTTAATTAAGTTGTTTCTTCTTCAGGTATACATTTGTTACCATACGAAGGGATACCCAAAAATAACAGGAATAATATTGCCGTGGGCGAACCTTGTGTAGTACGCATTTCCGCCGCTAGGCGTGTGTAACGCAACTCATTGCCAGTTCAGCGCCGCCCGTGTTGGCTTGTTCTCTTCATCTGCAGTGATTATTTCTACTAGCGCTGTATTGTTCTTGTTTCAATTTCTACTATTTTCCGCCAGGTCGATTAAACTTTTTATTTGGAAGTTTTAAGAAGATTGCGCAACAGTGTTCGTCAAAAAAGACGCGATTCGTGGCAGACAGGGGACTGATTCTTCCACCACGCCCACGCACCTGACATGTTTTGGCTTTAAAATGGCATTGTTCCGCTGCCCGACGTATCTTACTCGCCTGACCTGGCTCCGTACGAGTTTTTCTTAGCTCCGCGCATGAAAACGGGCATGAAAAGACACCGATTTGACAACATTGAAGAGGTCAAGAGAAAAACGAGGGAGAAGCTGTCAGCCATTTCTAAGGATGACTACAAATAATGTTTCGAACAGTGGAAGCACCGGTGGGAGAAATGCATTAGTTGTAATGGAGAGTATATTGAAGGGGATAAGGTTGTTTTGTTAAAAAAAATTGAAAATAGCCTATAAAATAATTCCGGTTTTATGGTACCCCCTCCCACCGTATGTCTTCCTTTTCAGGTAGTCTATAAAGTTATTCGTTTTAAGTTATTGTCTGCAGACTGAAGAACCTGACTGTTGTATAAATTTTTAAACGTTCTCTCTCCGTAACATGTCTGATTAGCAAGTATTTCTTTACATATATTTTCCATATAGCAATATGTTAAAAATGATGACGTACAAATACTCGACGATTTGAATGCCACGCTCCCAAGTTGAAAGCCCCAGGGGGGGGGAGGGGGCGGTGTCCCTTTCAGTTTGTTCTTGTGATAGGCAGGAGAGGGTAGCGTGGATGTATTCCACCATCACCATACACAGGGTTTGAAACATATTTCGAGGGTTGCTATCCTACGAGACTATCTTGACAGTTGAACCTACTGTAAGCCGGGCGCCGCATGATCCCAGCTCCATGCGTGCAGTTATCATCACGGACATCTTTTCCGCGCCGAACAGATAACTATTCCATGCTTGGCTTTACCTCACTGATGGTCACGCAGGAGGGGTAGGACTTATTTTCCCCTCACCTGGCTGTATGAAAATCTGATAGCTGTAATAATTTTCTGAAACGAACTTGCCTGTAGGTTTTATAAAGTATAAACTAATCTGCAGCAAAATATTAAATACCGGTAATGAATATTTAAGAAGAGCCTCCATGGCTCCGGCGACAGTGCGCCGGCCTCTCACCAATGGATTCAGTGGTTAGAATCCCGACCACTCCATGTGAGATTTGTGCTGGACAAAGCGGAGGCGGGACAGGTTTTTCTCTGAGTACTCCGGTTTCCCCTGTCTCTATCATTCCAACAACAATGACCAATAGCATTTTATTCCATCTGTCAGTTATTAATCACTGCCCCAGAGGAGTGCGATAGACTTCGGCAGCCGGAACAATTTCTATCCTCGCCGCAAGATGGTGGCTTCATTTATTCCATTCCTGAACCGGTTAAATGACTGGAAACATGCTGTGGATTTTCAATGCAGATTTAAGGAACCAAGTTAGTCCTTTCCTTGATTACTGATGAAAGAGTACTAATATTTTAGAATCACTAAAGTCATCAGATCATGTCTGAGACGAATACGGTGTACAGAGTGTCACAAGAATATGAGACATGATCGGGGCGTGTATAGTACACCCCAAAACAACAAAAACGTTCCTATGGCTTTTTCAAAGTTCAACGGTAAAATCTCGAATATTAAAGACTTTTCAAATAGGAACGGACTTTGTGTCCTTGTAGATTAACCTATGGATGTGGATGAGAGTCATAACGAGTACGTTAGGGGCCCGCCTGCAGGCAACAAAATTGGCTCTCCTCAAAGAAAATGTGTAAAACTCGTCAATAACTCAAAAATAAATAAATAAATAAATAAATAAATAAATAAATAAATAAATAAATAAATAAACAAATAAATAAGTAAGTAAATAAATAAATAAATAAGTAAATAAATAAATAATCAACATTTGATTACAGCAGATACAAATAGAACTAGAATGCAATCTGTATCCCTTCGATATAACATAAAAACTTAACGTAACGTGAAATCAATTCATGGATTTATTTTCAAAAGTTAAATATTGTTACAGGAATTTAAGTAAAAAAAGTAAGAATATACATTTTTAAATAATATGCTTCTAATTTTTGTTTGCATATTTCTCAAACCTCACGCATCAAAGTTTAATGAAATTGGACCATGCGACGTGCTTTCTTGAGTGCCAAGGTATTAACGATTACAACCACATATTCAATATTGGAAAGGCTCAGTTCACTGAGCATCCATCCATCCGTCCGTCCGTTTTCATTATAGACTGTGATCCTTTCAGCATTCAGTCTGCAAGCCTCTGTGAATGTACTAAACGCCTTCACAATTCTCTATCAATAGCCTAACTCCGTATGTAGCCTCGTTTACTTCCATACCTCTTATTTGAGACTCAGCTTCGTCGTCTTTGACTATATTTCCCTTACCCTCTATGAACGAGTCCATTAATCTCCTAAGCAACCTGCCCTCCTCCACTCGCCTCACATGACAAACTCCCGAAGACTTTTTATTCGTACAGCTTCATCAATTTAGGTAATTTCTAACTTAGTCTGTATTTCTTCATTTCGAATACCATCCAGCCACTGTTCCATCCTGTTTGTACCAGGGATCTTTCTCACTACATTCATAAAATATCCTAAGTCCACCTAGCTTTCTGTCCCGTAAAGCAAACTTGGTCTGGCAATAGAGCGGTGTAAATATACATCATCATGGAGCTGACTTCTTTCCCACATAATATTGTTGATCGCAACTCTTAGCCCACTGCATTATCTTTGATGCACCTTGATTCAACCTCACTTACTAAACTACCATCCTGATGGAATGAAAATCTAAAGCCTGTTTCCAGTCGTTCGACCGGGTCAGGAATGGAATGAATGGAGCCTATATTTAGCAGGAGGATAGGAAATGTGCCGTCTGCCGAAGCCTGTCGCACTCCTCTGGGGCAAAGAGTAATGACTGACATGAAATGAAATGATATTGGAGAGTGTTGCTGGAATGAAAGATGATAGGGAAAACCGGAGTACACGGAGAAAAAAATTTCCCCACCTCCACTTTGTCCAGCAAAAATCTCACATAGAGTAATCGGGATTTGAACCATAGAACCCAATGGTAAGTGGCCGGCGCGCTGCCACCTAAGCCACGGAGGCTACTACCAACCTGTAAAAATTCAATTCCTAAATAACTGATATGATCTACCTAGAATTTATAATCTTGACCGTGTTTATAGGCCGACTGATCCGTATTGAAGAAATAAAATAATCTATGTTATATGGGTCCGCCTAGTAAATACATACAAGAGGACACTTCCTCCAGCATACAGACACACCTCTCTCGTAGTAGAAGGCCCCGCACACTCGTTCGCTGCGCCGGTAGACGTTCACACTACATTGCCCGACAAAAAAGTTAAGCGCGCAGAAGGAGTGGTCCAATGTTATCCCATTTCGGTATAAATGCATGCCATTGATGTGTGAGTAAATGCTTAGATTTACAAAGTGTATTCGTGATGGCACCGTCCTGTTGTTGATAAGTTGTTACCAGTCAATTGCTGTGAGTCAGGCAGTTAAGCAAGACATGAATAGAGGACTACGTACAGTACGATGCACCCGCGATGCCTCGCAGACGCGTTAGAGAGCCTATCCACCAACTGACAGCATTGTGGGACTGCATGAGGCTGGTTGGTCGTACCATGCAACTGCCAGGCGTGTGGGCCATTCAGATCTCAACAGGGGCCCTATGTTGGTCTCAATGGGTACATCACGTCGTGCAAGTTCGGGTAGACCAAGAAACACCACCCCGAGGGAGGACCGTCGTATGGTGCGCCATGCATTGCGGAATCCCATAACTTCGGCACTCGCCATCCGCGAACATGTACTGGAGACTCTACAACATCCTGTGAGTTCCCGCACAGTGTATAGACGACTAGCATCCGCCGGAATGGGGTCCTACCACCCCATGCGTCGGTTGCCATTTACACCGGAACACCATCGCGTGCATTTGGAGTGGTGCCTTGTCCTGAAGGCATGGACAGAGGACGACTGGCGTCGCATCATGTTCAGTGACGGGTCCCGCTTCTCCATGACCTCCGATGACTATCTTGTGCGGGTTTGGCGGCGTCGAGGGCAGAGGCCAGGTACTGCCCATATTGTGGAAAGACACACAGGCGTAATCCCTTGCAGCATGGTCTGGGGAGCCGTAGGTCACCTCTAATTAGTGTCCGGCTCCATGCCTAGCGTGCTTTGGCCACAGGGGTCCCGGGTTCGATTCCCAACAGGGTCGGGAATTTTAACCATAATTGATTACTTTCGCTGGCACGGGGGCTGGGAGTATGTGTCGTCTCCATCATTATTTCATCCTCATCACGACGCGCAGATCACCTAAGGGCGTCGAATCAAAAGACATGCACCTGGCGAGCCGAACTTGTTCTCGGACACTCCCGGCACTGAAAGCCATACGCCAGTTAATTTACCTCTAATAGTGCATCGGCAGACTTTGACGGCACAGCGATAGTCACAGACATTCTGCGTCCGCACGTCCTGCCTCGTACGGCACAGCACCCGGGGACAGTGTTCTAACAAGATAATGCACGTCCACACACAGCATGTGTGTCTATGGGCTGCCTAGAGCATGGTGAGGTCCTCCCGTGGCCAGCAAGATCCTGGACCTCTCCATCACTGAACACATGTGGGATGACATTGGAAGGGGGCACCGTCCCAGTACCAACCTGCGGGATCTGTTGCAACAACTGAGGATGAACTTGCTTCAGGCGAGGATCCAACGGCTGTTGGACACCATTGCGAGCTGCATTGCGGCCGGGAGCGCGGGTGGTGGTGGTGGTTGGAGGGGTGGGGAGCAACCTACTGACCTGGCGGTAACATTCCACCCGTAACCTGTCCATATTGTAATCAGAACAATAAAGGTATATGGTCTTTCAGCATACCGGTATGTAGTTTCATTCGCTTTCAACCACTCCTTCTGGGTGCTTAACTTTTTTGTCAGGCAGTGTATATTAGCAGTCAATATATGTAAGACTAACTCTAACACACTTGTGTCCCCATCACGTAGTGTTTCAGTAAGGTATTGATAATTTAACGAAGTGATTTCTGATTATAAATTGGAGGGAAGCCTAGCTGAATAATAATGGGAAATATAAATAATATGGATTCTCCTCAGACATTATTACACCAATAATACATTTCAATGGATTGAAAACAAGGGAATGTGCAATAGGGAAGTGGTAGACTATTGAACAATTTTAAATAGTGAATAAGCAAGGTTCCGGTAGGGAACTTTTATCTTATATCGCGACAATTGTGTATAATGACAAGCACATGTAATATAATAATATTTTTACAGTATACCGGTAACCAATATTTCAAAGCTCATGAATTTCAATTATTTTAGGAAACACGTCATAGCAATAGAATGAAAGGTCTTAATATAAAAGGTTTTAAAATGCCATGAGTATTTTGTAAGAAAACTGATGAAGGGATTAGAACAGAATCTGTAAACATGTACTGATCTAAATTTGAAATCAATTTCCTGTTACAAATAAGTACTGACTAGGCGTACGCATGTAACATAGATTATTAATGATTTACCTATTCCAGTTTTGTATTCCTACTTAACATTCAATTTCCTTAGGTTTCTACCCTTCTCCGTTTCCGGACGTAGGCTCTTATTCACAATGTTATCTACTCACCCTCTTCTACAAGCCCTCAGAGTGTGCAAGAGGAATTCACAATACACAGACTGGGCAATGCAACAAGCAACACTGTCTGATTTTAATATATCATTATCAATAGATACATAAATACATAAAAATACATAAAAACCGGTTATAATTCTCACAGAGATAATAATACTGCACTTCGATCAGATATGTAATTCAAAATACAATAAAAATTAATTCTAACAAATGATCAAGCAACGCAGCTTACCACATGGATGTTCACTTAATAAGTAGTTTTAAATATAATTCCTCTTTATTATTCTATGAAAATTAATTTTGTTAGCGTTTCATTATTACTGCCCAATTTCAGTTATATCAACATTTATTTTTTTGCTAGTTGCTTTAGGTCGCATCGACACAGATAGGTCTTATGGCGACGATGGGACAAAGAAGGGCTAGGAGTGGGAAGGAAGCGGCCGTGGCCTTGATCAAGGTACAGCCCCAGCATTTGCCTGGTGTGAAAATGGGAAACCACGGAAAACCATTTTCAGGGCTGCCGACAGTGGTGTTCGAACCTATCTCCCGAATACTGGATACTGGGCGCACTTAAGCGACTGCATTTATCGAGCTCGGTCAACATTGATTATACTACTAGTATGTAAGTTAGTCTTGTACAGTAGAATGTAATTTGAAATGAATATCGTAATACCAGGCAGCTCGCGAGCGCCATATTTGATACTTATAAATCTCCCGCATGCAAAAATAATGAATGGGATATCTACTAACTGATTTCCACAGGGACACTACCTTCAGCAGGCAGGTTACGTCAGAATACGAAGAGATAACAACTGGACGGTCGTTCGCAGCATTTTCCACAGCGCTACCCGTCGAATGCAACCCCTTGGATTAGTAAACCTCATTTGCGGCTGCATAGTACTAGGCTGGTGTATGGTACAACAGTACTACATTTGCTGTCTCCATATCGGCAATAGATAGTGTGTTCAGCAACGACGAATACACAGACATCATTTTGATCTGCGGAGAATCTGGTGAGAATGCTGCCGAGTATCCGAAGAAGCCTTCTACATAGTATTTCGCCGAACAGTATTAGTTTTTGTTTCATACAAACAACTCTTTTACAGAGTGTAATATCTACTCATGTATATATTAATAAGTTATTAAATTTTCTTTTCTTCACCTTTGGCGTATTTACAAATGCACCCTGTTAAGGAACGTGT
This sequence comes from Anabrus simplex, assembly GCF_040414725.1. NCBI lineage: Eukaryota > Metazoa > Arthropoda > Insecta > Orthoptera > Tettigoniidae > Anabrus > Anabrus simplex. The sequence goes on along the minus strand of NC_090265.1, from coordinate 38,535,136 downwards.
GCAGTAAAATGACTGCTATTTGTTTCACAACATCTACAAAACAGCACGTTGTAGCACTCCTTCGAACAAAGTGATTAGGCATACCGTTCAACACTGGTGCATGTGGGACAACTGTAAGTAGGAAGTACGGCGGCCGCGAGCCGCCGGGTATATCTTAAGAACAGAAGTTACGTAGGTACATGTCAATTGGATAGAATCGTAACGGGAATTACGAAATTTCCTCATGAACCATATTGAGTGTAGTTTTAGATGGCACCAGGCGAGTTGGCCGTGCGGTTAGAGGCGCGCGGTTGTGAGCTTGCATCCGGGAGTTAGTTGGTTTGAATCCCACTGTCAACAGCCCTGAAGATGGTTTTCCGTGGTTTCCCATTTTCACACGAGGCAAATGCTGGGGCTATACCTTAATTAAGGCCACGGTCGCTTCCTTCCAACTCCTAGGCCTTTCCTATCCCATCGTCGCCATAAGACCTATCTGTTTCGGTGTGACATAAAGCAAACCACAAGAAAAAAGTTGTAGATTGGGAGTTGTATTTTGATGTTTCTGGATCAGAAAACTCTTGAGTTACTCCAAAGGCCTATAGAGATCCATGGGTAAACCTTGGAGTGGAGAGATTCGTCCCAAATCTATGTAAAGTTTGGTAAAGTTTTTTCCTATGCCTTGTTGCCTGTGACAGAGAAGGCTAAATTTAGAGGAAATTGCCTGAGCTTAAGAATGAATGGTATGTCAAAATTTCCAAATCTATTCTTGGCATGAAACACATTATTCCAGAAGTTGAACCCATCAGAATTTCTGCATGAACAATATCTTTGTCTAGCTTTGTCACAGTCACACTCGTCCCGCCATTTATATGTAGACCTGATTTCTTCCCGAAGTCCATAGCTTGATTATGATGATGATGATGATGATGATGATGATTATGCTTGTTGTTTAAAGGGGCTTAACATCTAGGTCATCGGCCCCTAAGTCCAAACCTCATTATTTTTGCAATTGCTTAAAACATTTCAGTAAATTCAAGTAATAATACTGACTCCTTGTATTTACCTTAAGTCTAGTAACTTTATCAATAACAGAGCGCAGCCCAAACAATATGGCGCTCACGCGTGTCTGCTTCAATTCTGGTGCCACACTGGTGAAGTGCTCTACCATTATCTTATTTTATGCTCGTTGGCTGACACAGATGGTTTTGCTAATACGGCGACGGGAACAAATCCTGGTCTCAGCGAGCGAGTGAACTGCGGCAAAAGTTGCCATCTCTATATGTTATTCTGTGCTTGTTGGCAATCATCTGCAGCGAAGTTTCAGACACGTAATTTTCTTTAAAAAGTACCAAATTCCTGGTTATGAGAGTTTCGTGGTATTTTTCTTGTAAAGGAGAGGCAACAACATAAATCTGGTGCAAATTCCAGCTGTTGAATCAGTCTCGTTTTTTCATAATCACTGTGAATGAAATCTACACAATGTGCGTAGGGGTTCTTTTCTCTCTTTGGTTCGAGTTTTTCTTCGGTTTCTCCATTTGCTCACCTTGTCATTCGTGAATTTTTTGTCTAAAGATTTCCCTCCTCTGAATGTATTCTGGGTGGGGGAGGCGGTTTATGCCACTATAAGGTCGTTTTCGATATCGCCGATCCATTTAAAATGTTGAAAAATTTGGTCTGGGAAGACTTGGGAGAAAGGAGACGAGCTGCTCGACTAAGTGGTATGTCCCAAGCTGTCAGTGGAGAAATGGCGTGGAATGACATTAGTAGACAAATTAGATTGAGTGCTGTCTTTAAGAGTTGGAAATATCACAATATGAAGATAAAGTTGGAATTCAAGAGGACAAACTGGAGCAAATATTCGGTTATGGGAGATGGAGTTAGGGACTGGAATAATTTATCAAGGCTGATGTTCAATAAATTTCCTATTTCTTCGCAGTCATTTAAGAAACGGCTAGAAAAACAATAGATAGGGAATCTGCCACGTGGGAGACTGCCCTAAACGTAAATCCGTAGTGATTGATTGATTGATTGATTGATTGATTGATTGATTGATTGATTGATTGATTGATTGATTGATTGATTGATTGATTGATTGATTGATTGATTGATTGATTGATTGATTGATTGATTGATTGATTGATTGATTGATTGATTGATTGATTTCATAGTGTCTGTTTTGCAATGATCCTTATTTTCACCACACTACCAACCACCACAGAAGCACGCCGTAGTGAATACAGGGTTGGTGTCAGGATAGGAGGTTGTGGTGATTACTGTTTAAGAGAAATTACATACAGGACACCATCCTCTTTTAACACAAATAAGAAGAAATATCACCCTCTATGGATAAACTATAGGGTGTCGGTCTCCGGATCCCAAGATAGCAGCTTCAAACCCGGCAGAGGTAGTCGGATTATTGAAGGGGGGAGAAAATCACCATTCGATACTCGATGTCTTGCGATGTTGGCAGGTAGAAGACCTCTGGCAACACATTTGGTGTTCACCCGACAAAATTAATTACGACTCACCCATAGACACCCAAGAGAGATTGGGCTTACTCTGCCATCTACCGTGCACCAAAATACCGTATTTACGCGAATAATCCCGCATACTGTTTTTAAAGATTTGACGCACGTAACTGGGTGCGGTTTTTATTTGCTTCAATGTTGGCATTTAACTTGTTTCAAAATGACCCTTCCTAAAGTTAGGGTGCGGGGTTATTCGCGTAAATTCGGCATTATGTGCACTCGAGTTTGGATGCTGCTTATGAAATAAGCAAGAGACATACAGAAACAAAATTGTAATTTACATTTTGATTTTTTTAATGCAGATGAAACGCAAAAGTGCCCATTTTCAAGACTGTTTTAACCATGCATCAACTTAAAGACATTTATCCAACACCCGTCTTCTAATGGAATGCAAATTTTAACATAATATACACTGGGATTTTTTATACATTGATTATAAATGTCAGAGGTTTGTGTTTACGTGAAAAATGTTTTTATCAATTTTGAAAGGTAACCTTTTATCGGGTTGGGGTGGTTAGACAATTGCGTTCTTGGTCGCGTTGTGATCTTTCTGTATACAATGATTATGCTGTAGGGCTGTGAAATTCGTAAATGAATTCATTTTGAATAGTTTGTATTTGTATTGGACAGAATTATATGGATTAGTAAGTAGCCGGCCGTTGCGAAGTTACCGCGATAGCAGAGCTGCATGTACAGTAATATTTGCTTAAAATGTTTCCTCCGATATTTAATAATTGCCTGTGATTAGAATTGAAACAAATGGTATTAAAAAGTCATGTAAAACACTTGCCATCACCTTCCTCCTAATTACTTGGGACCGGGCGAGTTGGCCATGCGGTTAGGGTCGCGCAGCTGTGAGCTTGCGTCTGGGAGATAGTCGGTTCGAACCCTACTGTCGGCAGCCTTGAAGATGGTTTTCCGTGGTTTCCCATTTTCACACCAGGAAAATGCTGGGACCTTATTTAAGGCCATGGCTGCTCCCTTCCCACGCCTAGGCCTTTCTTCTCCCATCGTCGCCATAAGACCTATCTGTTTCGGTGCGACGTAAAGCAAATAGCAAAAATAATAATAATTACTTGGGATAAGCACCATAAGTGAACTACGAGGTTTTTCCGGAAAATACGTATAAAAGTTGAATAATAACTTTATTTGACAATTATACAGGTATTACAATAGGGTCTCCTTCAAAGTACTCTCCCTGAGACAAGATGCACTTCTGAAACGCCGTTTCCACTGTTGATAACATTGTTGAAAGTCTTCAGTTGTGATGCTGTTCAGTTGCCGTGTCGTTTCTCCCTTGATGGCTTCCACATCATCCAGGTGCCGCCCCCGAAGCACCATTTTGCATTTCGGGAACAGGAAGAAGTCACAAGGGGCTAAATCGGGTGAATAAGGCGGGTGGTCTGTCACGGTGATTGAGCTTCGGGCCAAAAACTCACGCACAACGAGCGACGTGTGAGCGGGCGCATTGTCGTGATGAAGGATCCATCTGCCCCCTTGTGCCAAATCCGGTCGAACTCGGGCCACACGAGCTCTGAGACTTGTTGTTGATGCGCTGTTCCTCAATCAGAGAGAGCTCCATACCGACGGCAGGTGAAAACGGGTAACTTTCAACAAGCAGCCGCACACTGCCACTGACACGCAGAGCTCTCCGACTCGAACTGAGTGTTGAGAAGATTGGCGACAACAGCAGTGCCACCTGGCGGCGCCTCCAGGATACGTGATACGTCACCCCGACGGATTTATACGTATTTTCCGGACAAACCTCGTATACACAGTTTTACGTCCATTTGCCTTACCTGACGCAAACCCCTGTGGGTATAATAATGGCCTGTCACCTGCGAAGAGGCCTGGTGTAGATCTTTCAAGATGACGAGTTGACGCTGTACAGGCGACCTGTACGTCCGTGAGGATGGGGCCCTGCGTATGATGAATTATAATTATGAAAACTGAAAATAAACCCAGTCCCGGGTCATCGGAATTAACCAATGAGGGTTTAAATTCACGTTTCATCCGGGAATCGAAGCCGGGAACCCCTGGAACAAGGGGCAGCACGCTCACAGATTAGCCATGGAGCCGGACTACCCCTATGGGTGGGGCAGGTAGAATTTATCCTCAGTACCCTCTGCCTGTCGTAAAAGGAGACTAAAAAGAGACCCAAGGTCTTTCATATCGGCAGCGTAGGTTGGTGACCACAGGTCTGGTGGCTGAGTCTGGCGTTGGTTCCACTTACTTGTGACACCCCTTGGTCAAATCTTGTTCTCTCCCGACCCCTAGGGTATTAGACTTGGGAGACCCTTCGTAGCCTTCCCCTTTCCTCTGCCGAAACCTTCCATTTTCAAAGTATCGGACCTCTCCTATTCTTTCTCTGTTGTCAAGAGTGGATGGTTTCCTACCCCAGTTGTAGGTTAAACCTTGGTAATTTCGTGACAATTTGACAATTATTTAAATATCGTAAAATCGTGCGCATATTTAAAAATTTGCAACTTGTATTTCACTAGACAGACATTTCTGTCATTAATATTTGTGAATTAAATAATAGTATAACGTATCTGTTCTATGCATCTACGCCGTTTGTTACATCTGACTACCATTGGCTATTTCGTAATATCCTTGTAAATTCCGTGATAGTACCTTGGTAAGTTCGTAATGGCTTAAATAAATCTATTAAATATTATTAACACCGTTATTTATTCTATAAAATTACAATATCCTTTATTTTATCAAACAACTATTACATAGACGTGAACAGAAATACAATTTTCGTGGCGGGGGGCAATTAACGACCATAAAGCAACTAACCGCCACAAACATAATATCACAGAATTCTTTAAGTTCATCGAAATGTACAATAGAAAAATTTCATATTTGCGAAACGGTCAAAGCGAATCCCAGTTCCTGCACATAGAGAACATATTTATACACAGTATTCTTTGTTGCATCTCCACCGACGATTTGCCTTGTTTAAGGATGCAGTGCCTGACATCGTATCCGCCTTCAGTCTGTTTAAAAATATATTTTAGAGTGAACCGTGTCATCTCACACTCTTTACAAAAGGAGTGGTTTTGCTCCTTTACCAGTTTTACTGATTTACATAAATTTCCGTTTTTGTATTGACGGTACTTCGGAGGCATCTAACATGGTAGAGAAAAAGAGGGTATGATAAGTTCGTGATACCTTGGTTAATTCTTGATATGTTAATCTAAATATATATTATACAGGGGTGGCCACTAACCTTAATTTTGGAAGCCGCAAATTTAGGAGACAAAACTGGGAGCATGTTTATAAAATGGTTTATAAAATGAAGACACGGAACCTTTATTTTCTACACTACACAAAACAATATTGTTCAGGTACATATCAAGGAATGAGATTTTACTTTTGAGAAATGCTTTTTCGAATGTTCATTTTTGCTGTTAGTTTTTTGAAACCTGGCTGATAATTGGCAAGCCCAGTTCGCACAAGTTCACTTAAATGTTCATCAGTTAGTTAAGATCAATATTTAGATTTAATGAATTTAAGCGTTGAGTACAGTGATTCACACACATATGTAGTCCCAATGATTGAGTTAAGTCTCTTAGCACACTTTTTTGTTAGTGGGTATTTTTCTTCTGGAGCATTGTTCCAAACGTCTATGGTAGAAACTCCACTTCGTTTGAGTCCTTTTACTCCTTCGTCCTCTTGCATTTCTAGTAGCTCCAACGCTACAGCTGTTGTATCCTTTGTTATGGGTGATGAAACAGGACAGCCATCGCCCACAACGTCAACAGCAAAAGGATTTTCCAGGAATGAAAATGAAGGTTTAAGTCATCTCAAATCAATAAATAACGTTAAGCCGCACATCGCTGCTACTGACTGTCGCCGGCTACGAGATGTTGTTAGTTTCCATTAATTATATAAATTAATTTTACTCTAAGCTTGGTGTCAAGACCCGCACAAGACTGACTCAAGAGCCGCATGCGGCTCGCGAGCCTCGTTGTGGCCAGCCCGGATATATTATGTTTAAAACATAGCATATTAACACTATTACTTATGTAGGTATCAAACATTACAAAACTACGGTATTAAATACGTGAAAACCGAAACACATTTTATCAACGACATGATGGTTGAAATTGTTCTGCAAAATACTAAAATTCCAGTCTGAAAAGCTAAGGATATAAAACAAACCGATGTTCACAATAATATTAAAATGTGTTCAAAAAATACGGTAATGTTGAATTATAATTTCTTGACTTTCTTCTCCTTTTAGATACCTGATATTAAATTAACGCAAACATTTCGCAACAGAAAAGACAGCAGCAACCCTCATCCACGTGGTAATAATTCTCTGTGACCCAGGCTGGGTGAAAGCAGAAAGCCTACGAGGATGTTTCCGGAGACAAGACATACAGCACGACCAGTGAACGGAAATCTGTACTTCTAGGACGAACGTTTACTTCCAGCGGGAATTTCAATAATGGATCACGAAATTACCCAGGTTTACCCTACTTCCTTTTAAAGCAGTAATAACCACCACCACCATCACCACGTTTCTTAATGTTATTCGCTTTACGTCCCACTAACTACTTTTACGGTTTGGGGATACGTCGAGGTGCCGGAATTTAGCCCCGCAGGAGTTCTTTTACATGTGCCAATAAGTATAGCGGCATGAGGGTGACGTATTTGAGCACCATCAAATACCACCGGACTGAGCCAGAATCGAACCTGCCAAGTTGGGGTCTGAAGGCCAGCGCCACTCAGCCTAACAACCCTATGTGGGGTTGTATTCACTATTGTGTGTTTCCGTGTCGGTTGGTAGTGTGATTTCTTGGTTGTAAATGAAAACGTGTATTAAGACGAACACCAACATCCAGTTCCCGATTCTGCTGGGAATCGAACTGAAGGCTACTAAGCTGACCATTCACTGAAGGAGCCGAACAAAAGAACCACATACGAACTGTAATAGGCATCGGGGAGCACCACCCTCATGCAGGCGGTAACAAGAAGTAAACCTGTAGCACTACACAGTACCCTGGCTGCATGCAGAGCAGCAGTTTAATTTCCCAGAAGGACGTGTGTTCGAGGAGAGTGCTTGTGGAAGGAATTATGAAAACAGTTCCCTAGAGAGCTCATAGTAACGGCTTGGACTTATCGGGACTGTACATGAATGTAATGTAATACGCGTAGTTTGTGAATAAAGCAGAGTGTGATAGTCCCCAAGAGGACTAGCTCGCGTATCAGACATCGTAAACAGGACACTTCACTTAATATTCCGCAGGACGTCTCGTGGGAGCGTTCAGATCAGATCAACATTTGAATATTTCATAAGCACTTTTTACTATTCTCATCCCAGATACACATTAACCAAAATGACCTGATACTTCTTTTTACGATTAGCTGGATACATGTTCTTGTTCGCAGTCACGGCTAAGTGTGACAAGGTTGAGATTAACGGCCATGTGCAGCCATTCCGATATCTCCTTGTTACGTATTGTAATAGATGAAGGGGAAAAATGCACGGTGTGCTTTACTAAACCCAGTAAATATCTGTAAAGATGATAATGATGATGATCATAATACTATCTGGCCTACAAGTTAACACAGAACGGATAGGGTATACTGTACCAAACTGACAATATACGACAAGATAAAAATCCGACATTATAACTCAGTAACAAAACTCGAAAAACCCTATTTGGTGTAGTGGTTAGTGTGATTAGCTGCCACCCCCGGAGGTCCGGGTTCGATCACCGGCTCTGCCATGAAATTTGAAAAAGTGATACGAGGGCTGGAACGGGGTCAACTAAGCCTAAGGAGGTCAACTGAATAGAGGAAGATTCGATTCCCACCTCAACCAACGTCGAAGTGGTTTTCCGTGGGTTTTCACTTTTCCTACGGGCAAATGTCGGGATGGTACCTAAAGCAAGGCTTCGGCCGGTTACTTCTCTCTTCCTTGTCTATCCCTTCCGATATTCCCATGCCCTCCCACAAGGCCCCTGTTCAGTATAGCATGGGGTGAGGTCGCCTGGGCGAGGTATAATGGTCCTCCTCCCCAGTTGTTTCCCTGGACGCAAAGTCTGACGCTCCAGGACACTGCCCTTAAGGCGGTAGAGGTGGGATCCCTCGCTGAGTCCAAGGGAAAAACCAACCATGGATGGTAAACAGATTAAGAAAGAAAGAAAGAAAGAAAGAAAGAAAGAAATAATAATAATAATAATAATAATAATAATAATAATAATAATAATAATAATAATAATAATAATAATACAATCTGGCCTACTATAACAGGTAGGCCTATAACAAACAGTCAATATTCTACAAGGTCGAAATCCCACATTATAACCCAGTAATAAACCTGGACCGTGTCTGTGGTGTAGTGGTTAGTGTGATTAGTTGCCACCCCCTGGAGACCCGGGTTCGATTCCCGGCTCTGGCACGAAATTTGAAAAGTGGTACGAGGGCCGGAACGGGGTCAACTCAGCCTCGTGAGGTCAATTGGGTAGAGGTGGGTTCGATTCCCACCTCAGCCATCCTGGAAGTGGTTTTCCGTCGATTCCGACTTGTCCTCCAGACAAATGCTGGGACTGTACCTAACTTAAGGACACGCCCGCTTCCTTCTTTGTCTATCCTTTCCAATCTTCCCATCCCCCCAAAAGGCCCCTGTTCAGCATAGAGGTGAGGCAGCCTGGATGAGGTACTTGTCCTCCTCCCCAGGTGTATCCCACGACCCAGAGTCTCAAGCTCCAGGACACTGCCATTGAGGCGGTAGATGTGGGATCCCTCGCTAAGTCAGAGGGAAAAACCAACCCTGGAGGGTAAACAAATTAAGAAGAAGAATAAAACTGGAAGGATTTTACGCATCAGAGTGTCTTATTTTGGATAAACAAAAAGAGCTGCAAGAACTCGAGAAGAAGGAAAGGAAGCTTCTGAAGAAAATTCTGGTATCGAAGTAGACTACTGATAGGACTTGGAAGAAAAGTAGAAATGAGGAACTCTGCAAGTACACTGAAAAGATCACGGTTATGCTGCAGAAACGAAGGCGTGAAATTCTATGGACACCTCGAAAGAATGGATGACAAATGACTAACCGAAAAGATCTCCCGATAAATCATGGGATTAAAGGTCATCTTCAATTGGGTATAAGAGATCAAGACGGATGCAGATGAAGCTAGAGATGATGCACAATAGAAAAGAGTTAGGATGAACTGTCTACAGTTTAAAATCACTTGACGAGAAAGCACTAAATTGGATCATTTCCGAAGAGGAAAGAAAGATGAGACGCGAAAGAATGAAGAGGTCGTGGGAAGAGAAGAAAGGCGAAGAAGCCTTAAGTTCTATGCGCTGCATAGTTGGACAAATTCTGAAACAAAATAATAATAACATACATACATTATCATTATAGACTGTTATGTCTTTCAGCGTTCAGTCTGCAAGCCTCTGTGAATTTACTAATCGTCGCCACAATCCTTTATTTGCAACTAGTGATGTGGCCTCATTTAGTTCTATACATCTTATCTTTAAATCATTACAAATTCAGTCTAACCATCGTCGTCTTGGTCTCCCTTTACCCCTCTTACCCTCCATAACAGAGTCCATTATTCTGCTAGGTAACCTATCTTCCTCCATTCGCGTCACATGATCCCAACACCAAAGCCGGTTTATGCATACAGCTTCATCCATCGAGCCCATTCCTAAATTAGCCTTTGTCTCCTCATTCCGTGTACCCTCCTGCCATTGTTCCCACCTGTTTGTACCAGCAATCATTCTCGCTACTTTCATGTCTGTTACTTCTATCTTATGAATAAGATATCCTGAGTCCACCCAACTTTCGCTGATGTAAAGATAGTTTCGTCTGGGAGCTGACTTTCTTCTTACAGAATACTGTTGATCGCAACTGCGAGCTCGCTGCATTAGCTTTACGACACCTTGATTCAATCTCACTTACTATATTAGCATCCTGCGAGAACACACAACCTAAATACTTTAAATTATCCACCTGTTCTAGCTTTGTATCACCAATCTGATATTCAATTCTGTTGAATTTCTTACCTACTGACATCAGTTTTGTCTTCGAAAGGCTAATTTTCATACCATACTCATTGCACCTATATCAAGTTCTAAGATTTTAGACTGCAGGATTTCGGCACAACCTGCCATTAAGACCAAGTAGTCATAATAATAATAATAATAATAATAATAATAATAATAATAATAATAATAATAATAATAATAATAATAATAATAATAATAATAATGTCAGTTGGAAGAATCCTTAGAGGAAAATGTCAGGTCGGGATTACAAAACCGGATAAGGAGGACCGTTTCAACTAATTGTGATGTTTATGTTCTCAGGATGGCAGTACACTAAATGAAACTGAACCATGCTGGAACAAAGTAACGCAGCGAGATCGCAGTTGTAGATCTCGGATGGATCATCCCTTACATCGGTCTGTTTTCATACAGACTTCGTTTTACGGGAGGGAAATCTGGAAGAAACGGTCAAGATCGCAGCGAGAATGGTTGCTCATAAAAAGGCAGGAAGAGATTGCTAGGACGAAGGATATAAAGGTAAAGTTAATAACGAACCTTAAGGATTAATCTATTTGTATGACCCGGCTTCAGTGGTGGGGTAATGAGAGGCGATTGAAGGAGGATAGATTAGCTATTATAATAATATATTCAGCCATGGAAGGTAAGACAACCAGAGCGAGACCAGGGTGACAATGGTTAGACTGTGTTTTTGAATAATTTAATCATTTTAATTTCGTGTGGCTATTTCTATCGGAACGCAGCCCTTGTAAGGCAGACCCTTCGATAAGGGTGGGCGGCATCTGCCATGTGTAGGTAACTGCGTTTTATTGTGATGGAGGATAGTGTTATGTGTGGTGTGTGTGTTGCAGGGATGTTGGGGACAGCGCAAACACCCAGCCCCCGGGCCACTGGAATTAATCAATGAAGGTTAAAATCCCCGACCCGGCCGGGAATCGAACCCGGGACCCTCTGAACCGAAGGCAAGTACGCTGACCATTCATCCAACAAGTCAGAAAATAATTTAATGAAACGTCTGAAAAACGAAATGGTGCCACATAGCTATTTACAATTAAACGACAGTGCAAGACGTAACAGTATGAAGATTTTTCTTTGAAGTGTAATGATCAGGCAATAAGAACATCGCAAGATACTATTACAGTCTTGTCAGATAACGTTACCAAACTCCCCCACTGTCATAACATGAAGAAGGTCCGCATAACCCACATACAAAGCAATAAGGCACATTTTCCAAGACCATTTCGAACCAGACTGAGCGTAATCCATTTCTTTTCGCGAAAAATCAAAGCCTGGGGGGAAATTCTTGTTGTTGAGCTGTATTGAGTATTTCTGAGTACTAATCACCATACCATTGCATCCTCTCAATATCAGCTGTTGCGCTGTCTGGAAAGGGAGGGGTTCAGAGAGCTCGCGATACACTTAGCTTGTCATCAACAAAATGATGGATGGGCAGGTTCTATAAGGCTCAAAACCAGGGAGTGGACTTCACTATAACACAGATAAGCCGCACAAATGTATCGACCTCCTTCCTATATATATATACCGTTCAACCAGTCCTAGGAATAATAATAATAATAATAATAATAATAATAATAATAATAATAATAATAATAATAATAATAATAATAATAATAATAATAATAATAATAATAATATTTTAATACATATATATTTTAATATTTATTATTATTATTATTATTATTATTATTATTATTATTATTATTATTATTATTATTATTATTATTATTATTATTATTATTATTTAAAAATAGAGAATTAATCATGCAAACACTAACAGGCACCACTTCAAAGGTCAAATTCTTAGGGGAATTGTCTGAACCATTTGATGTTAAAACAGGATTCCGACAAGGAGATGGGTTATCCCTTCTATTGTTTAATCTTGTTTTGGAAAATGTGATTAGGACTTGGGAAAATGAAGTTAAAGGAATAACCCTAGACAGACTACGTGGATACAAAATTCATTCACGGTGTTTGTTCTTTGCTGTTGACTAAGCAGTCTTGTCCAATAGCAGACAGAGAACGGTTACATCCATTGAAAGACACCATGAAATTGCATTCAGAACACGAAGCCAGATATAATACCAGAAAACCCACTACATGGAAGGATATCTTCGATACTTACATGGACAACCAATGAAAACCCATTATGGCAAAATATCTCAAGTGTCTAAATGCAAATAGAAGTCACCCAATCTTCAGGACTGAATAATGAAATGATCTCTAAACTGCAAAGAGCATAAAGACTCATTTGGAACATATGTATTAAAAAAAAACCATATGAAGAAATGGAGAATTAAGGCATTACTATACTGTAATTGAGCTTGAATCACTGTGTGCATCTGGAACCCTGATCAATGATTAAATATGAAGAAAAGCAAGAAAGAACTTAAGGGGAGATTGTACCTTGTATACTGACAATATTATATTTGTCTTATTTAGGTACATTTATCTCGCATGATAAGAAAGTAAAATTTTAGTGGCTGATAGAGTATGATAGTCTCTTCCAAATGCCATTTTTGTAACTAGTTAGTTTGAATAATAAGGTTTTAAGCAATAATTGCGTAAGTTATTTAAAAATCAATATTTCTCAACTTAATTGACAATTACCAAACTATTTTACTCAAGTTCTCAGATAAATGCATGAATGATCTTATGCTTATCTTTTATCTATATATATAAAAGCAAGTCGGGCTGGAGCGATGTATATATAAATATTTAAAAATGAAAAAAGACGTGAATTAATGAGGCACTTCCAGAAATCTCAGAAATTTGAAACTTGGTACGAGGGAAACTGATGACCCCAGGATCCCTAGAAAAATCGGAAATTCTCAAAATTCCCTGAAGGGGGCACGCTGGGGGGCTCAAATTTTGGGCTCAGTATAAGAACACAGTCGTATAGTATATCCAAAACGATAACCTATAGGTTTCGTGGGCTTAAAAATTTTCGGGAATTTCCTCATTTTTATCCCCCATCCCCCCAAATCAAGATGGCGGCACAACCTGCGAGACGAGGTAGACAATTGAAATTTGGTGAAATTATAGCTTTTGGTCTCTAACCGACGGGAAAATTCCAAGATGTTCAAATTTTTCACTTTTTACCCCCAAGGATATCGAAATATGGAGGCAATTTTAATGACTGTGCAGACATTCCTTTTGAGCTATTTTTTGGCTAAACGGTAAGTCGTATCACAAAACGGATGGCACAATGTCCCTTCAATTCGGAGTGATCTACAACTTTGGTCCTGTGACATTTTGTCGTATCTCTCTCCTTATACGTTAAATTTGGCCGTATTTCTGGATTGTTCGTAAATTTGGTGATTTTTACAAGTATATTTTATTGTTTGACACACTTATAAGAATGATAGGATCATCACGTTGTGTGCGCACATTGGCACGATTAAGGGACATATGTGTACCAAATTTCATGATTCTAGCTTATACATAAGTAGGCAAAATGTAATGTAAAATGTTAAAAATGCACCCAAATTTCACCCTATTCAAAATTTGAACTCAATTTACCCCCTTAATATGGGAGATACGAGGAAATGGTTTAGATACAAACATGTAGAGCGATAAATGAGGCGTCTGATGGCGCAAACCGTTTCTTAATACCATAAACCGTTTAGGAGATATGAATCTCGAAGTGGAAGTCTGCACTTTTCAACGTGCTCATGCTTATCCGTCATCTATATATATAAAAGCAAGTCGGGCTGGAGCGATGTGTATATATAAATATTTAAAAATGAAAAAAGACGTGAATTAATGAGGCACTTCCAGAAATCTCAGAAATTTGAAACTTGGTACGAGGGAAACTGATGACCCCAGGATCCCTAGAAAAATCGGAAATTCTCAAAATTCCCTGAAGGGGGCACGCTGGGGGGCTCAAATTTTGGGCTCAGTATAAGAACACAGTCGTATAGTATATCCAAAACGATAACCTATAGGTTTCGTGGGCTTAAAAATTTTCGGGAATTTCCTCATTTTTATCCCCCATCCCCCCAAATCAAGATGGCGGCACAACCTGCGAGACGAGGTAGACAATTGAAATTTGGTGAAATTATAGCTTTTGGTCTCTAACCGACGGGAAAATTCCAAGATGTTCAAATTTTTCACTTTTTACCCCCAAGGATATCGAAATATGGAGGCAATTTTAATGACTGTGCAGACATTCCTTTTGAGCTATTTTTTGGCTAAACGGTAAGTCGTATCACAAAACGGATGGCACAATGTCTCTTCAATTCGGAGTGATCTAAAACTTTGGTCCTGTGACATTTTGTCGTATCTCTCTGCCTTATACGTTAAATTTGGCCGTATTTCTGGATTGTTCGTAAATTTGGTGATTTTTACAAGTATATTTTATTGTTTGACACACTTATAAGAATGATAGGATCATCACGTTGTGTGCGCACATTGGCACGATTAAGGGACATATGTGTACCAAATTTCATGATTCTAGCTTATACATAAGTAGGCAAAATGTAATGTAAAATGTTAAAAATGCACCCAAATTTCACCCTATTCAAAATTGGAACTCAATTTACCCCCTTAATATGGGAGATACGAGGAAATGGTTTAGATACAAACATATAGAGCGATAAATGAGGCGTCTGATGGCGCAAACCGTTTCTTAATATCGTAAACCGTTTAGGAGATATGAATCTCGAAGTGGAAGTCTGCACTTTTCAACGTGCTCATGCTTATCCGTCATCTATATATATAAAAGCAAGTCGGGCTGGAGCGATGTATAGGCCTATATAAATATTTAAAAATGAAAAAAAGACGTGAATTAATGAGGCACTTCCAGAAATGTCAGAAATTGGAAACTTGGTACGAGGGAAACTGACGACCCCAGGATCCCTAGAAAAATCGGAAATTCTCAAAATTCCCTGAAGGGGGCACGCTGGGGGGGCTCAAATTTTGGGCTCAGCATAAGAACACAGTCGTATAGTATATCGAAAACGATAACCTATAGGTTTCGTGGGCTTAAACATTTTCGGGAATTTCCTCATTTTTATCCCCTATCCCCCCAAATCAAGATGGCGGCACAACCTGCCAGACGAGGTAGACAATTGAAATTTGGTGAAATTATAGCTTTTGGTCCCTAACCGACGGGAAAATTCCAAGATGTTAAAATTTTTCACTTTTTACCCCCGAAGATATCGAAATATGGAGGCAATTTTAATGACTGTGCAGACATTCCTTTTGAGCTATTTTTTGGCTAAACGGTAAGTCGTATCACAAAACCAATGGAACAATTTCCCATCAATTCGGAGTGATCTACAACTTTGGTCCTGTGACATTTTGTCGTATCTCTCTCCCTTATACGTTAAATTTGACCGTATTTCTGGATTGTTCGTAAATTTGGTGATTTTTACAAGTATATTTCATTGTTTGACACACTTATAAGAATGATAGTATCAATGCGTTAGGTGCGCACATTGGCACAATTAAGGGACATATGTGTACCAAATTTCATGATTCTATCTTATACATAAGTAGGCAAAAAGTAATGTAAAATGTTAAAAATGCACCCAAATTTCACCCTTTCCAAAATTTGAACTCAAAGTCTGCACTTTTCAACGTGCTCATGCTTATCCGTCATCTATATATATAAAAGCAAGTCGGGCTGGAGCGACGTATATATATATATTTAAAAATGAAAAAAGACGTGAATTAATGAGGCACTTCCAGAAATGTCAGAAATTGGAAACTTGGTACGAGGGAAACTGATGACCCCAGGATCCCTAGAAAAATCGGAAATTCTCAAAATTCCCTGAAGGGGGCACGCTGGGGGGGGCTCAAATTTTGGGCTCAGCATAAGAACACAGTCATATAGTATATCGAAAACGATAACCTATAGGTTTCGTGGGCTTAAAAATTTTCGGGAATTTCCTCATTTTTATCCCCTATCCCCCCAAAGCAAACTCTACACGAACATTGGCCCACCCAGTACCCATATGTGAGCCAAATGCTATGTCACATAATTATCCGGAAAGTAATGCAATGTAAGATAATCTTACACAAATTTCAACCTATTCAACGTTTCTGATTCAATCTGACCCATGAATAGATTAGATGCGAGAAAATATCATAGGACCAGCCATTTAGATCGCTAAATACTGCGCCTTACGGTACAATCCTTTGTCGATATGACGTACCGTTTAGCAGCAGTTAATCTGTAAATGAATGTCTGCAATATTGTAAACATTCATATACTTTCGTATGTCCATCTGTATATATTCATTGATGTCGATTTGTAGCGATCGAGAAAGGATGTGTCTGCTATTGTAATCAGTACTCCCTACACCGACTTTGACTGCTGGCAGTAGGAGTAGGGTCCTTTTCCAACTCCTGTGTAACTGGCATTAGTAAGGAGGGCCTACCATTTTAATGAATAATTCACTTTTCCATTTGTCTTGCAGAAGGCAAGGGATCATGCAGTTTTGCTCGAAAGTCCCCTACTCTATTGTGTTTGGCTCTAGGCCAGGGTGCCCGCCATTATAAACAAATGTTCCAATCTAAAATTTGACTAGCATTAGGCATAGTGGCCTGCTATTTTCATGGAAACTCACTAATTCTGTGTGACTGGCAGTAAGCTGGCTAGCAGCAGTAAAAAGGGACTGTCATTATAATGATAACTGCACAACTCAATTTTGACTGGTGGTAGGAAAGTTGCCTGGTATTATAATAAAAACTCCTCAACTGTAACCTGTCTGAAAGTAGGAAATGGGTCTGCCATTGTAACTAAAACTCCCCAAATCGATTGTGACCGCGCAGTAGGCATTGGGGCCTGCAATTATAATGTAAACTTGCCAACTCGATTGTGAATGGCAGTAGGCAAGTGAGCCTGCCGTTATCATCACAACTCCGCAACCCTCACTTTACATTGGGAACAACGTATGTGGACCTCCCCATGCTATTTCTCGGATAAGGCTAAGAGACATGCAATTCTAAAACAATCTCATTTGCTGCACGCACAGTATTTACGTCGAAATCCGTATACAATGTAGAATACCGTAGCGAAGCACGGGTACATTTGCTAGTAATATGTATAATTTTCATTGTCCTAAGATTGTTAGTTTCTGAGAAAGTGGTAATTATCTGTTAATTCAATTTAAAAATATGGATTTCTTAATAACATACGAAATTATTTCTAAAAAGCAAGTCATTCAAACTATCTATCTACAGAAATGGCATTCGGAAGAGACAATGATGCTCTACCAAGCACTAAAATTTTATTTTCTTAATCATGCATAGTTCTTAAGACAAAGGTACCTAAATGACACTAATTTAACAATGTCAGAATACAAGGTACGATCTCCCCTTAAGGAACATTTTTGGACCAGTCTGTACAGGGCGAATCTGGATGATAAGGAAAAGCAGATCAGTGCTAAGTGATAGAAGATTGATTTTTGATATATGGATCGGGAGGTAGAAAATTTATGTTTATGTTCGGAATAATTTACGAAAGGAATGTGGTCCTGCGTTTATTCCCTCAACTATCAATGACATCTAATTGGAGGATTTAATTAATCCTTTTCCATGATCCTTTCTCGGGGATCCCGCTCCTTGATATGACTGCCACCGACTTGGACAATCATTACAACGTGTAAGATGCACTGCGAGTCCCAGAACAAAGGACTACACAGCGCATTTATTATTTAGCAGCCTCGACCAGCAAACGTACATCCGCTCATCCGGCAATTAGAGGGTTTGTTTTCTGCACAAGGATCCACTGTGGGAGAGAAATAATTCATTACTGTATTCCTTAGGAGATACAAGCATAATCCAGTGGCTAATTTACGACGAACTCTCCATTAGCTAGCGTTGATAATTCTTAGCACTTTTTCTTCGTCTTCTTCTTCTTCTCTATCTGTTTAACCTCCAGGGTAGGTTTTTCCCTCGGTCAGCGAGCGATCCCACCTCTACCGCCTCTAGGGCAGTGTCCTGGAGCTTCAGACTCTGGGTCGGGGGATACAACCGGGGAGGATGACCAGTACCTCGCCCAGGCGGCCGCACCTGCTATGCTGAACAGGGGCCTTGCGGGTGATGGGACGATTGGAAGGGATAGACAAGGAAGAGGGAAGGAAGCGGCCGTGGCCTTAAGTTAGGTACCATCCCAGCATTTGCCTGGAAGAGAAGTGGCAAACCACGGAAAACCACTTTCAGGATGGCTGAGGTGGGAATCGAATCCACTTCTACTCAGTTGACCTCCCGAGGCTGAGTGGACCCCGTTCCAGCCCTCGTACCAATTTTCAAATTTCGTGGCAGAACCAGGAATCGAACCCGGGCCTCCGGGGGATGGCAGCTAATCACATTAACCACTACACCACAGAGGCGGCCCCTTAGCACTTAGCGCTTAAGAAGAGTAATATTTGAGTCTGATGGACAAGACCAAAGATTATCACAGTTCGGTTATATTAAAATAGGTTTATATAATTTACTTATAAAGGTAATAGTCTATAAGAATACCTAAAAAGAAGGGGTTGTCTGTGTAGGTGCGATACCAGATAGTGGTTTCGAATCTCACTGTCGGCAGCCTTGACGATGATTTTCCGTGGTTTCCCATTTTCACGCCAGGCAAATGCTGTGTTGGGATGTGACAATCCAACGTGCTGTCACGAAGATTAAATGTATAGATTCACTGTCGCTAGACAACGTGCATAAAATAGGTAACACAAGTCAAGGAGTCATTTTTCGGTCCCGGACACGAGGAACCATATTCGGTCCGTAATATTCGGAAATGTGTGTATGTATGTGTGCGATGCCCAGCCAAATCTACGGCATGTAGAGATATGGATTTCTTAGCGCGCGTAGGCACAGCACTTCACCGATCACACATGGCTTTGTCAAAGAGCAAGTAATTCCTGTTCCAAGTAATGAAACAGTCAGCAAGCAACTTTTACATGAATGAGGTAGTGTTCTACAAATTTACAAGTTTATCGTCACAACATATGATGCAGATGAGGCTGCCATCTACACGATAGAGCTTTTGAACAACTTGGAGTCACATGGAGTACCCTGGGACATCTTGGAGCAGACGATTGTGGCACCGATTATCCTTCTCAAGAATATGAATCCTCCTTTCCTCTGCAACGGAACACGACTCAGTCAATAAACTGATGGCGAATATTATTGAAGTCACCATCATGACTGGACATGCCGCGGGCGAAGGAGTGTGTTCATTCCTTGGATTCAAATAATTTCTTCGGATATACCGTTTCAACGTAGACGTCTGTGATTCCCCGTTCGTTTGAGTTTCCCTATGTACATTACCAACGCAGAAGGACAATCACTTAAAGTTGTAGGACTCGATCTTCAGAAATGCTTCTCTCATTGCTAACTGTATGTTGGTTGTTCAAGAGAGGTAAGGCAAGCACACTGTACATCTTACAAGGAGAGGCCAGACCCTCCGTCCAACCGACTTCAACAAGCTTCAATGTACCTATTTCGAGACACTCAACAGTAACTCGTGTATAAGAGTTAATACGTTTAAGTTTTCGAAAAAATTGAGGTCAAATATCATTACTCAGGATCCGCGTCGGACCAAGTGGAGATGACAGAACAGTAAAAGGCGAACAAATTTTACTTAAACGTGTTCAGGTCGGCAACCTAATAATTTCAGAAAAAAATATGAATCCCCGATTCTAATGCAATGCATATATACTTGGAGAGTTGCACAGCAGCCAAACGGAGCGGTAGCTGAGTGGCCAGCGTACTTGTCTGCAAGCACCGACGACATGAGTTCAAGTCTCGTCGCAGCTATATTTTTTGTACAAAATTATTATTTGAAGGAACGGGAATGCAAAAATGCGAATAAAAATATTAAACAAACTGCATTTTGTCTACCTACTATGCAATTTGGGTAATACATTTTTGGTCGGATTATTTTAGAAAGGGCATCCGGTCGTAAAAGTAGACCAAATCCATAGTGCTGACCCCAGGAAAACTGGGAAAAAACCAAAAAGACTGATAATTATTAATTGAACGTAGACCGAGCTCGATAGCTGCAATCGCTCAAGTGCGGCCACTATCCAGTATTCGGGAGATAGTGGGTCGGCACTGTCGGCAGCCCTGAAAATGGTTTTCCGTGGTTTCTCATTTTCACACCAAGCAAATGCTGGGGATATACCTTAATTAAGGCCACGGACGCTTCCTTCCCACTCCTAGCCCTTTCCTGTCCCATCGTCACCGTAAGACCTATCTGTGTCGGTGCGACGTAAAGCCACTAGCAAAAGAAAAAATAGGACGTTGTACAGTATATTTCCGCAGTGTAATGTTTAGAAGGCTTTCGTAGACCAGATGTCTTAAAGCCTTCGAGATATAATATGCAACAAATTATGGGAAGGAAGTGGGATTATGATTATTATTATTATTATTATTATTATTATTATTATTATTATTATTATTATTATTATTATTATTATTATTTTCGTTTCAGCCATCTATGGGCTGCGATTACGCAACTTCCATTGCTTTCTCAAGTTCTTTCTCCTTCCTCTTCCACCAGTATTCCTTCATCCGTTGGCTTGCTCGTGCTCGTTCTTCTGCCGAGAGTGCTCTATTCTTCCTCGTTTTCTCATCAGCTAGGTCATTCAGTTCCACAACTCTCTGCCTAAAGACTTTTGTGGTTATTATATCTCCTGCCGTGATCCCACATTTTTCTAAATCTCGGGGGACTTCTTTTACCCACGGGACTTGTGTCTTCCTGTTCTGCTGGAACGTGAGGATCCTATTGGCCAGTATCTCTGATCCCACCCTCTTCATATGTCCGTAGATCGTCAATCTCCTCTTTTTCATTGTGGTGGTGATGTTTTCAAATTGTTGGTATAGTTCTTGGTTTGGTCTCATGCGAAACGTAAACATGTCTGATGATTTTCTGGATCCAAGAATCTTTCTAAGGAACCTCCTTTCTTTCTTTTCAAAATCTGAGAGTCCCTTCGTGGCTATTGTCTCAGCTGCGTATAAACGTTCAGGTTTGTCTATCGTGCTGTAGTTCTTGCATTTCGCCTGGTAGGAGAGTGACTTAGATTTGTAGGTGTTCTGACATAATCTACATGCAGTTTCCATCTTTCTTGCATGTTCCTGAATTGCTGCTTTCTCATTCATGTTTTGGAGTCAAAATCTCTCCTAGCTACTTGAATTTTGTAGCTCATTTGATGTCACCGTACTTCGTCCTCATTGTCCAGGTTGGGTCAGTGGTATTTATCTTCAGTTATTACGTGTAAAATATCCCGAAATTCCTCATGCTTCCTTTGATTAATGGTAATAGGATGGTTGCCTAGTTGTACTGCCTTTAAAAAAATGACAACCTCCACCACCACCACTCTTACCAAAGTAA
Organism: Anabrus simplex; assembly: GCF_040414725.1. NCBI lineage: Eukaryota > Metazoa > Arthropoda > Insecta > Orthoptera > Tettigoniidae > Anabrus > Anabrus simplex. The sequence goes on along the minus strand of NC_090265.1, from coordinate 38,513,236 downwards.
ATTTGCCCACTTTGAGCGTTATATCTAAAGTAAATTAGAAAGATGGTAAACCAAAATTTTCATCTGGAGCGTCGCATTCTCTAGAAGTGAAACATGAACAACAACTCGCTCAGAAAGAAACCAAATACAACCATATGGAACTTGTTCTTATAAACGAATGTTGACGGTGAGATGGATAGATCGAATCACGAATGGTGAGTTACTGAACCGAACTGATGAGAGGAAAACTATTTGGCAAAATGTAACCAGGAGAAGATATAGAATTATAGGACACATTTTAAAACATCAAGAAGTAGTTCAGTTGGTAGGAATGGTAGAGGTGGACCAAGGGATGAATATGGCAAACGATTAAGGTAAATGTAGGATACAGTAAGATCAAAAGCAAGAAGAAAAACAAACTCATCTCCGTACAGGCCATGAAGGCCCTTGGAGGGGTGCAAGGTAAAGGCTTCCACTATCCGTAACCTTGACACCTGGTGAGGCAGAGTGGTCAGCTCTACGCCTGGCCGCATTTGCCCCCAGGAATTAACCTGGTACTCATTTTTGGGGTAGGATGAGTGAACCTAAGGCCCATGTGCACCTCCAGAAGTGGAAATCTCGTTTCTTAAATTTTTCGACTTTCTGACGGGGAACCGAACTCACGTCCTTCCGGGTGAACCAAGCACGCCTTTACGTTACGCAAAAATGAAGAGCTTAGCAGGGGTTAGGGAAGAATGAAGAGATGCATTAAGCCAGTTGATGGAACAACAACAATAACAACACCAACAACATGCATTCTTAATAGACCTTCATAATTATCATCTGGACTGCTGGCTGATTGCTATAGATATTATGACCGTCTCTTCAGTTGAGCGCTGCCAGAACACGACACGAAGACAAAGTCTGTGTGTAGGTTGACTGAGCTGATTATTAGCCTTTATAAATCTCCCGACAACAATAGAGTTTGTATCACGCGTGCCTTACAAGATATATAATGTGGTATATTATTCACACACTCACAAGAACAACATATCAAAGCCACTGTGATAAAACTGTGTTGATGGTTATATTATTATTATTATTATTATTATTATTATTATTATTATTATTATTATTATTATTCGTAACTTGGAATTGTATTTGGAATGTATTTGTAAAATTATTTTGCAAATAATATTTTTCAAATCGAAGGATCACGGCGATTTATTTCGGAATCCGCAATCTAAGCCATATCCATGCCTTTGATAGGTTCCCAGCCTTTTCCACCTTCCCGGTTTGTTGTCCACTAGTTGGCCCTAGTGATATTTACGTACATGTTTTTTGTTGGAGATCCGCGTAATGCCAGCTAATGTTTTTCCGAGTGTGTAGTGATTTCTGATATTGTGTAGTTGTTCTTACCTTCCCCCTTTACTGTGTTTGTGCCTTGTTTTGTGTTACCACTGTAGTAGAGGTAACATTATTATAATTATTATTATTATTATTATTATTATTATTATTATTATTATTATTATTATTATTATTATTCAAATCAAAGTTTTTTTTTGCTAGTTGCTTTATGTCGCACCGACACAGATAGGTCTTATGGCGACGATGGGACAGGGAAGGGCTGGGAGTGGGAAGGAAGCGGCCGTGGCCTTAATTAAAGTACATTTGCCTGGTGTGAAAATGGGAAACCACGGAAAACCATCTTCAGGGCTCCCGACAGTGAGGTTCGAACCTACTATCTCCCGAATACTGGATACTGGCCGCACTTAAGCGACTGCAGCTATCGAGCTCGGTAAATCAAAGTCATATCAGCATACAAGTATTTAGGTCATAACCGGTTTTCGGACACTAATGTCCATCCATGATTTAAAAATTATTTAAAACACAACCAACCTACGTGCGTGTGTGTAGTCAAGACAAAATTGAGCTCAGGGCCACTTGCACCTTCGGATGCGGAAATGTCGTTTCTTAAATTTTTCGACTTCCTAACGGAGCATCGAACTCACATCCTTCCCGGTGAACCTGTAGGCTTATACAACTGTTTGATGATAATAATAACCATCATAATAATAGTAAGAATTATTATTACAAATATTAATATTTCATGACAATTCTCATGCTATTACATTTTCTCGGCACTATACGCCTATGAAGGAAACCCTGAAACCTTGATAATAAGTAGTAAGATAAAATTCACTTTCATCTAAAATTTTAAACCATAGATTGGTAATTCCACGAAGAAATTTGCTAAAAATTTGTTACAGCTAAACGATGTATACCGTATAGCCATCTCGCACCACCTTGAGGATATTAATGTTGTCATTAAGAGGTTGTGAGCGACGAGCGTGAGATCTTATGCATTCTGTAATGACGCGTTGTATATTCTGATGGATGAATAGGGTATGCAGGAGAAGTATCTCCATTATAAAATAACATCCTCCAGTTGCTTTCAATCGAGGAGAAAGGTGTTGCTCTTCCAGCCCCACCAGTGTTAGGTTTACGAGGCGAAAGGAGCTTTTCATGTTCGCATCCTTCGCGGCCCTTGCCTTTCTATCGCGGATTAGCTCCTTCTCCTGAGGGTTAGACGTCCTTCCTTTGTGATCAGTGTTTCTCTTATTTTTTACAATCAGCTTAACGTCGCACCGCACAGATACGTCTTATGACGATGATGGGACAGGAAAGGCCTAGGAATGGGAAGGAAGGGACCACGGCTTTAATTAAGGTACAGCCCCAGCATTTGCCTGGTCTGAAAATGGGAAACCACGGAAAACCATCTTCAGGGCTAGAGACAGTTGGACTCGAACCCACTACGTCCCGAACGCAAACTGATAGCTATGTGACCCAAACCGCACAACCACTTGCTCGGAGATCAGTGTTATAAGATGATGACTTCATAGTTCTAATCCCTCTTAAAAACAGTCATCGCCACCCGTCTAGATGATGATGATGATGAAATATGAGTAAATCTCCAAACGATTATTTGTATCCCCTCATTTTTACCCGCACCTTGAACCAAACCGTGGGGCTAACTCACACCGGAGGAGAACAGCACACTCATGAAATGAAAAAATACCGGTCCTGATCTTAGCAACGCTTGGAATTTTCATCCACGTCACAGATTTCACAAGTGACATTTTAGAGGAGTCCATCAATCTCCGTCTCATGTGGCGGTAGACTCAGGAATGTCAAACACACGTGCGGGGCAGGAACCCCTTCTTGATATTCCACGGAAGTAGGGATCATTCAGTCATGGAGGTTCCTTCCCAACGCGCCCTTAATGATACAGCAAGGGGTATCTGTAGCGCTCTCACGAGGCATCTGAGAACCGGCAGCCAGCGTGAAAATACATGATAAATCATTTGAATTCAGAATTTAATCATTCTTAAAATCTCAACTCTACTCTAGTATTTAAGATTTTTCTACGCAGTTCTATCTATCATCAGTTTAAGGATTTTAAATTGGGAATAATGAACACTGTAGTGGAGGGAAGTTTCTTTCTGAAGAGAAACCAAGACCAATAAAATGGTTACTGTCGAAGGACGAGCAAGAGGAAGCCACAGAAATAAGCAATACCGGGAAAAGAGGTAAAAGCCTGAATATGTTCCTTGTTTTATATTAAAATGAACTTTCAGCATGTACCGTATCTTTTCTCAACTGAGAGCAATGTTTTTATTTTTCTTTAAAAATACATTGTCTGGAAAATATAAGAAAGAATTTTAAAAAATCGTTCAGTAATCTATGTTCCGGAAATACGTCAGTAAATTCGTGACGGTTAGGTGTTTATTAACCAAGGGAGGCCGGTGGACTCTCAGGTCGGGGGGTGGGGGGAGTGGCAGCCATAGTACTATTTCCCCACAACTCTTTCTTTGCTACTCTTTCTTTGCTACTGACCAGTATCACTGCATTCATTCAAGTCTTCCGTGCGAAAACAAATTAATTCACCGCTGCCAATCCCACATATCGCGGGATGCAAGCCAGAGGCCCAATTTGAATAAAAATTCTGGTCGCAAATATTACATTTCAATATAATTATTTATTATTTTTCGTCTTAAAATACAAATAATAGGACAATCGTCATAAATTATTATTTAATATTCTTGTACGCAACCACGGAGATTCGGCTGGCGCATGTTCGTACAGGTGTTTGTGCGGAAATCTCTACTACTACTACACTCCTACGGACTCTGCCAAAGTAAAAGCCTCTTCCCACACCCTTCCTCCCGACCAGAGCGCTTCCCCCTTACATCTCAACCCCCTCACCCGCACTATATTCTCGGACGGAAACTCTAGAGTCCGTGCCTTATCTTCAACCTGAAAACATTTACCAGTGAACTGCGCTCTGAAATTCAGTCACCTAAGTTTGATATTGCCGAACACTCTTTCTTATTGATGAGAATTTACAATTTCAAAATGAAATGTATTTTTTTAGTATTATTCGAGTTGTGATAGTACATATATCACACCCTCGAACTATATGTAGAAGTGAGAGATATTATTGTCAGTATTCGATTTATTATTATTATTATCAGTATTTCATTCGTATATTTTGCCATTTAAATTTGTAAGAGGGGTTCTCTCCATACGTGGTATGAGTAATTTGTTTTGTGCAACGGCTGGGAAAACATTGCTATACTGAAGTTGGAAACTTTGCATGAGTCATGTGTATGTCCCAGTGTTTGAAGAGATGGACTCCTTGTTGTAGCCGGGAAGTTCTATGAATCATGCGAATAGCCCAGAATTACATGAATTGTTGATGTGGTAGTCGGAAATCTCCGATGAGTCATGTGAAACACCCCAGAGTTTGTAATTATCTTGGGACCAAGAAGAAGTTCAGGGCGTGGTCTTGACTAGAGGATCCACTCATGATTGGCTGGCCAGGATCAATCTAGGCGTATCATATGAGAGGAAGGGGAAAGCTGATGTCACGCGGCGTGAAGAAACACACACTGTACGGGAATGAAGCACTGCAGTGCTGACACACGATACGGGAGTGAAACTGGATATACGGTACTGGAGTGACAATGCTGCACTATACTGGACTGGACTTCAAACGTTTGTGGAGCACAGTATTTTTATGTTCGTGAAAAGTGGATGACCGACAAACTGCGGAGTGCTTACGCATTGAGTATTGTATCACTTTGTGGCGGCCTGGCAGTACATGTTGCTGAAAGCTGGGAGGTGCTATATCTCAGACTTTCCATAATTTATCTTCAGGAACGACAAGCGTGTGTTGCTCAAATATATATATCTTTAAAACACGTGTTAAAGTCAGTGAATACAGTATTATGAGGTAATTATTCAGCCATGGAGCCGGACAATATCAACAATTGCATGAATCTCCGCGTTCGCTTCTTCTAAAAATGAAACGGTGTATGGCTTTTAGTGCTGGGAGTGTCCGAGGACACGTTCGGCTCACCAGTTGCAGGTCTTTTGATTTGACGCCCGTAGGCGACCTCCGCGTCATGATGAGGATGAAATGATGATGAAGACGACACATACACCCAGTCCCAGTGACAGTGAAATTAACCAATGATGGTTAAAATTACCGACCCTGCCGGGAATCGAATCCGGGACCCCTATGACCAAAGGCCAGCACGCTAACCATTGAGCCATGGATCCGGACCGCTTCTTCTAGCATTTCGAATACAGCAGATCTCACACTTTCGTGAGAAAGGAATATGCAATTACTCGCCAACGAATGAAAATACGGCATGCATGGTTCTAGCACAACATAGATCGTTTTTCATTCAAAATATCAGTTCTGACGCATTCTTTGCTTTGATATATGGGGTGTAATAAACTGCCTCGAAACGTACGTAGCAGACATGACTGGCCAAAGACAACAACCATGAAAATATAAATAATACTTCATGCGATTGTTATACACAGACTGTGAAGGTTTCAAGACGGAAGCGAAGGGAGCAAAAGTACCAAATGTGCTTGAGGCTGTGAATTGAGGATTATGGAGACGCTCAGTTCATTCTCCGAGGTTAACACTAAAAGCTCCCAGTCTTAGCAGTCTGTAATGATAATGTACTGTTAGAGTTAGTTTATTAGGCCACTATACAGAGTGGCTCAAACACCGTCAGACTGGTTAAATGTAGCGCTAAGCGGTTTCCACCAAGGGCACATGAAAGGAGGTTTAAAATGCATCGTGTGATTTAATAATAAGGATCCAAACAGCCTCAGGGCTGAAGACCTGACAAACAGACAGACAAATAGACAGACAGACCAGATTGTAACCACTAAGCAGAGGTTAAACCTGGGAATTAAATTAGAGAAATATATACCCAAACGAATGACTGCGTAAATAATGTAAACGTGATGAAATTGTATGTGGTGTATTTGCAGTTCTTAATATTGTGAATACAGTGGTACTATGTAACATATCAGTGGAACGCACCGTTTCTCTCTGATTAGCCTGTGTAATTACGTACATTTTTCAACACAATTATGAAATTGCTCTGTTCACGAAGAGGCCAATTGCTGACACGTTCACGTGATGACCAAGCTGATGAAATACGAGCTACACTACTACTGAAAGAACAGGTTCAGCCTATCATTACAAGCGGCAAAGAAAAACCCTGATCAAAACTTCTGGAATAATATTCGAGAAGGCACTAGCATTAGGTTCACAGGGAGGAAAAATGGTGGGTATTTTAAAGGTACAAAAATCATAATTTTAAGATGAAGTTGGAATTTAAAAAGACAAACTGGTGCAGATCTTAATTTATAGGAAGAGGAATGTGAAGGGAAATTTTTGATAAATTACCAAGTCCTTTGAAATAATTTACGAAAACTAGATAAACAATTCGTAGGATATCCACCAGCTGGGCAAACGTCCTAAATGTAGATCCACGATGAACGATTGATTTTATTGAGTGAATATTTCATACAGAAGGAAGACGAACATATTGGGAAACATGGACCAGAAACTGCGCAATAACGAAGTTACCAGACTATATTCATAGAGCACTCAGACACATCTAACGGTTACAATAAAATTTGTTACCGGGTAATTTTACCGTGCGGTTAGTGACGCGCAGCTGTGAGTTTGCATTCGGGAGATATTTGGTTAGAACCCCACTGCCGGCAGTCCTGAAAGTGGTTTTCCATTTAATCCCATTTTCACACCACGCAAATGCTGGGGCTGTACCTTAATTAAGATCACAGCCACGTCCTTTCCACTCCCAGTCCTTTCCTGTACTATCGTCGCCATAAGACTTATCTGTATCGGTGCGACTTAAAGCCAACTGTAAAAAAAAATGTGAACATGTTTCATAAATGATGTTGGCTCCCTGTGTGGATCAGAGGTACAGTGTCGACCTCCGTATCCCGAATTCCGGGTTCAAACCCAGCAACGGTATTCGGATTCGTGAAGGGTAGAAAAACGTCTCTTTTGACACTCCATGTTGAACGATGTTGACATGTACAGGATCTTTGGTGACACATTTGGTGTTTACCCGACATAATTAATTAAAACTCAGCCAAAGATGTCCAAGAGACATTCGGTTTACACTGTCTGCCATCTAGTAGGCTTGGAGTAAAACGGAACGTATAAATTGACGAACGGGCAGCCAGATGGCGTTAAATAAAAATGCCTTCACACTGTAATTGAGGATATATGATTATTATTATTATTATTATTATTATTATTATTATTATTATTATTATTATTATTATTATTATGTCCGACTCTTTGGCTGAACGGTCAGCGTACTGGCCTTCGGTTCAGAGGGTCCCGGGTTCGATTCCCGGCCGGGTCGGGGATTTAAACCTTAATTGGTTAATTCCTACAGCACGGGGCCTGGGTGTATGTGTTGTTTTCATCATCATTTCATCCTCATCACGGCGCGCAGGTCGCCTACGGGTGTCAAATAGAAAGACCTGCACCTGCCGAGCCGAACCCGTCCTGGGATATCCCGGCACTAAAAGCCATACGACATTTCATTTCATTATTATTATTATTATTATTATTATTATTATTATTATTGTTACGGAGATATCCGTGGTAGGTAGAGGTGAAAGAAGGTGCGGGTGTGAATGGGTTTCAAGCTACGAAATTAACGTGCAATGTAAAATTAATTTAAAATTTAACTAGGTTATATTTTCTTTTCAAAAACAAGAGATAACAATCATAACAGGTACAGAGTAGCAAAAATGTAGGTACAATATTACTGGATTCGGGCTCAGTGCCCTTACTTCATAACTCTTGGGCAATCAGCCCCGCCTTACTCCCAAAAAAATTTTAGCCAAGGGGCAGAAAACCCCATTCATGCCCAGGAGCACTGGCTCCAAACATTACACATAAAGCCTGCACGAGGCATACAGAAACAAATTTCAAAGAGCGATCCGCTCTCAAAATTGTAAGCCTATCACAAGGCCACACCAAACTCTACCTTCAAGCTGTCCTCTAAGGACGTATTCACAGGGGTAAAATACCCAACCTACGGAGGTCTATTACATGAAAAGAAGGTTGATTACATGACCTCTAAAATAACAATTTGAGAGGAGGCGAACTTGCACTCCTAATACACTTTGTTTTTAAAACCTAATCTGGCTCTGGGCCACTAACGCAAGGGCTAATCCCATACTACAGAGGTGACTTAGAGAAGAACACTTTACATTACATAAACGAAGAATAGTTTGAGAAAATAAGTTCACCTCAAAACAAATGTGAGTGGGAGCTCGAGAGGGTTAGCACTCTCTATCCCAATATGTAGCTTTACAAGAAAAAGATGAAAAGAGTAATTACATTTTAGGAGAAGGTTACATGATGGAAATGCTTCGAACCCGCCGCGAGTGTTAAACTGCCGACCTAGCAAGAAAGGAAGTTATTAATAGGCCATTACCTGGTGTTGAACGGCTGAAGAAGAAAGAGGCGCTTCCCGCCTCCTGCTATGTACTTAATACACTGAAAGATGGAACAGAAGTGGCCCGGAGACCCCAAAATCAGCAGTTTAAATACTCTCGCGGAAGTTTCTAGGCGTTAGGGGAATGAAAACACCCGCCCACAATGTTTTTATTGGATAGGACCCCGCAACAGATACAAGTTGGGGGAAGATACACCAGATTGGTCAGAAATTACTAAAAGAAATTCGGGATTGGATAAATCTAAAACAAGGGGAAAAAGAGGGGTATACAGCCAACTTAAACAATAACAGAAAGAAATTTAACAAGAAACAAACTTTTGAAATAAAAATTTCTCCAACAAAATAGTTCTTTGACTCCGCACTAGGGTGCGCTATTGTTGATCTTCAGTAGTGTCCTCTAGAAGAGAAAGTTCACACTTCTTACTTCAAGCGAAACAAAAACACATCAAAAGTGACACAGTTCAAAAACTCAAAAGTTTCCACGTGGTGACATCTTCTGAGAAAGTAGAGAATTAATAGAATAGATAAAGTTCAACCTTCCTCCAGAAGAGGAGTTTCAACTGGCGCAACTTTTAAATAAACGGTGTAGAGGTGTACCGCCCGGTACAGACCTCCCCCCCCAAAAGTTCCTCCAGGGGTGACACATGAAATCAGTTTGAAACAAAGTCCAAGTAATGATGTTGATACGAAGGTAGATAGCAGAAGCATTTACAAGATTTCTTAATTCAGTTTCAAAATGTTGTTGTTGCAGGTGAATGAAAGTCTTTATGTTTGTAGAATTTGAATTTCTGAAGATAAACTTTTAATACTTAAAGGTGAAGAAAAATTTTGCAATGTCCACCAAATATTGTTGTTGAATTCCCAAGTGTAGTTATTGCTTATGGTGACTGTCCATGTAGTTGATGTAGATTGAGTCGGATGGCCGGACCGGCCGTTGCAGCTTGCGTCCAACGGAGGCCGCTCGGACCCCTCAAGTACCCTGAGATACCGCTCGCCCGCACTATGAGGGGAGCAGAGGTGTTGAAGTACGCCGCGCCCGCGGTGAACAGATACAGGCTGCGGGCATGTAGCAGGTCGTGCGCCGCACATCAGCCTTGGCCGGGAGGAGAGCTCCGGCTCGCCGTGCACATGTCGTCCTCGCTGGAGAGGAGGGGGCCCATCCCCCTCCCCAGTCGCTGCACGGCGCTGCGCGGCTGCGGGGGCGCTGAAACATTAAAGCTAGGCGGCAGAATTGTGTTGGACTATCATCTTCTTTGAGGGTACAGGCTTGTGGAGAGGTTGAGGGGCCAGCGGCGTGTAGATATCCATGGCATTTACTATTATGAAGCCACAGTGTAAGGTGGAGCAGGAGACGGGAGCGTGGTAATGGCCGTGGCAAGAACAGGATGGCAGTTTAACGGGTCGGGGCAGGTTTTACACAAGGCTTACATCTAAAACCAAAATATTACAGAAGGGGCAGAATGCCTTAAAAGTGAAACTCAAAAAAAAATATAACCTTCATATCCTTTCAAAATAATATGAAGCAAGTTAACACAGAAATTACACCGGTTTCACCTGGGACAGGTGAACTCTAAATATCCTCTCGGTGGCTGGATTAATTAGCAATAAGGTAACCGGCGTAAGAAAATCGAGAATGATACAAGGCCCATGAAATCTGGGGGCAAGCTTGCCCGCGGGAACAAAATTTTTGACCATAACCTGGTCACCTACCTTCAAAGTGGTGGGTCTCCGTCCACGATCATACCTTTTCCTAACCTTTTCATGAGATACTTTAAGATTAGCTTTAGCCTTCTTCCAAAGATCTTTAATGTTGTCCGGATCTATTGTCTCGGGCAGAATGTCATTCAGAGACCAGAGGTTAGAGAGCGGCGTGTTGGGAACGAACTTAAACATCAAAGAAGCTGGAGTAAATTTGTGTGATTCATGAACCGCCGAATTCAAAGCAAAAGCTAACCAATGCAGGGACGTGTCCCACCTAGAATGATCTTCATGATGATAGGCAATAAGTGCGGACCTGAGATTACGGTTAACCCGTTCAGCCAGAGATGGTTGAGGGTAATAAGCAGAAGTAGTTACATGAGAGATGGACAAGTCAAAACAGAATTTACGAAATAAATTTGATGTGAACGCCTTAGCATTATCAGATACAATATATTGACACGGACCAAAAGAAGCAAAAATAGAATTTAAGCAAGTAATGGTTGACTGAGGGGTAGCCAGCTTAGTCGGAAATAACCAGGAAAATCTTGTAAAACCATCTACACACACAAAGATGAACTTGTTGGCATTGCCCTTTGACTGGGGGAAGGGTCCCACATAATCAATATACAGGCGTTCCATGGGGCGCGACGCTTGATGAGAAGACGAAAGGCCTACTTTAGTGGACATGGTGGGTTTACTGATCAAACAAGATTTACAAGCTTTTACGAGTTCCCGAATTTCACCGTCCATACCTTTCCATATGAACATTTCACGAATCTTTTCACGAGTTTTAAAGATTCCAAGATGCCCCCCCAATGGGGTCTCATGATAGTATTTGAAGATCATAGGTACAAGAACCGCTGGAACAACAACTTTCATCAACTTATCATGCCTCGAAGGGCAACATAGAACCCCATTCCTCAGAACATAAGGGACAGCATGTTCCCCAGAAGAAAGGGTTTCCATTATCGGAGCCAGCGTAGGATTTTCACGTTGGTATTTCTCGATATCCCTAAAGAGCATGGGAGCATCGGTTAGGATGGCATTAACCTCGGATAGTATGGACTCGGAAGGTGATGAACTGTCGACCGGTTCATGGGTCTCGACCTCGTTTGAAAACATACGGCTGAGTCCATCAGCAACAACATTTTCAGTACCTCTGATATGTCGTACATCGAATTGGAAGGCAGAAATACGGATGGCCCAACGGGCTATACGACCAGTACGACGCGGCCTACCTAAGACCCAGCTTAAGGCTTGATTATCTGTCTCCAAGTCGAATTTGACATGTTCCAGATAGAGACGGAACTTTTCTAAGGCAAATAAAACTGCCAAACCTTCAAGCTCATATATGGAGTACTTTGCTTCTTGAGCCGAGAGAGTCCTAGATGCATAGGCGATGGGGCGCCTCCCTAGTTCAGTCTCTTGAAGAAGGACTGCAGCTACCGCCGACGACGACGCGTCGGTTTGGACGATGAATTTCTTCGAGAAATCAGGCATAGCAAGTACAGGGGCATTACAGAGAGCTAATTTAAGGTCTTCAAAAGCGGCTTGTTGAGACGGTCCCCACTCGAATTTGATGCCTTTCCTACGAAGAAGGTTTAAGGGCGCCGCTCTATTAGCGAAGTTAGGAATAAACTTCCTGAAGAAATTCACCATACCAATGAATCTAGCGATACCTTTGATGTCCTTAGGAGGTTTAAAATCACGGATGGCCTGTGTTCTAGAATGATCGACAGCTACCCCATCGGGTGACACAATATGCCCTAGGAATGACATAGAGGGCTTAGCTAAGGCAACCTTGGACAACTTGACAGTTAACCCAGCCTTACGAAGGCGATTCAGAACTTCTCGCAGATGATCTAGATGTTCTTCAAAAGTCTCGGAAAATACGACGACATCATCCAAGTAGTGATATAAGTACTCAAATTTGATGTCGGAAAAGACCCTATCTAGTAGCCTAGTGAGCACAGCTGCCCCCGTGGGGAGCCCGAAAGGCACGCGGTTGTATTCGTATAAGTTCCAGTCCGTGGCAAACGCTGTAAGATGTTTAGACTCTTCGGCAAGGGGAATTTGATTATAGGCCTGATTCAAGTCCAAGATGGTGAAGAACTTGGCCTTACGAAACCATGAAAAGCAAGAATGAAGGTCGGGAAGGGGCACAGATTGCAATACCACCTTCCGATTGAGAGCCCTGTAATCAATGACAGGCCTGAAGCCTCCTTGGGGTTTCGGGACTAGAAAAATAGGCGAAGAATACGCTGACTTAGAGGGCCTAATAATACCATCCTTCAACATCTGATCGATGATTTCTTTCAGAGCCTTCATTTTAGGTGGAGATAGCCTATACGGTGGAAAACGGACAGGAATCGAATCCGTGACCTCAATTTTGTATTCAATAAGGTCAGTAACACCAAGAGTATCAGAGAACACCTCGGGAAACGACTGACACAGTTTCCGAATACTATCAGCCTGCTCCTCAGGTAGATGTCTAAGGTCTAACAACATCTCATCCTGGGTAGGCGAAATAGATGAACATGATACAGAATTACACTTTAACAAGGGAATTCTACAATTGGACGCAAATTTGAATGTGCACGACCTACTCTGGAGATCGAGCACAAGACCAGTGTGAGAAATGAAGTCCGCTCCCAATATGATGGGGCAAGACAAGTGCTTAGCCACAAACAGTTTGATTTTCCATGTAAATTTAAAAATACGAATTTTGACCAGTACGGAACCTAGAATTTCTAATGGCGATGAATTAGCCGAAACATATTGAATAAGAGCTGAGACATGGTCAGGTAGTTTACAAACAGATTTCAATTTAGAATACCATTCAGCCGAAATAATCGAACAAACACTGCCTGAATCTAAGAGAGCTGTTATAGGCTCGTTATTTAACTCAATCTTAAGAAAAGGAACAGGTGCGGGGGTATCCGCCGCAATCCTAAGACATTCTTTAGGGCATTCAAAAGATGAATTTGAAGGCTGATTGTTCTCTGCATTTACAACCTGTTTACTAGGGGCTGAGTCTCGGGAAGATGGATTAGTCGACTCAGCCGATGCCACTAGTCACTTTTTATTATTGGCATAGGTGGAATTTGCACCAGAAGTTGAGCAGGAGGGGGTGCTATTTGAGTTTGGGCAATTTTTGGCGATATGTGAGAAGGCCCCACACTTAAAACAGCCTTGTGATGAACCAGCTCCATTATTTGCCCTACTAGACTTGATCAGAGGACACTTATTGCGCAGATGGTCAGGCGACCCGCAAGCATAACATTTACGAGGGGTGACTGATCGGCGAGGTAGAAGCCGAGTATTACTAAAAGAAGGCGGGGGTTCTTTTGCCACACGCAAGGAATCGGCATACCTAACTCCTTCCGCAGAGACGGCTAATGCTTCCAGTTCAGAGAAGGTTTGCGGGCACGCCGCGAAACACAAATATGACCTGTAGGGTGGTGAAATCCCTTCGATAATAGCTTGCACGATCTGATCCTCAGGGAAGTGGAGAGCAAACACCCTAGTATAAAACTTAATATCTTGGATGAAGTCTGCCAGGTTTTCATCCAAGCGCTGTACCCGATAATAGTATTTCTGAATAAGAGATGACCTCGCGCGGGCAGGAATAAAATTTGCAAGCAGATGTGCATGGAAATCTTCGATAGATGACTGTTCAGCTATGGCTCTTACTATTTTATCTGAGAGAACCCCAATAGCATAAGGATAGATAATTTGCAAAATTTGACATGGGGAAAGAGAAAACACAAGGGCATGATCCTGAAATTCCACTAGAAATCTTAAAAATGAAATTACGTCACTGGTGGTATTAACGGAAAACTTGGATATACCTCTGAGCAACATTGCCAATGGATGAGGCAAGCTGCTAAACCCGGGCGACATAGTAGGTAAAGGTTTCAATGGCAAGGAAGTTAATTCAGCACGTACATTGTTCAACGATGTGCGGCGTTCAGACTCGTTGTCCAATGGGGCAGAGATAGTTTGAGCAGCAACGGTTATCCTATTGCCTTCTCCCTTAGCAGGTTCTTCCTCACTACTTACATTCACTATGGTGGGCTGATCAGATTTGGGAGGAACTTCCCCAGTTAACAATTGAGTGACTTTACTAGACAATTCAGAGATAGTTTCAAGGAGCGTATTAGCGTCCTTCCTCTGAACGTCATTCACCTTTAGAGACAACAGATCATTAACTCTATTTGCAAAGTGATACAGCCTGCCTTGCACACGCTTAATTTGATTAGGAGACGGATCGTTTTCATCAAAAAAGCTGACTACAGATGCTAGCCCAGTAATATTCTCGACGATCGTGGAAAGAGAGTCATCAATTTCTTTCTCTCCCAAATTGGGGATGGAAATGGGCAAATCAAGGGACTCTCTAAGCTTGTTGGTGTCGATTGCAACCGTGCCTCCAGATTGCACATTTCTGATAGTTAACTCGTATATCAACTCCTCTTTGCGCAAGTAGTTAAGGAGGAGAACATCGCGAGGGCCGGGCATGATGACAGAACAATTTTGAAAAACTCAAAAAATTCCAGCAACTGAGAAAATTATTAGAGTTCGAATCAAAGCAATGTTTAGCCGTCAAAAGGGGCTAAATTGAGACCCATTCAACCACGCTCTGCTACCACTTGTTACGGAGATATCCGTGGTAGGTAGAGGTGAAAGAAGGTGCGGGTGTGAATGGGTTTCAAGCTACGAAATTAACGTGCAATGTAAAATTAATTTAAAATTTAACTAGGTTATATTTTCTTTTCAAAAACAAGAGATAACAATCATAACAGGTACAGAGTAGCAAAAATGTAGGTACAATATTACTGGATTCGGGCTCAGTGCCCTTACTTCATAACTCTTGGGCAATCAGCCCCGCCTTACTCCCAAAAAAATTTTAGCCAAGGGGCAGAAAACCCCATTCATGCCCAGGAGCACTGGCTCCAAACATTACACATAAAGCCTGCACGAGGCATACAGAAACAAATTTCAAAGAGCGATCCGCTCTCAAAATTGTAAGCCTATCACAAGGCCACACCAAACTCTACCTTCAAGCTGTCCTCTAAGGACGTATTCACAGGGGTAAAATACCCAACCTACGGAGGTCTATTACATGAAAAGAAGGTTGATTACATGACCTCTAAAATAACAATTTGAGAGGAGGCGAACTTGCACTCCTAACACACTTTGTTTTTAAAACCTAATCTGGCTCTGGGCCACTAACGCAAGGGCTAATCCCATACTACAGAGGTGACTTAGAGAAGAACACTTTACATTACATAAACGAAGAATAGTTTGAGAAAATAAGTTCACCTCAAAACAAATGTGAGTGGGAGCTCGAGAGGGTTAGCACTCTCTATCCCAATATGTAGCTTTACAAGAAAAAGATGAAAAGAGTAATTACATTTTAGGAGAAGGTTACATGATGGAAATGCTTCGAACCCGCCGCGAGTGTTAAACTGCCGACCTAGCAAGAAAGGAAGTTATTAATAGGCCATTACCTGGTGTTGAACGGCTGAAGAAGAAAGAGGCGCTTCCCGCCTCCTGCTATGTACTTAATACACTGAAAGATGGAACAGAAGTGGCCCGGAGACCCCAAAATCAGCAGTTTAAATACTCTCGCGGAAGTTTCTAGGCGTTAGGGGAATGAAAACACCCGCCCACAATGTTTTTATTGGATAGGACCCCGCAACAGATACAAGTTGGGGGAAGATACACCAGATTGGTCAGAAATTACTAAAAGAAATTCGGGATTGGATAAATCTAAAACAAGGGGGAAAAGAGGGGTATACAGCCAACTTAAACAATAACAGAAAGAAATTTAACAAGAAACAAACTTTTGAAATAAAAATTTCTCCAACAAAATAGTTCTTTGACTCCGCACTAGGGTGCGCTATTGTTGATCTTCAGTAGTGTCCTCTAGAAGAGAAAGTTCACACTTCTTACTTCAAGCGAAACAAAAACACATCAAAAGTGACACAGTTCAAAAACTCAAAAGTTTCCACGTGGTGACATCTTCTGAGAAAGTAGAGAATTAATAGAATAGATAAAGTTCAACCTTCCTCCAGAAGAGGAGTTTCAACTGGCGCAACTTTTAAATAAACGGTGTAGAGGTGTACCGCCCGGTACAATTATTATTATTATTATTATTATTATTATTATTAATGATGTTGCACCGAACACATCTTTAACACCAACTGGATCAATGTCGATATTGAAATGTCTACCGCTTGCTTGAACATAGGGTTCCACTCATCTTCGCATTGCGTTCCAAACACGCTCGAAAATGCCTCGCTTAATGTGTACTTGACTCACAGGCAGTTATAATTCGAGCACAGGTGGCTGCTGCGTCATCCACCGCAGTCGAATACATCAAATATTTCAGACCACAGGAAAAAGTCCAGTGGGATTAAAATCAGGAGAACATGGGGGCCAAGGAATTTGTCGACTTCTCTCAATACAGAGACGCAGACTGTTTTATGCGGAAGCACCAACATGTACGAAACATTAACAGGTCTAAAATAAAACTTATGTTTGTGACAGTGAGATTGATTTGTGGATGTTCAATGCGTATTCATCTGAAACCCTCTACAATTAATGCTGTCTCTGTTTTTAAAACTTCAAACTTATGTCCTGGAATGCAGCTACTTTTGACTTGTACTCTTTAGCACTGGCACGAAAGATATAACACTGCCATAAGAACAACCAATCTGGAACCACCACAGCAGGCCAATAGGCGAGCAGCGCACCGCAGTCTGCAATATACACTGCTGTCCAGAACTTAAGAACGAAAATACCATTCGCATGTTGTGTCAATGCCAAGTAACATAGCTCGATGAAACTTGAACCATACATAGCAAGAATTGCTACAGCATGGTACGGTAGACAACTGAAAAGAATATGCGATGAGACGAACAGAAAGGACACTTTTATACAGACAATAAATAACACGCAAGTCACTGCGCCTTATGATAGACCCATGAACATACCAAAAGAAAGGGCATGATTCTTAAAGAGGTGTGTGATCACCACGGACAGCGATGCATGCTCTGCAGCGTGTTTCCATGCTGCCAACAAGTTTGGTAAGGAGTTCTTGTGGTAGGGCGTTCCATTCCTCCACCAGCGTTGTTGACAACTGCTGGATGGTCGTTGGTACACGTGGACATGCTGAATTACGTCTGATCAACATGTCTCACACGTGCTTAATGGGACTTAGGTCGGGGGAACGGGCAGGCCAGTCCATTCTCCCAGTATCCACTCGTTCCAAGAGCTCCTCCACCTGTGCTGTTCGATGTGGTCGTGCTCTGTCATCCATAAAAATGAAGTCAGGGCCGAATGCACCCCCTGAATTGACGCACAAGGGGAAGGAGTACTCCGTCAGAATAATTTTGACCGGTGAGTGTACCACGTTCAAAGATTTGGAGGCCGATACTCCCATGCAACATTGTGCCTCCCCACACCATAATGATTGGACCATCAAAATTATTACGTTCGACAATGTTCCTGGGTGCATTACGTGTTCCCACCTCTCGCCAGATGAGGAAACGTCTAGAATCACTACTCATACTGAATCTGCCCTCATCTGAGAAGAGCACTCGACCCCGCTTCTCGTCGGTCAAGACCTGATGCTCTTGGAACCATCGCAAACGGTGCAGCTGATGTGTGGGAGTCAACGGAGCACAACGTAAGGGTTGTCGGACAACAGACTATCCCCATGCTGTCGCCATGCCACTGTGGAGCATGAGATTGGGTGTCTTGCAGTCCTGCTAAATGTGGTTGCAATTGCACTCGCTGTTTGACGCGAGTCTCTTCTTATGTGTTGCATAATGTAGCGATGATCTGCTGCTGTAGTTTACCGTGGTCGACCCCTTCCTCTCCTTCGGACAGCAGTGGCTGTGGTTCGCAATGCTCTCCATGGAGGTGAAACAATGTTACGAACAATACGGAACTCCTGGGCTACATTCGTTACACTTCGTCCTTCTTCCAGTTTCCTGATGCTTCTTCCCTGTGTGAAGTCATCCAAACGTCTTCGGGTCATGTTGTAATTAACAACACCACCACAGTGCACCGCAACAGCTCGCTGATTGACTCGCACTGTCTTGTCCCGTTCCTTCAACTGCCTCGTTCTGTGGGGCCAGATCCATTTGGCACTATAGTCGCGCTGACCTCACGCCAGGTTTCTATGCACGTATGGGAGACCTATGGTTACAACACTTTCATCAATTTCCACGGAGTAGTTGATATGTTATGTTGCTTTATTAACTCATTCTTATGTTTTGGACAGCAATGTATATCGAGGTTGAATTCTGACACTGCTCGGTCGGCGTTTGTAATGTACGCTTCAGGCCATAAGTGGCCACGGCTGGTTCATGCAATCCAACCGGCCAACCGAGCAGAGGATCGGTGGCTCTACGCCTCTGCATTCGGAAGATGGAGAAGGGCTTGTCCCTACCTTCGATTGTCTTGAGAATGGTTTTCCATGTTCTTCTATTCTCTTACACTAAGTCGAATGCCGGGACATTCCTAGTATGGACCACGGCCACCAACCCTCCAGCCTTCACCGCAAATCTCCTGGCCTGAAACGCAGCGTAACCGTCCAAGGGCCGGTATTATAACGAAGGTTTAAACTGAAGATTGAGTTAAACTGTAAATTGAGTTTAAACCGATGTTGAGTCTTATAATGGCCGGCCTAAGTTAAACCGAGGTGAAGAAGGAAATATACGATCTTGGTAGCAGTGACTTGCAAGAAAAGATGACTATCGATATTGTTTTGTTTACTTCTTGTAGGTAAAATTGCGGATAAAAACAATAAATGTTGTCCTAATTTTACTAAGGAAATAGAATTGCTTGTGCAATTAGTACAGAAATATTTATTATAATCCGTGAAACAGTGGCCTTATGAATTCCTCCCAAAATCTCCCATTGAAATAAACATACTACCGGAGGCATAAAACCTCAATGCTATTAGTAGCTGACTGAGGGGTTATACAGCATCATTTCCCAAACAGAAGGAAGTTACTTTATTTTCTAAACTTTTACACTTTTGACATTCAAACAGTTAAAAAATTCATTTTTACATTCTTACCTTTTCGTTGCAGGTTTTATTCTAGCACCAATTTGCTGAAATAGGGTTATGACAGTGTTTTGTAAGCCTAAGCCTGTTTAAAAACCCTGTTTCGTTCCATATATGAAAGTGACGTGCCCTTGCTCGAAAAACTCGTGGTGCCCACGGTCGTTCAATGATTTGAACCACTTCTTCATCATCGCTTAGTATTTCTTCAAACACCTTAAAAATATCTTCTTGGTCCACTCGTTCTGCCATGTTGTAAGGTTATGTATTCTTAAACTTCAGTTTAAACGGCAGATGAGTGGCAGTAAAATTAACCTCTAGTTAAACTAAGATTAAGTTTTATAATACGCGACTAACAGATAAACCGAAGTTTAAACTGAACCAACAGTTTAAACCTCTATTATAATACCGGCCCTAAGAAGTCTAGTTGTCGTGATACTGCTCACCGAGTACAGTGATCTTTGACTAAACACCGTCTAGTTTTACTAGCCTGGCTGCTCTGCATTCGGGAGGTGAAGGGTGTAATTCTCACCATTTGCTGTCCGGAGAATGTTTTTCCGTAAATTTCCATTCTCCTTCACTAAGAAAAATGGCGGGACAGAACCTTTTAGAGGTTACGACAGCCACTTCCTCATTTTCTCCGCACCTAGAATCACCGCTTCAAATCTCCTGGCCTGAGGCAGAGCGCAACCGTCTAGGAGGAAAACCGCATCCCTTTAGGGTCCTGAATGAAAACAGTTTCAGTGGTGTTAGTGATATCGTTCCTTTCAATTGAGATCTTCGTAGCAGTCGAAGACAGCGAAGCCCTTGAAAATGCCGAACGTCGAGAATATCCATGTTTTTTGGAAGACGGTCTACAATCCCGAAAAAGGCATAATTATTTCCACTGTATTATTGCAATCGAATTTATGCAGACATGCGTTTTCCACCGCGTCACCAAAAAATTCTCAGGAGCAATAAATTAATAATAATCATGTGGCGAGAGCCTCCGTGGCCACGCGGCAGCGTGCCGGCCTCCTCTCACCGCCGGGTTCCGTGGTTCAAATCCCGGTCACTCCATGCGAGATTTGTGCTGGACAAAGTGGAGGCGGGACAGGTTTTTATCCGGGTACTCCGATTTTTCCAGTCATATTTCATTCCAGCAACACTCTCCAACATCACTTCATGTCATTTATTAATCATTGCCGTGGAGGAGTGCGACAGGCTTCGACAGCCGACACAATTCCTATCCTCGCCGCTAGATGAGGGCTTCATTCATTCCATTCCTGATCCCGTCAAATGACTGGAAACAGGCTGTGGATTTTCATTTTCAATCGTATGGCCTCAGCTACCGTGTGCAGACATTTAAATTTAACGCCATCTGGCTGTCTGCTCGTCAATTTCGACGTTCCGTTTTACTCTAGGCCCACTACATGGCAGACAGAGTAAACTGAATCTATATTGGACGTCTGTGGCTTAAATTTAATTAATTTTGTCGGGAAAACACCAAATGTGTTACCAGAGATCTTTTACAATCCGACCTCTTACGACATGGAGTGTTGAATGGACTTTTTCCGCCCTTCAAAAATCCGACTACACCTGCCGGGTTTGAACCCGCTATCTTGGTATCCGGAGGCCGACATCATATCACTGATCTACACAGGCAGCTCAGGATAATAAAATCATTCGAACTAAAATTCCTCTTCTATCATCTGGATGGCCTGGATACATTTTCGACATTCTCATTTGATGCCTACCAACAGCGATGTGAATTTCTGCTGGACGATTCCTCGGGCTGGTTTCATTCTGGCGGGGAGATACAGTATGAATTACCAGAGATCTTTAACCTGCCATCAGAATATGGAGCACCACTATATTTTTTTGTTTATCAAAAAATGGGATCATACCTGAAAACTTCGGATTATGCGTCAGATCACAAGGTAGGTGATACCAGGTGTATGCATGTCGTTTCTGGGTTCACTAAGAGACGCCGCCAGCGAACAGGACGCAGCGTATGAATCTGAGACGTACGCCAGTTTGTTCGTCTGATATTAACCTACCAAAACACACAAGTTGAGTCCACCAAACACTAGCGACTGTGTTGTATCGTTCAGTGATCATGTCGACGTTTGTGCCTGAAAAAAGAACACTTGCGGCACGCATTGCTTTTCTTATTTAATCAAAAGGAAAAGGCTGTGGAAAGCCATTGTTTGTTGTTGATGGAACACGCACCATCGATTAGAACATGTGAGACAATTTTAACGTGGTGATTTCAATGTGACCACAAAAGTGCGAAGACGAGCAATGAACTCTTGAAGCTCGGCGAAACCGTTAATACACAACGCTATCGCCAAAAAATTTTTCATTTAAACCACTCATTGATCGAAAGACGACCGGAATGGGCCAGAAGACATGGCGAAGTGATTCTTTTACACGACAATGCGCCGTCTCGCACAGCAAAACCAGTGAAAGACACCTTGAAATAGCTTGGATGGGACATCCTTCCGCACCCGCCGTACTGCCCCGACCTGGTGCCATTTGACTATCAATTCTTCGCATCAAAGGTGCACGCGCTCGCAAAGCAGCACTTCAGCTATTTCGAGGAAGTTGGAAAATGGCTCGACGAATAGTATGCCCCCAAAACACAAGCAGTTTTTCCGGCATGGTATTCATAACTTACCTGAAAGATGGACGAAGTGTAAAGAAGCCGATGGCCAATATTTTGAATAAACAAATGAATTTCCCTTGAAAATTCAGTGTTTCCTTTATCACGAAATCCGGCAAAAACTCATGCATATACCTAGTGCTTGGATGGCCAATATCAAATGAAGTTCATTGCCTGACAATAGCAGCATCTCCCAGGGCATTCATCCTTTCACAGATTTCATTTCTCAATCTGTATTAAACAATGAATGATGTATACCTCCCAGGAATATATGGCTACAGTAAAAGGGCACTAGGAAAGTTTTGCAATGTGAGTGAACGCTTTAGACTTTTTAAAAATAATTTCCACCACACTCAATACACTTCTCCATACCTCGAAATTAGTCACTGAACCAACTCTGCCACTTTTCTTCGGTTACATTTTCACACTCTTGATCCCATGCTGCCAGAAGCTCCTCGTCGGATGCAAAACGCCACCCTTTCAGCTTCATATTTAGTTGTGGGAAGAGTGCGAATTCATATGGGGCAAGATCAGGACTGAATGGAAGGTGATCAAGCTCAGTGAACCCTGATCTGACTAGAAAATCCATTGTTAGAGTAGCACGGTGTGCTGGAGCATTGTCGTGATGCAAAAGCCAAGTGTGGAGCCGTGACCTTGGAGACCGAGCTGCTCGAGAGCCTGGATGACCTGAGGCAGACAAGTCTCACTGTAGCACTTCGCAGTAACTGTCCTTTGTGTTTCTAGCACAACCCGAGTCAGGATGCCCCGTTTAGTGAAGAATACTGCTATCATCCTTTTCTAAACTGACCTTGTCTTTCACACAGTCACAGGAGTACCCTCATCTTCAAACAGCCACACCTTGTTCTGGGATTTTTTGGGACATCGTAGTAATAAAGCCAAGTTTCGTCGCCTGTAACAATGCTATTGACGTTACGCTAAGTCCTATTTTCAAACTGTTTTAGCATTTTTCGGCACCATTTCACTCGATGTGCCCTTTGTTCCTCTGAAAGAGAATGGGGCACCCAAAGGGAACAAACCTTTCTAACATGGAGATGGTCGTGTAGAATTGAATGAATAGCTGGTGCAGGGATGTGGAGTGTCTCGTCTACCTGCCAATATGTCAACCGCCTCTCTTGCTACAATATTTTCTTCACAGCTTCAATGTTTTCCTCAGTCACTGTTTCAGACGGTCGTCCAGAACGAGGATCGTCTTCAACCCCAAAATTTCCCCTCTGGAACTCTTTGTACCAGCGGAAAATTGTTGTCCGATGTGGACAGTCTGTCCCCAGCACAGGAGTCATTTCCACCAGGCACTGGTCAACAGTTAATCCACGAGCAAAATTGTAGCGGATAATTGCACGATATTCACCTTTAGGCCACACTGACATCTTAACTTGCTTTCAATTCCACTGCTTGGTAACAACTGGTGTGAAGGTCCCGCCTTGCTGTATTCTAGACCGGTTTTCACCCTTCTTTTCATCCCTAGCCATAACAGGGGTGTCCAGCCAACCATTTTTGCGCATTGCGAAACTTTTCTAGTGCCCTTTGTATAAAAAATGTATCGTGTCATTTACAGCATAGCTCTTATTGCTCAGACAAAATTGTTCGCAGAGGCGGCGTTTGCGGGCACCATTATCTACGACATGAGTGTTGTTTACTACATCAGAGGCTCTTTATTTTTTTTATACAGAAAACGCATTTGTTAAATTTGAAATTGAGTGCTGTATCAGAATGGCTTGCCTTCCCAAGAGGTTCACTCTAAAACGCAAATACCAATACTTCCAGCGTGTTTGTTTTCTAGTTGTGCTTTGTGCAACTGAAATTTTCATTTTAAGCTCGTAAACGGCTGGTGTGCAAGCTTTCGGGATGAGGAAACGACCTCTCTGGCTATTCTGTAGCTAATTTAAAATCCCATCGTGAGCTGATGAATTTCAAAGCGGGAGATCCCCAGTGGCCGCGAGCCATTGGATAAACTAATCCAAGCCAAAACCACGAAAAAATCAACATATTGTTAAAACTTAAACCACTACTCGGAGATGGAGTGTCTTTTAATATCTACTGTATTTATTGAACTAATGTTCGAAGTTAATTAAAAGTATACTCTCGTTTAAGTACCCAACAATTTTACTCGCACTGCACACCGGCGTGTCGAACTCCTGCTTTCCCCGCGGCCCCTCAAAGCTCAGTATGTAATGGCGTATGGCCTCCGGAGAGGCCTTGTGCAGGTCTTTTTCTAGTAGACGGCCTATTAGGCGACCTGCATGTCTGTGAAGATGAGGGCCCTACCTAGGATGATTGCTAATGTTGAATACGCCACACACGCCCAGCCCCCGAGCCATTAGAATTAACCAATTAAAGTTAAAATCTCCGACCGGGCCGGGAATCGAACCCGGGACCCTCTGAGCCGAAGGCCAGCACGCTGACCATTCAGCTAGCGATTCGGACTCAAAGCTCAGTGTCATTCCAGAACAGTTTACAACTGGTAAGCTTCGTTGAACTCCGCGAATCCGTCTGATGGACTGACGCATGTGTAATAGACTGATATAACTTGAAAACAATATTCTTTAACCCATGGGTAAGGAATGCAAGTATCGAGCTCGAATTTTTATTATTATTATTATTATTATTATTATTATTATTATTATTATTATTATTATTATTATTATTATTATTACTATTACTTGTGAGGTATGGCTATAAAGTGTTTACATCCATTTAGTATTAGTATTATTATTATTATTATTATTTGCGAACAATCGTATTATTTGTGAGGTGATGTCATGACAGATGTGATATATATATTCATTCAACTTCGCTAATCGGCCAACTAGGGACCACGATAAGCCTCAGTTTTCATTCTAGCATTTGTTCATTTTTCGCTTGATCCACATCGTCTTCATTAGCTCACAGTGTATAGCACGACCTTCTTCTGTCCATTTAGCACCCGTTGCCCGTTTTCCGTCCCGGAAAGTCCTAAAAGTCTTGATGGCTGCTCTGAAAAGATTTCGATCTTGTGAATTTATGCTTGTAGGCCCAGTTCTTAAGATCTTTCTGGACATTAACGTGCTATGGCATTGCCGTTTTGGGTTTTGAGTCAAATATACTGAAGATACGTTTCGTCCATCGAGAGTCGATCATCCGTCGTATATGACCGTAAAGCGAACTCTGCCTTTACGCATTGTGCCCGTGAACTTCTCTATCTTAGAGTATACTTCTTGCCTGGATTTTCTAATATAGATGCCATTTTTGTAGTTTGGGCCAAGTATGGTGTGTAGGATCTTTCCTTCTTTACTCTCTAAATCCGTAAGCAAACATTTATCGGACAGGATTAAGACATTCCGATGCATACAGCGATACTGGTTTGATGACAGTGTTGTAGTGACGAATTTATGTGTTCAGGGAAAAGCACTTTTTGTTGTATATGTTCCGGGTGGTTTGGAAAGTGACTTCCATTTTCTTGATTCTTGCTGCTATGGCCTCTTTGTCAAGTCCATTTTGCTGAATCCATTCCCCAAGGTATTTAAATTTACTAACACGGTTTATCGTTAGTTTAGTTCATGTAAGAACACGTAATAGGATATAATTTATTACTACCTGTATATATGATGTATAATCCACTACATTATTGTGCAACATACTGTAATATCCAGAATGGTGTATCTTTAACACTAGATGGTTGTAGAAGTTTCTTTACATTATAAGAAGGCTATTAGGCACTCTAGAATTTACGAGGTTGTGACATATCCTTCTAGAAGTCTGGCCCCAACAGCATATAAGGAGGCGGCCTTATGTTGGAATTGAGTTATTGTTTAACAGGAGTTGTTTTGATGAGACTTGCGTGGAAGTCGTGCTAGCGAGTGTTTGAAGTATGTGAATTAGTATTGTTGAGTGGGTAGTTGACATGCCTCTAGTGCAGTCTTCTTCTTGTGCTTCGCCATAGGCAGTTGTTCAAAATGGTGGTTTATTGATGTGTAACGTGTAAAAGAAGAAGCAAAGTCATCTCCGTGCAGGCCATGAAGGCCCTTGGAGGGGTGGAAGGAAAGGCTTCCACTATCTGTAACCTCGGGCACTTGATGGGGTAGAGTGGTTAGCTTGACTCCCGACCGTCTTTGCCCTCAGGAATTAATCTGGTACTCATTTTGGAGCAGGCTGAGTGAACCTTAGAGCCATATGCACCTCCGGAAGTGGAAATCTCGTTTCTTAAATTTTATGACTTCCTGACGGAAATTCGAACCCACGTCCTTCCGGGCGAACCGAGTAATGTGTAACGTGTAAATAATTGTAAGTAAAAACAGTGTTCACTTATTCGCGACTGATGCAATAATGACTCACTCAAGACCGACTGAAGTCTCGCCGGGTTTACTCTTTATGTAGGCCTGTAAAAGTTTCTCGCTTCGTTTTCCAGATCAGATCGGACACTTTCCATATTGTGAACCAGATTCGAGCCTCTTTTAGGAGCTTCCTTATCACGAGTATCCACGATTCACCGACGTCATTGTTGACATATATATATCTTATGGCTGGGGATCAGCTGGAAATCAGCGATACTCTGCGAAGCCGTCTGACGGACTCACGACCGCAGATTGAAAAACGATGTTTATGTTTTATTAGAAAATAAACCCATAAACACACCTCATATATTTCATAGCAAGACACGAACAAGAAAATATCACTGCATTGATCCTTTGTTGTCTACGGGATTGTATGAGTCCTCAGTTGTGAAGGAGAAAGAACTGGCTGTGCTTTTCCGAGATGAATTCACAGTGCAATATGTCTTCCCCTTTGCCACACCTTCCATACTCACTTGATCTTGCACCACGCGATTTCTTTCTCTTTCCCTGCTTGAAATCGAAGCTACGTGGTCATAGATTTTCTTCCGCCGAGGAGATCATTACTGCCACACGAGCAGGAACAAAGGATCATTCAATCAGTAACTTTCAGCAGTGTTTTCAACAGCTATACCAACGTTGGCAGACGCACATTCCGGTGACCGGTGACTTTTGAACAGAGGTACTCACGCTGGGCATTTCGTCCCGCGGGCAGGCAGGCAGGCAGGCGATGACACTGTGGCGTGGTTACGTCACGGGCCGTGAAGGTTCAGCCAAGTTCTCCCAGTCGCTCTCGATCTCTGCGGCGATATCAGAGTTTAAGAGGGCACAAATCCACGTCGGTTCCAATGTATGTTGTAAGAAATAAGTTATGTTCATTGCAGTTGAAATATTTTGGCCGTATACAAACAGTTAGGCCAATAAACTCAATTATTTTTGTACTGTAGTAATGAATTACAATTTTCAGTATTACACAGCTTGTGGTTGCTTGGATTTAAATTACCTGATAAACTCACCAACAATCCAATCATGCTTACCGGGAATAACGTCACTTGGATTATTTCTTTTTAAGGCATACTGTATTTCTATTTCGTAGATGCACTTACATTGTTATTTTGTTGTTGTTGCTGTTGTACTTTCCTTGGATTGTAAATATCTATGTCCTCATTCGTAATGAAACTCGCCATTTAGAGGCTAGCTATTACCGTCGGACGCCTGGTAAGTTTAAAATATTTTTTAAAGTAATTTAGTACATATAGGCCTACAGCCCAGCCGCACTAAGCTAGGCTCAATGGGCGCCTAGCTGAGCACTTCTGATTTAGAGGGACGATGTGGAGTTGTGTTCCAAAGTTGCCTACACTCAAGGCGTAAATGCCTTCAGCTGATTCAGTATACCATCCTCATTCGGAGTTTAGTTGTGATGAGATGGCCAGCCTTCTTCTTCTTCCTCCCCTTATTCTTCTCATCCGTCCATGGACTGACCACACTCAATGTTGCTTAATCTCCATGAAATCGACTTCTGTGCTTCACAGAATATATATCTGTTGCGTTTCATAATACCATACATACATCTTCTTTAAATACTCTTATGCTTTTCATCGTTCAGTCTCCAATCCTGTGTGAGTCAACTAGGCGCGTTCTTAACCCTATATTTGCTATTAGCTCTGTAGCCTCATTTAGTTCCACACCTCTAGTTGAATCAATAGATGATGATGATAATAATAATAATAATAATAATAATCATAATAATAATAATAATAATGAAAATAACAACAACAAGAACAACAACAATAACAACAAGAAGAAGAAGAAGAAGAAGAAGAAAATGAAATAAAATGGCGTATGGCTTTTAGTGCCGGGAGTGTCCGAAGACAGGTTCGGCTCGCCAAGTCTTTTGAACCCTGAAGGCGAAGTGAAGAAGGATCTGGAAAAAGCCCAGATAAACCCAAATGACACCGCGGACACAAACCTTTATAGGAAAAAAATTAATGGATGGAAAGTGCAACCAGAGAACGGAGTGAAAAAGAAGACTGGAGCAAAGTGGACAGAAGAACGAAAAAGGATCCACGGAGAAAGGATGAGAGCTGTTTGGCAACTCAGAAAACAGAATCGTTAGAGCTTTGCGTGATCCATTGGGTCCATACGCACATAATAATAATAATAATAATAATAATAATAATAATAATAATAATAATAATAATAATAATAAAATAATAATAATAATTCTCTAATGGAATCCTACATACTGGGATGTAATTCGACTTTGCCAGTAGGATAGGGGATACTGACACCTAATCACCTGCATCACACGGACGGCTGGATGTCTGGGGTTTATAACCTGTTGTCAATACTACACAGCGGTGATCCTGTATTTTCATTTCAGCTGATACCTGCAAGGTCTTCAACTTGGACTAGGTAAGGCTATGTGTTTTCAATACAAGCCTCTACTTTCCCTGTCTATTTCCCCGGAGGATATAAAATAGTTCCAGCGTTGCATCTGCATCCCAGACCCCTAGGGAGTATTTCCATCTGCCTGATGTACAACTGTGCTGTATAACCGCAACCCCCCACCCCCCCACCCAATTTACTCCTCCCGACAGGCACGTCGGGGCGGGGGGGGGGGGGGGGGTAGGGCATCGAGTCCGTTTGATATTCCGGACTTGCCGTTCTCACTTATTTCGAGCGGAATGCTGGTATTTTCCTGACAAGTCTCCCCACTTCTTGGCAATACGATATTCAGGAGGCGAGTTCTGCTCTATTACTTCAATGAAGTATCGCGCTCATGCCTTTTGCTGCCATCACAGCTCTTTCTTTGCGGTTGGTCGCCTCCTCACCCCTAACTGGAAGGGGAAGGGGAGTGCGAGGCGTGTCAGTAAAGTAATTATTATTTGGCTTTCAAAATCAAGTTTCTCCCGGTCTCACACACTTGTGACGGATCGTAGTAGAATATAAATGACAAGCTGTACCTGTGACCTTCGCTGCAAGTAGAAATCACAGTGACTTTTCGGAATAATAATGAATGCTACCACTAGAATGGATGGTGTAACAAACAAATATTATTACTGAACATGTGACTCCATGCAGGGCAGATCTACATTCATAATAGCAGTCGACAATTTCCAATTTGCAGACAAACACGAGACAAGAATCAACGAAAACCTGGACAGAAGTACTAAAAAAAATGTAAGCGAGATAAAGAGAATAAAATAATAATACAGTATTGGTCGAAACAATAAGGACACCAGTCATAGAGAGAGAAAGTCCACAAGGGGCATGGTACGGTAGCAGTATCTAATTTATAGTAATGTTCCTAATGCGTGTAGTGGTGTGATTAGCTGCCAACTCCGGATGCCCGGGCTCGATCCCCGACTTTGCCACGAAATTTGAAAATTGGTACGAGGGCTGAAAGGGGTCTACTCAGTCTCGGGAGGTCATATGAGTAAAGGTGGGTTCGATTCCCACCTCAGCCATCCTGGAAGTGGTTTTCCGTGGTTCCCCACTTATTCTCCAGGCAAATTCCGAGATGGTACCTAGCTTAAGGCCACGGCCGCTTCCTTCCCTCTTCCTTGTATATCCCTTCCAATCTTCCCATCCCCCCGCAGGGCCCCTGTTCAGCATAGCAGGTGAGGCCACCTGGGCGAGGTACTGGTCATCTTCCCCAGTTTTATCCCCCGACCCAAAGTCAGAAGCTCCAGGACACTGCCCTTGAGGCGGTAGAGGTGGGATCCCTCGCTGAGTCCGAGGGATACACCGACGCTGGAGGGTAAACAGATAAAGGAGAATAAGAATAATTTTTTTTGCAAGTTGCTTTACGTCGCACCGACATAGATAGGTCTTATGGCGACGATGGGATAGGAAGGGACTAGGAGTGGGAAGGAAGCGGACGTGGCCTTAATTAAGGTACAGCCCCAGCATTTGCCTGGTGTGAAAATGGGAAACCACGGAAAACCATCTTCAGGGCTGCCCACAGTGGGGTTCGAACCTACTATCTCCCGAATACTGGATACTGACCGCACTTAAGCGACTGCAGCTATCGAGCTAGGTAAGAATAAGAAGTACTTAATGCCATTCCATTTTTTACACTACTCATTTTAGGGTAAAATGAGTTTAATATTTCTTAATTTTGAAATTTCCCAGTTGTACAGCTATTCCTGAAGAGGAAAACTTTAGTTTTATAAACATATACCGTATACATGGTGCTTTACCATTGACAATGAGTTACGTATAACATCTACACGAATATCTTTTAAAAACGAAACAAGAATACAAAAGCGAGGAAAGAAATGATCTGAATTTTTTTTTTTTTTGACAGATCGTCGCGCACCGAACAGCAACCCAATCACCTCCCAGTAACACAGGGTTCGTAGTGTGTCTTATTTTCGGAATGAACTTCTTTGACCTGTAAACTGCTACTCTCAATCGCGACAATGTCTGCACGTTTACTGGATCCATCGCTAGAGATACAGTGCACTTCTTCAAAGACTTCACATCTGCCATATTTGTCGAGAAATTCTTCAATACTGCTCCTGACCCTAAAGTGCCTGTTGTTTCTCAATAGTTCCCCTTTAGAGCAGAATCCAAGAACACGAGGGAGGGTTTCCATCCCTTTGCAGTAACGGCTATGGCTTTCTTAGCTTCTACCGGGAACGCTTTGGACATCTATCACATTACAGTTCATTTTCATGGCATTAGTCCATTGGGAAGCTGAGAGCCCTTTATTCATTGTATTCCAGGTGTTTGATTGTGACCATTCTGAAAAATGCGACACAACTTTTCCACATCTTTGTCATCGATAACGAACTCATTTTAAATTGTTAATGGATTTTGGTTGAATAATAAAAAAGTTATAGCATTTGTAAAGTTGAAGGGAAAAACTATAGCACTGGACACTTGAAATCCAGCGTATCAGTAAAACTCATAAAAACGTGTGATATGTATAACCTGAAAGAATGGAGGGAAAAAGTGACTCCGAGTGAGAGCGGCAGATATTTTTCGAAATATTTGGGAAACTCCCACTTTCTGATGGTTTTTCAAAAAGTATAAATTTGGTGCCAGCACTTAATTATTGTTACCAAATGTCCTTTCCCGCCTAAACAGACGTGTATCAAACACGCCGTGACAACAATTAAGCGCTAGCACCAAATTTATATTGTTTAACAGATTACCAAAAAGTGGGAGTTTTCCTAATATTTCGTAAAAAATGAAATCAAATGGCGTATGGCTTTTAGTGCCAGGAGTGTCCGAGGACGTGTTCGAATCGCCAGGTCTTTTGAAGCTTGAAGGCGACCTGCGCGTCATGATGAAGATGAAATAATGATGAAGACGACACATACAACCAGCCCCCGTGCAAGCGAAATTAATCAATGGTGGTTAAAATTTCCCACTCTGTAGAAAATCGAACCCGAGACCCTGTGACCAAAGACCATTTAGCCATGGAGCCAGACATTAAAAAAAAAAGTTATGACCCTCTCACTCGCCGTCACATTCCTATCCCCGCTCCTACCCGAATTATTTTAGGTTACACTTTTGATGGGCTTATATGAGTTTTATCGATACGCCAGATTTCACGTAGGCTAGTGTCTTCGTGCTACCGTTTTCCCTCAATGTGGCGTTTCAATCCTCAAAATTAATTATTTCGCTTTACTTAAAACTTTAAAATTTCCTGTAGCTTTCTCATTTTTCATCTAGCATCAGTGTTTTTCTTTACGAAAGGTCTGTTCATTCTTTTCAGTTTCCACTAATAATTAAAAATCCATCAGTGCATTACCAATATATTGCAAACAGGAGAAAGAAGTATCTTTATGAGGGGTGTCATTGTTTTGACCTACACTGGATTATTATTATTATTATTATTATTATTATTATTATTATTATTATTATTATTATTATTATTATTATTATTATTAATCGTCATCATCATCATAATGTTAATAGTTGTTCACCGAGCGAGTTGGCCGTGCAGTTGGGGGTGCACAGCTGTGAGCTCGCATCCGGGGGATAGTAGGTTCGAACTCCACTGTCGACAGCCCTGAAGATGACTTTCTGTGGTTTCTCGCTTTCACACCAGGCAAATGCTGGGGCTGTACCTTAAGGCCACAGCCGCTTCCTTGCAACTGCTAGCGCTTTCCTATCCCATCATCGCCATAAGACCTACCAGTGTCGGTGCTACGTGAAAAAGATGACTAGTTTTTTAACGTCGCACTAACACATCTTCAGGTTTGGCGACAGTGGGGTTCGAACCCACCATCTCCCGAATGCAAGTTCACAGCTACGCGACTCTTACAAGACGTCGAATTCGCGCGGTAATCATCATCATCATCATCTGAGTATGAAAACAATACATATTGGAGAATGCCGACTAGAAGTAGAAGGTTAAAAATAATTATCCTCGCCTTCTGTTTCTTGTCATGAAATCAGAAACAGAAATGAGAAGACATTAGCCGCTAACACCGCACGGAGTCTCGTACGACTCTTTAAATTAACTGGGAAATTCGCAGCAAGTAGGCTACATTAAGGCTGTAAGTCTGCCGGCTGTCAACTTGTTGCTTGAATATACTTCGTGATATTAGATGTAGGGCTGCAATTATTAAGCATAAGCTCTCTCTCTCTCTCTCTCTCTCTCTCTCTCTCTCTTCACAGAGCCTGGAGCCACGAAACCAAGCAATGGAATGCTTCTTTGTCGACTGCTAGCCAACCTAGATCTCTGTAGAACTGTCCACGTAATGGCCTTCTCTCGACGATATCTATTTTCTCTTTGCCATTGTGGACTCTTGCGTTTTCAACTACGGTCTCATCTGGAGGTATTTGCTTTTGATTTAATTTCTTTCTTTTTGAGACAGGAGTATTTGGCGTTGTTAGCAAGGCTTGCTTCTCTCAGGCTAGTTGTCTCATTTCCTGCTTCCCACACATTCTCTCTCTCTCTCTCTCTCTCTCTCTCTCTCTCTCTCTCTCTCTCTCATAGAGATTCTGAATTGAATTGGTGAGAAGAGATCGATTTGGTTAAATTTGACGAGAAGAGGAGACAGATTAATCGGACACATCTTAGGACACCCAGGAATTGTTAAGTTGTCTTTTAGGCGAGTGTAGAGGGTGAAAACGGTAGGGATAGGTCAAGGTGTGAATATGACAAGTAGAGTAGAGTAGATGTAGGATGTAGTAGAAATGAAAAGAATAGCACAGAACAGGGTGGCATGGACAGCTGCATCAAACCAGTCTATGGAATTATGACTCAAACAACAATCTCATTAATTTTGAGGGAAAGTAAGTTTTTTAATATGGCTAAGTTATAGACAACTGTTTAATTATCTCATGGTGACAATTTTCAGTTAGAAAGAGTGAAACTTATGGCCATTGCTATCCCAGATGTGGAAGTGCAAATCTCGTACCTTAAAATGTTTCGACTTCATGACAGGCAATCGAACCCACGTCCCTCCGGTTGAACTGAGCATGCCTTTATAGCCTCGGCTAGGCAACTCCAAGACAATCAACGTGATTAATATACATTTAAAAGTTTTCAGTCTGATGAATACGAAATACTGAACTCATGAAAACACCAATATATGCCTGCAAAAGAGAACATTTCATGTTTAATAGGCTGACATGTAAAGGGGGATACAGAGCACTGCTGCTCGGGAGCAGGACTAGTTTTTGTGTTGTTTCAATGCAAATACAGGTTCTCTTATATAAACTCAGACCGTCGAAGCGGCGTTTTTACTTTCCGATCCTAGGCTGTTGTATGGGAGGCGCGTGCACAGTTCTTGACCTTGCAAGCAGACTGCACGTCTTCGACCTGGCAAGCATGAGTCGCCAGTCTGAATGTCAGCTGTTAACATAGTGAGACAGACATCATTCCAAAACCGTATTTTCGTATGTAAAAGTTCTGGTTTCTTCTTAATGGCCGTGTGAACAGTGATAACGCCTAGGGCCCGGATGTTTATGCAGTAATAGGTTAGATTGCAAACTTACTGAAGCAAGTAACAAGTAGAGTCTACCTTCACAACAATTATACTATGGGGTTTGCATAAATTTTAGGGGTAGGGCCCATCAGAACCCCTATAATTTATGTTACTGTTGCTACACTATGGAAGAGCGGGTGGCCGACACTGCCTACTAAACAAATTAGTTTGCATTCTAACCTATTACTGCATTAACATCCGGGCCCTACGAGTGATAACTCTCGCTATTGGCGTGCAGAAAATCCTAATGGTGTTTATGAAGTCCCTCGTTATGGTAGGAAAATTGGTGTTTGGTGTGCTGTTAGTGTAAGACGAATAATTTAGCCTATTTTTTTCGAGACGAAAGTAAATGCACAGATCTGCCAAGATGACATTATGACACCGTTATTCCGTCAGTTAAAAGAAGAGAAATCGCGTGGGTGATTTCAACAAGATTCAGCCCCTGCTCATACAGCTGAAGATTCCCTTCTTACAATCTCGGAAGTGTTTGCAGAGAGTGATCAGCAGTGTTGCCAACCCATAAATGTTTTCTCTGCTAAATTTTAGTTGAAAGTACGCTAAATTCCGCTAAATTTCGAACTGAAGTAAAATAGCATATACAAGCTGTTTTAATAAAAGAGATTAACTCAACACTCACCAGTTGCAGAACAGGAGTTCAAATCATCTGCTCTGAAGCAGATGTGCTGAGTTGAGGTCTTGTGGTTTCATATGAAGCCACGTGGTACTATTATTATTTTCAAAGAATATGCTGGCAGTTCACAGCAGCAAACACCATATGGATAATTTCAAATCTATTTCAAAGTTATTTTTACTTTCATTACTGTTTTCACTGTTTTTGGTAAGTGCGGAAAGAATTAACGTCAAACAATTTCGCATTTATATTGTACTGCCAATAGACGCACCGTCTGTATTTGACATCACTAGGAAGCTCAACCAGTTAGTCTTTTAAAGTTTAATTATTTAACTACTCTTTACGAAATATCTCACTAGTTTTTAACCTTTTCTTTCGACGTACCGAAAAGAACCTGATGTCAAAAGAAACACGTTATCAAATTATCAAACACGACACTACCCGGCTCATCAAGAGTACAGTAACGATTGTAACAAACACTGTACTTACTGAGGCTGTGGGCCAGAGCTGGTCTAGAAAACGAGTGGTAGTATGCAGCATATGTTCAATACAACAGGAATAAGTAGAGTATTATGCCGTACTAAGTTCTATTTTTTCTCTCCTGGTGATGAAAGGTGATATTGTTACCGCTGAAAATCGCTAAAAGAAGTTTGAATATTCGTAAAAAAATCCGCTGTCCGCTAAATGGAAAATTTATCCGCTGTTCCATTTTAAAATCCGCCAAATTTGGTGAAAAATACACTGAGTTGGCAACACTGGTGATCAGTGCTGGTCTATTCTGAAAGTATGTGATTTTTACTTGTGAGGTAAACTGAAAGCAAAAGTAACGAACAAATCGTTACACATCGGTGGAACTGAAAGAAAAACTTACGAATGAAATTAGAAACATCACAGAGGCAGAACTAACTCAAGTCAGCCAGAATATGGTTACCTTAATACAATGCCTGTATAACCTAGGAAGGACGGCACTTCCAGCATCTGTTATACACGCTTAAAGCAGGGTGGCTGCGCGCGACGTAAGTTCGGCTGAGGCAGCTGCTGTAGCGCAGAGTACAAACACTGTGCGCTCGGTCTGAGTTTATGTGAGAAACTCTGCTTGCTGTGATGGTAACAAATTGCGCAGCTATGATAATAGCCTATTTAAGTAAGGAAAAGAAAACCCATCGGTGCTGGCGCACTGAGCTGTACAAAAAACGGAGTGGGTCTGAATTAATGTTGGACATGAAGTTCCAGAGCATTAGTGGTCAGTATAAAACTTTTACAAGGATGTCGCCTACTAATTTTGCTAACAGGAAACTTATCTTCGCTCTCGATATCGGTTCAAGACAGTTTCGGACTGTTAACTTCCATTAACCTTGTAACTAATTTTTAATTCATTTTTGTACTTCGTATATATTTGAACCACGTTCCACAATTTTGTACAGAAAATGAAAAAAAGTTTCTCGTTTACTTGCACACATTTATCGTTTTCACTTTCTTCACTTTTTCATTCAAAGATCTGGTGGATTTTTGAATTATGTGTGTTCTTAAAATTTCAGGTTAACACTAGCTCTATGTTTCCTTGCCACAGGAGATATTGTAATGTATGTCAGCAGAGCCCTAATTCGTTCACCATGAAATACTACCTGAGCTAAAAACATCAAATCTGCACCTGAGAGTTAAACTATTGTAAGTCGTATTTTATTCATTTTATGAAACATAGAATTGTATAAACCTAAGTCCATTGTCACTTTATTTTTATGGCAATAAGATAATACTTAACCAAGTGTAAAATATATTAATGAATGTCTTCAGTGATCAAGATTACACGAAATCATGAACATCTGAATCGATTGTTGCAGAAACAGCACTTCTCCACTTTTTGACACTATATCAGTTATTAATACCGCCATGATTAATGCACGAAGGGCTACCATTTTGTGCAAAAAAAAACACTTCTACCATATATCTCTGCCTGTCAGTCGCGAATGAAAGTTTCCGTATTGTGCAGAAAGAACACTTATCCTGGAGAGGTGTCGTTTTTACTTCAAACCAGCCCGCTTCACAAAGTAGTTGTGTCGTTTCTTTCAGTTGAGTCGCTAGGAAGAGGTGTGAAAAGAGATGCACAAGTCGCGTTTCATATAAATCAATTTATGGAGTTTCAGTATGAGGCAAATCATGTCTTAGGAAAATACTGTATTGACGGACAGTGCGTTCATACTTTCAAGTTGCTTATTTCTGCAACCCGTCTCCCTGTGTTACCAACTAGACTTGCTTATCCACAAGGCTGTCTCTATTAAATGAAAATAAATTAGCAGACATAAAGAAGTTGGAATCTTGCAACCCAGAAGAACACCATGAGTTTTATAATGAACTGTTTGCATGGGCAACATCAGCGCAATAGAAGTGAGAAGTATTGTTCAAAGATAAGAGACTTACATGTTACTTGTATTATATTCTGTTGTTTTATATATATTTTGAACTTTGGAAAGGGACATAAAAGGAGTATTCTTCTGTTTATTTTTCTATACAATGTCGTCTAATCATAATATGCGGAAATAAGTAAGTCTTACAAATAACTATTAAATAATGGGTTTAAACACCGTATTTCCTCAGTACAAATAAAGTTCCTTTTGAAATTGAAATGACGTTAAAATCAATGTTAGACTTCCTTATATTCTCATTAATGGTGTTTGTTGCAGAAACAGCATGTCTCCACCATTTTCAACAAAGTCTGTAAAGGAACGTATTGGACTAATTAATACAAACAACCTATCTGTCATAGTCATTTCAACAGTAGAATAAGCATAATAAATATCGGAAAGATAGAAATGACATTACACACTACAGACAGTTTTTCCTGTTTTCTGAACAATTTGGTACGTTGGAGAAGTGTCGTTTCTGAAACAAACGATTCATTTACTGCCTAAGTCACAATGCAGCTAAAATCCTCTACAACTGACATTTTTCCTCTCTCCTCTAAAAATGACTAAAATGTGACTTACGTTGGTTCAGCTCTCAGGTAGAGAATATATAGATCTGCAGACAGTGGGTGTTAGAACTCACTATCTCGCGAAATAAGTCTGACACTTACGTGACCCAAACATTATTATATATATATATATTCGTTTACGGCCATTAGAGACCACGTTAGATAACAATTACATGTTTCTGGAAGCCTTCCCCACAGCCCAGAACTTCAGCATCCTCTCTCTGGCAGCCTGTCTTCTTTCGTCCGTCCACCCACGGTTAAGTTTTGGTTCGTCATGGAATCCATGAAATCTGTCGATCATTGACCTAAACTTTGTTCGGTTTGAGATGTCTTCCGAATTTAGTCCCACCTGTCTGAGATCCTTTCTTACCTC
Source organism: Anabrus simplex (assembly GCF_040414725.1). Lineage (NCBI taxonomy): Eukaryota > Metazoa > Arthropoda > Insecta > Orthoptera > Tettigoniidae > Anabrus > Anabrus simplex. Next base: position 38,474,717 of record NC_090265.1, on the reverse strand, counting down.
CCTGAACCATTTGTCCGACACTTTAGGTCTGCTGTCTAGTATTGTGAAAATCCTTTTCGTTAGTCTCTTCTCATCCATTCTAAATAAATGCCCATAGAATTTAAGTCTCCGTTTTCTCATGGACTCAGTTAGCCTTTCATTGTCTCGGTAAAGTTCTTCCCTTCCTCGCAGCCTATACTGTCCATCCACAATCTTTGGACCCATTATTTTGCGAAGGATCTTTCTTTCAAATTTCTCAGCTTCTCTCAGTCCCGCTTTTCCTGTCATTTGGAGGCATTCACTAGCATAAAGACATTCCGTTTTAATCACTGTGTTGTAGTGCCTTAGTTTAGCTCGTCTGGAGATGGTTTTCTTCTTGTATATAGGATATGTCCTACGAAAAGCCGCAGCCATTTTCTCCCGTCTGGTGTTGTTTGCTTCTCTTTCATTTGTTTTCAATTGCACTATTTCACGCAAATAGTTAAAGCTATCAACTCTTTCTATTTTACAGTGTTCTGTCTTCAGGTACCGAGGGGCTGTTTTGATGTTTGTTATATATTTAGTTTTTTCGAAAGAAATCTGTAGTCCTGCTTTTTCTGCTTGTAGTTTTAGTACATTCAGCTGTTCTATTGCTGTGTCAGTATTCCTAGATAGCAGCGCAACGTCATCAGCAAAGGCAAGGCAATTAATCATGACACCACTTTTTGACCCTCCAATGTATACTTGGTTAAGTAATCCTTTTCTGTCCAGTTCTTTTTCCCACTCCCGGATAATCTTCTCCAACACACAGTTGAAAAGAATTGGAGACAATCCATCACCCTGCCTGACTCCTGTTTTAATTTCGAACTGCTTGGAGTTCTCTCCCATGAACTTAACTTTTGAATGTGTCCCAGTTAAAGTCTGCTTAATAATAATAATAATAATAATAATAATAATAATAATAATAATAATAATAATAATCTTTCTTTCAAATTTCTCAGCTTCTCTCAGTCCCGCTTTTCCTGTTTCCTCTACAACTGACATTTTTCCTCTCTCCTCTAAAAATGACTAAAATGTGACTTACGTTGGTTCAGCTCTCAGGTAGAGAATATATAGATCTGCAGACAGTGGGTGTTAGAACTCACTATCTCGCGAAATATTTCCTTTATTATTATTATTATTATTATTATTATTATTATTATTATTATTATTATTATTATTATTATTATTATTAAAGAAGAGAGGAACTGAATGCATGTACAGTTCTGTACCTGAAATCTAAATCAACGTAAGTCACATTTTAGTCATTTTACAGTTGAGAGGAAAAACGTGAATTGAAGATCATTTCTGCTGTATTGTGACTTAGGCAATATATATTCATCATTATTCTTTATACAGTTTGTGTAATTTTGATCCCTGAACACATTCACTAATATAATTTACACTTAAAATGGTTCATTGTTTTTTTATTGCCATAAAACTAAAATTACAATGGACTTACTTTACTTTTATATGGCTCAAATTCTCATAAAATGTAACTTACGTTGGTATGGGTCTCAGGTACAGAAACATTCAATATTTTATTTTGAAACAGGGCATTATTTTGAAGTCATATATTCAGGGCCCTATCAATAATCAACACTTTTTTTACTTAACTCCTAACGTCCTGTAACGAGCTATAACACTGTCAACTTTTCCAAAAAAGTTCCAACTTTGTATGTGACAAAATGGACACGTCCCATTACGATCCTTTGAGCGTTCACTCCAGCATTTGTTGATCATAAACTAATGGTGACGTGCAAATCATAAACTTCATGGCCCGGCACACATGTGACGCAGCAATAAAGCAGTAAATAATCCCATTCCAGCATTCAAAAGTAGCGACTGATAATTTTAATTATACGTTAACGATGATTAATGACAAACAAATGAACTGAGGATACATGAATGACTGATTTTGTGGTCCCACCTGTGTAACAAATTACAACACTATTGCGTTACAGACTTGCTAACAAAATATTTTACAGATTTTATATCTGCCTTTAAAGCACAAAAACAGCGGGACAACGTATATTAATTTTTCATTTAGCAGCCTTAATTTTAATGGTAATGCACAGTTTTGCAAGTTTGCTTTACACTTTTCTGCCCAGACTGCGATAGACAGCGCCGAGGTCTGCGATGTTGTTGTAAAAACAGCCTCTCAGGGTGCATGCGCTGGTGCATTGCACAGCGTAAGGTGCAGGAGACCACTTCACTAGGTTGAACAGATTGCAAACCCCCACTCCTCTTTCCCTACATCTCTCTCGCCCGTTCGGCCTGTCTCCGCCTTCTTCACCTTCCCCGTTGACTCAACCCTCGCTGAGAAGTGAGCGGAGACGCTGTTGTATGGGACAATGTTACATGTGTAACAAAAACAACAACAACAAAAAAAAACACAACCCACTTTCAGTTTGATTTCAGCAGACAATTTATCTTCTCTAGCTCTTCTTTTCCTTTTTCTTTGCATTTATACCAGTAAAGTCTGGAACAAGGGATCGGCTGACGGCAATTCTGAGAACGTTCTTTAAATTTCAGAAATACTTGCACGCAATCTAGTTTTCGTACAAGTCAAAACAGAAATCTTTCACGTACACATGTCGAACGAAACAGGGACAATCTTCGCTGCTTCTCGATGCAGCTTAGGAAAATCTTCCTTCGACAAATTCTCTTAGAATTCGAGCAAAGCCTTTGTATTGAAAAATATATCTTTTTGATCATCACGTACTTATTCTCCCATAGATTAAGCATTTGGCTTTATGTCAAAAATAGGTGCTGTTTGAGGATCCAACCAGCCTCTGGGCCGATCATCTAACACAGGGCCTCTCAAACGCCTAAAATCTCACGCGTGCAAAGCGAGGCGCAGAGGCTTCGTGCACTGTGCATCAGTCCGACTCGGCTTGACTAAGGTGGTGTAGTGTGCTGAGAGCGACGAAGCGTTCAGTGATAATCGGCTTGTTTATCAATGAAACAGATATACGCAGAACATCATCATTATGGAGCAACCTGTTTCTAAGAAAGCAAAGACTTGCTAAAGTCCACTTTCAATCGAACTGGGAACTTTCGTATTTCTTTCTCAGTCGTGACGATAAAGCCAAATGCTGTGGTCTACGAAGCATGGAACATGTACGACGTAGCTAACTGGCCACATACCATCATCTCCTCATCCTCGTCCAACTAAGCACCATACCCAATGCAAAGACACATACGGTCATTTACAGGGTCAACTAAACGAATCAGTCCTTTTTTGCTGGTGGCCTTACGTCGCACCGACACAGATAGGTCTTATGGTGATGATGGGAGAGGAAAGACGTAGGAGTTGGAAGGAAGCAGCCATGGCCTTTATTAAGGTACAGCCCCAGCATTTGCCTGGTGTGAAAATGGGAAACCACGGAAAACCATCTTCAGGGCTACCGACAGTGGGGTTCGAACCCACTATCTCCCGAATACTGGATACTGGCCGCACTTAAGCGACTGCAGCTATCGAGCTCGGTTTACCCAGGTTTAGGGAGGGGACCGATGTCTTTCAGAATTGTAGTAAATGTGAAGGGATGCATAAAACTGGATCGCAAGGGGCTGGTGGACCACTCGGTATAAACCAGTTCCGTATGCAATACTTTCATCACCTTTTGCGTTACATAAAAACTGTCACAGATTTCTTACCGGAGACCCCTGTTCCATCAGCTATGTTGATAGCAGCCTTCCTACCGGATTGCGACCTTGGTCCAAAAACCTTGGTCCTCCGGATTGGGCGCTATGGTAGGAAGGGCATCCGGCGAGTACATTTTTTCAAAACCAATTGGAAGGAGACAACCCCTGACCGTAATCTGGAAAATAATTTACGTAAAAAGAATCAACATTTTCTGTTTTGTTCCAACTCAGATTTATACAGCGCAAAGAAAGAAAACTATAGTGTTTGCCATTCTAGACCGAGAAAGCGCAAATCCATTATTGTTATTTTCAGTAATTCCGTTTCTATTTTGCAGGAATATCCACTTCTCATATAAAGACTGTAATAACCAGCTAGCTCCACCGGAAGAGTGCCGTATTGCCACGACGCATACTAACGGCCGTTTACTCGACGCGGGCGCAATTAGAAACTGCCGACGTCGTGACAACTTCCTCGGCCATTGCCAGGCCTGGTGAGTGGGCCTCTAGAAAATGTGTTCTTAATGATAATGGGCCGAGCATTAAGAAGTAAGGACGCCAACGACCCTGCTGTAGACTTCCGCCCATTTAGCTTACTTAGAAACAGGTGTATTCCGAGCAGAGGTACGCTCTCTATGTAGCATCGTTGTCCGTAACATTTCGTTCACATACAGTTATAGCTCCGCGTCCAGTCTTTTAACATTACGTACGATCGCAGAACACATGAACAAAAAGGCAGGGCTACATAGCATTGACCGGCAAACATAACGAGGTCATCTCATCCGACCAAGTTCATACATGTGGGCCGTCCGAAAACACTGCATAATAAATTTTAATAACATTTTTTTTAAGGAAAGTAGTAAGTTCTAAAATATATTTTTCTTCATTCGTAGCCTTAGTCGTTGTCCACAACGGAACACCGCGCCTTGCGCCGCCCTGTTCATATTTCATAAGCCCCGCACTTCGTACTGACCAAGTAACGCACCAACCCTAGTACCTACCTGAATATTGTTTTTCTATTCACTTAGCCTATATCCTCACACATCATTCTATTGAGAGCTTGACGACTGTCTTGTTTAAATGTTTAGTAACAATGAAGGAATATTACTTTTGTCTGCAATATAATCGCACGTAGTAATTAATTTGTCGTTTCAACAAAAAAATCCGTAGTTCTAGCCCATCAGACAAGCAACTCAATGTTGAAATTATCTAGAGACATGAGATACGAATTTTAGGTAAATAAAATATAATAAAGTCCTTCTAAATCTTTTTCTTAATCACAGCCATCCGGTCGATTAGATTAGCAGTTTGCATTTTTCTACCACTACGAGCGCTTATGTGAATCAATGAATTGTTTCACTTAAGCACCACTACGAGCGCTTATATGAATCAGTGAATTGTTTCACTTAAGCACCACTACGAGCGCTTATGTGAATCAGTGAATTGTTTCACTTAAGCACCACTACGAGCGCTTATGTGAATCAGTGAATTGTTTCACTTAAGCACCACTACGAGCGCTTATGTGAATCAATGAATTGTTTCACTTAAGCACCACTAGGAGCGCTTATGTGATTCAGTGAACTGTTTCACTTAAGCACCACTACGAGCGCTAACATAGGTCTTTGCAGAGTTTTACTTAAGCCTTTATAACTACATTCGGTGTGGACATATTAAAAAAAACGCCTGAGGGTATTGAAGCAAGGAACACATTACAGAAAGAATTATGTAAATAAGTTAATTTGGCTAGGATTTGGATCTTAAAGGAAACGAGCTGTATTTCTGGAACTGCATTTTGGCCGGAAGTGATTTCTGAAATTTGCTTTTTCAGTTTGATAGAGCTATCCAAGACTGACAATTTGAAACTTTTCCGGGCTCTTTAGCCCTTCACCATTCGGCACAATTGAGGACAGGGCTTAATTTTACGTTTTCTGTAGTATGGTGAACCCTACTTTGCCTGCTAAGAAGTCCGGCTCCATGGCTAAATGGTTAGCGTGCTGGCCTTTGGTCACAGGGGTTTCGGGTTAGATTCTCGGCGGGGTTGGGAATTTTAACCATGATCGGTTAACTTCGCTGGCACGGGGACTGGGTGTATGTGTCGTCTTCGTCATCATTTCATCCTCATCGCGACGCGCAGGTCGCCTAAGGACGTCAAACCAAAAGACCTGCACCTGGCGAGCCGAACTTGTCCTTGGACACTCCCGGCACTAAAAGCCATACGCCATTTCATTGCTACACGAATGTTTCTTATCAAGTTAGTGGATACAAGGGCGTTAATATGATTGTAAAATAAAAACTAGGTTTCACAATAAGTGGTATACGAGAGCAAGTCAATAAGTATTTGCAATCAATTGTTATAATGTATTACAAAAAGGGTACACACTTTTTATTGATATTATTTTCCGACATAGTCACCCTGCTTTTCAGTGCACATTGTCCACCGTTTCACAAGCATTCTGACACCCTCTGCAAAAAGGCCAGCACGCTTTAGCCATGGAGTCGGACCGTGTAGCAATCATCAGGGGATATAAGCAGGTAAATGAAAAATAATCCATCGGGATTTGAACACGGGGCGATGAATTTTAAAACCGCAGCCAAAGCCGCTAAACCCACATCTTTTGAACTCTCTGCGCGCTAATAGGCTCGTAAAGCACGGCGGAAACTTCGACAGTCATTTTATCGGAAACTGTCGAGTGTCTACGGATAAGACGAAATATGTGTTCGCTTATTTCGAGCCCTCATTCGCTGAGCGGAGTTTCTGGGTTACACTTGGCGGATTCCCGTCGTTATTTTATGTTTCGCTTACCAGTGCAAGCACGATTCCGAAACTTTAAACTTATTCTATACTAAGGTATATTCTAATGAAACTTCAGAAGGGTACACAAGGACGAATTGAGCATTAACTCTCTAAAACTTTACGTAGAAATGTATGCTCCCGAGTCCAGCAAACATTCATGGCACTATATATCCAAATGGCTCTTACTTTCTTCTGAAAGACATAACTCACCGTTTATCCCTGTCAAATACAAAGGTGAGATTTATTTTGAATGGAGCGATGAAAATAAATATTTGAACATAATCGTGAAAGCGGCAAGCATTGCTCACTTGTATCTTGGAACGAGCAAAGTGAAATACTTTTAAAGGATTTAGGGCTCATTCTTGTGGCTCACGCGTCTCTTTATCGTTATATATTGTGTGTGCTTCGAGCGAGTAAAACTTTCTCCTGCACATCTACTCTTCAATTTTATGTCTTTAAAGAGTTACGAAATGCCTCAACACTTTTCCTCATAAATCCTTAATCACAACTTTCTCAGTAACATGAAGAACACTTTGTCAGGCACAATGAAATACAATGTAGAGCGGCGTTGAAGTAACTGATTTATTTTTTGGAACTTCTCAGTTCCATACGACTGGCGGAATAGTGCAGTCTGGCCGGGCTGATTAGCTCAGACGGTTGAGGCGCTGGCCTTCTGACCCCAGCTAGAGAGGTTCGATCCTGGTTCAGTCTGGTAGTATTTAAAGGTGCACAAATACGTCAGCCCCTTGTCTGTAGATTTACTGGCACGTGAAAGAACTCCTACGGGGAAAAAATTCCGGCTCCTTGGCATCTCGGAAAACCGTAAAGGTAGTTAGTACGGCGTTAATGAAATGATATTATTATTATTATTATTATTATTATTATTATTATTATTATTATTATTATTATTATTATTATTATTATTATTGATTCGTTATGTCCAACTAAGGAGCACATCTGAACTTACTAGCACTTCTTTGGTTTTCCTTCTTCCCTTCCCAAGATCTCTTCATCCTCTCGCTGTGTTCCTTTTTACGTTGTTCTGTCCATCCAGTATTTAGTCCGGGTTAATTGAGTGAGGGACAAAATTAAGGCATCCTGGAGTGTCTCAAGATCTCTAGCATTTGGAGGGACGTTACACAAATAACATGCAAAAGGATGCGAAGGTCGCTAAGATTTGAAACACCCAGAATCTAACTTGAGATAAGACCATTTTAGTTACTTATATCTTAACAATGGAACGACTCCATTTCCTGCCCATTACATGACAAGTAACTTACCGTACATTAAGTCTAACAGCAAGTGATACAACAAACAGATAATTATTTCTAACAGCAAGTGATATAACAGATAAAAACAACGTCTGGTTTATGCCTTACGTTGCTGTTAATAGGGCTAAGATAGTCACAGTATTTGAATTCGAGCTATAGGAACATACACGGAAATGTACAACATACAATAATACACATGCCTTTGCTGGTGAGATGTAGTGTTTACAGTGCACTATGTCTTCTGGTATGGGCTATATCAAATTTGTTACTTTCATTGACCTGTCTCAGTCTCATCCTTGGTTTTGACAATATGAAAGTGACTGAGGTATGAGTAATAATAATAATTTCGTGTGGCTATTTCTAGCCGAGTGCAGCCCTTGTAAGGCAGACCCTCCGATGAGGGTGGGCGGCATCTGCCATTTGTAGGTAACTGCGTGTTATTGTGGTGGAGGATAGTGTTATGTGTGTTGTGTGAGGTGCAGGGATGTTGGGGACAGCACAAATACCCAGTCCCCGGGCCATTGGAATTAACCAATGAATGTTAAAATCCCCGACCCGGCCGGGAATCGAACCCGGGACCCTCTGAACCGTAGGCCAGTACGCTGACCATTCAGGCAACGAGTCGGACCTGAGGTATGAGTGATGCTAGTAATGCCATTCCTTATGCAGCCAGTCCCTGTTATGAATGGTGTGAAAATATCGCTCATAGGGTCGGTTGATGCATGCATTTCAGTGGGCTTGGCAGACTGATATGTAATAGCAACGGCTGGCTCGGTGAGGAAAGCAACGGGAAACTACCTCACTCCTCATTTCCCTAGTAAGCCGCTTCAGTGACGCCTAGGCAATTTATGACAGCTGTTGGCGGAGCTGCAGAGGATCAAACCAGCCTTCAGGCTGAATATCCAACCTACATACATACATACACAATAATACACCTACACGAAGAGGAAAGGGTGATGGTCATCTTCTGATCACTCGAGAAAGTAGCAAGACTGTTGTCAAATTGACACTAAGACGTTTGTAAGAAGTAGTGATCTGATAAATCATCACGGAACACACAGTGAAAGGAGGATATGCACATGTAAATTATGTCATAGAGAATTTCCAACGGAGGATAAGCTCAAGAATTTAAAGAAACGTCTACAGTATAACTTTCGGAGGAGAAGTTATAGAAGAACGAAGTGTGCAAGCGTACGCTGTCACTAACAAGGTGTACCGGGTGGTACACCCCAAAGCCGCGCATTCAAATTCAGCGCCTAAATGAACTCCTCTATTGGTAAAACAGTGAAACTGAAACTACACCAACTTAGAACTTTACCCAGAAGATGTCACCACAGAAATATGACGTAATTTTGTTATTGCGCAGTTGTCTAAACTGAGTGAATTTATCCTTGTTTTGTTTACCATTCATCAAGAAGGTTGGACATTCTTCCACAGATGGCACTACTAAAAACTATGATCATGCACCCTGGTGCGAGGTGTAAGAAGTTGTAATTTAAAGAAGTTTTGTATTTCTAGGTTTTTGTAACTGAATGGTGTTCATTTATTTTTGGGTTGGCAATATTTCCTTTTTCTTTCCGCCAGCTTTGAATCTAGCCAATCCCTAATTTCTGTTATTAATTCTCCACCAATCACAGGCTTCTTGTTCGATTCTGAGTTTTACTTTTGAAATATACCAATAAAATTGAGAGGGTATGGCTAGTTTATTCTTGAATGATCTCGACCTTTCGCTGAGGGTTTATAAACTGCGGATTTTCTCGTTTCTTGGCCTATTGATCGTCACCTTACTGAGTGTGTGTGTCAAAGAAGGAGGCGGGCGGCCACTTTCATCGGTCAACTGAACATCTACAAGGTAATAGCCACACAACTTCTTTCTTTCTTGCTGTCTCCGAAGTTTAACCCGAGGGAAAGGTCCGACTCATTAGTTATGTAACCACCTTTTCTAAAATGTAACTTTCTTCCGGCTAATGTAAAACCTTCATTAAATCTTTAACTGTAAATCGGGGATAGAGAGTGAATTACCCTCTCGAGCTCCCGTTCATCTTGTTTTGGGGTGACTTCGTTTTGTAACGGGTTTTTGCCTGTAATATGTTAAAGTAATCTCTATACGAGTCACCTCAGAAGTTTGGGAATAGCCCCTGTTTCATCCGCCTACAGCCCCTTATGTTTTTTAGTGTTCATATCTGGGAGTGCAAGTATACGCCTCCATTCATTTTGTGTTCCGGCCATTAATTTAACCTGTGATTCTTATTCCACGAAGGCCCAGTAGGTTGGGTATTTAATACCCCTGCAAATATAAAGTTCCATTTGTAATTGGTGGTTTGAGAACCCGAGATTAATGTAATGTTGCCTTCAGCATGCAGTAAGAAATTGAGAGCCTGTTAGCTCTTTTTGAAATTTTGTAATTGTAAAGAGTGCCTCTGGAAGGCAAGATATTCGATTTTGGGAGCAAGTGCTCCATGAATTTGGGGATTTCTGCCCTTGAATAAGTTTGTAAATTTGAGCTAATAGCTCAGGAATTGTAAGGCGAGGGGCGTGAAGCCCAGGATTTGTTAAAATCACTAAATTTTGGATTTTCCTTGTCTTGTTTAAAATTTGTCATTGTACCTGTTTTTTCATTGTTATGAAAAATTGTTATGTTTGAAGTCCTAAAAGAAATATAACCTTTGTTAAAGTTTTAATCCAATTCTTGACATTGTAGTTATACCAATTCACCCCGACACCTTCTTTAAACTCTTTCTGCTCCACGGGTAACCCCGTAACAGAAGAAATTTCAACTCTCCCTGGATAAAAATTGTAAAGGTGTCAATAATTTAACAGTGCGTTTTCGTGAATTGTTGATCTCGAAACACACAATTGCATCCACTCGGAGGTGAGACTACAAAAGTGAACACCATGCAGTAATACGTTTTTCACGAAACAAATTAGGACCTGCTCATCTGATGAGTTAAACCAAGCACTGTCATGCAATGCAGGAGGCCATAACCAGGTGATTCGCAAGGTTATTTATTTATGTATGTATGTATGGATGTATGTATGTATGTATGTATGTATGTATGTATGTATGTATTATGTATTTATTTATTTATTTATTTATTTATTTATTTATTTATTTATTTATTTATTTATTTATTTATTTATTTATTTATTTATTTATTACCACCAATGGTTCCCCAACTACAGGTGGCTTGGTCACTATACAGTAGTTACCTGCCATGAGGATCACCCGTGATTCCCAAAGTTCCTTTGTGTACCGTGAGGAACACAGTGGATCATCACGTCTAATCATCAGGAACGCAGCAGGTTGAGGCACATTGGTAAAGGCGCACACGGAATGCTCAGAAGTACATAGACATGAAACTGCCATCTAACGGCCAATTCTGGTTCTTGTGAATGACGTTTGCATTCTCAATGATAGATTTACCAATTGATTTACGTCGCACCGACACAGATAGGTCTTATCGCGACGATGGTATAGGAAAGGGCTAGGAGTGGGAAGGAAGTGGCCGTGGAGTTTATTATGGTAAGATCCTAGCATATATCTAGCGTAAAAATGGGAAATTAAGGAAAATCATGTACAGGACTACCGATGGAGTTCGAACCCACTATCTCCCGAATTCAAGCTCACAATTACGCGACCCTAACCACACGGCTAACTCGCGTGGTCTGTGGTACTTATTTACCATTCTCTTACTGTGGCACTTGGGTAAGGATGTCATTGCGTGTATGGCGGCAGCCAACGTGTTAAAAATAAGACATGGCAGGAAGAATATATCTAAAAATAAATACACAAAATTCAGAAGAAAGGCAGTAATCACAATTTACAGTACAATAATTCTTTTTTCAAATCCGAGGTAAATTATCACCTGAAATACTTAATACGTAAAAATAAAAAAAAATAAAAGGATATTTTTTTTATTTATGTTGCACCGACACAGATAGGTATTATGGCGACGATGGGATACGAAAGGCCTAAGAGTGGGAAGGAAGCGGTCATTGCCTTAATTAAGGTACAGCCCCAACATTTGCATGGTGTGAAAATGAGGAAACCACGGAAAACCATTTCCAGGGCTGCATCTCCCGGATGCAAGGTCACAGCTGCGCGCCCCTAACAGCACGGCCATCTCGCTTAGTGAGAAATAAATAAACGTCGAAGAAATTAATTAGTATCTAAAACACAAAAGAAGTAACTCTAGTCCGAAACTGACATCAGTTAGAAAAGCAACTGACATACCGAAAAAACAACGAAAACAGGAATAGTATAATGTATGGACAGAAATATAGGGAAATAAGAAACGCATTAAACTAAAATATGCTGCTGCTATATGCTTTACGTCGCACCGAACACAGATATGTCTTACGGCGACGATGAGATAGAAGAGGAATGGGAAGGAAGCAGCCGTGGCCTTAATTAAGGTATAGCCCCAGCATTTGCCTTGTGTGAAAATGGAAAACTACGGAAAACCATCTCCAGGGCTGCCGACAGTGGGGTTCGAGCCCACTATCCCTCGATTACCAAAATATGCAAAGGCTTATTTTGAGCACTGTAAAAGTTAGCAAACTCTGTGGTGAACCACTTAAAAGATGACATGTCATCAAAATCTAAGCCTTGTTCATTTCATTCTTTTGGCAGTAGTGGCGGGCGCATGCTAAAAATACTCAAATTTATGAAGATTTTAAATCAAACTAATGTTATTCATCATAGGAATATTTAACAGTTGCTACACGGAGGCAATCTACTTGGTCAAGCACCAACCAAGGTGACACTTCGTGAATGATGGGTGAGGTGACAATCTGAGGTCATCCATCCCGTAAGAATCCCTCTAGGGAGAGCGCAGCATGCGATTACAGCGTACTAACAGGAACCTGTTGCTCTCATCCTTCTTACCAAACCAAACCAAACCCCATGGCACTACAGCCCTTGAAGGGCCTTGGCCTACCAAGCGACCGCTGCTCAGCCCGAAGGCCTGCAGATTACGAGGTGTCGTGTGGTCAGCACGACGAATCCTCTCGGCCATTATTCTCGGCTTTCTGGACCGGTGCCGCTATCTCACCGTCAGATAGCTCCTCAATTCCAATCACGTAGGCTGAGTGGACCTCGAACCAGCCCTCAGGTCCAGGTAAAAATCCCTGACCTGGCCGGGAATCGAACTCGGGGCCTCCGGGTAAGAGGCAGGCACGCTACCCCTACACCACGGGGCCGGCTCATCTCATCCTTCTTAGTCATTTCAAACCAACCCCACAGTCGTTTATTTCCGAGTACATATATCTACTATATTTTATAAAGCAGCGGTACATTTCGAGAAGCATCGTGAAAGTCAGCTACAGTTACATAGGATACCAAACCGGTAGTTTAATATTAGATCACAGAATAATAAGGAATAGAGTAATTTATCACAATCGCAATATCACGGGAAATACTTATAAAAGCACTTGCCTTTGTAATTTCATTTGCCGGGACATGTAAACCACTTTTGAATGTCCTTTGAAAACGCGATATAATGTGAAATTTACTAAAAACAGAAACATATACTGAAACAATTTTTCAAATAACTTTGCTTATGACTATCTTCTTTTTCTATAAAGTTAAATTTAGGTTCTTGGATTGCCTGTAAATGCTGTAGATTCAAGATAATATCAATCAATCAATCAATCAATCAATCAATCAATCAATCAATCAATCAATCAATCAATCAATCAATCAATCAATCAATCAATCAATCAATCAATCAATCAATCACAACTGATCTGCATCTAGGGAAGTCGCCCAGGTGGCAGATTCCCTATCTGTTGTATTCCTAGCCTTTTCTTAAATTAATTCAAAGAAATCGGAAATTTATTGAACATTCCCCTCGGTAAGTAGTTCCAATCCCTAACTCCCCTTCGTATAAACGAATATTTGCCCCAATTTGTTCTCTTGAATTCCACATTTATCTTCATATTGTGATCTTTCCTACTTTTAAAGATACCACTCAAACTTATTCGTCTATTGATGTAATTCCACACCGTCTCTCCATTGACGCCCGGAACATACCACTTGAGAGCAGCACGTCTACTTTTTCCCAAGTCTTCCCAGCCCAAATTTAGCAACATTTTTGTAACGCTACTCTTTCGACGTAAATCACTCAGAACATATCGAGCTGCTTTCCTTTGGATATTTTTCAGTTCTTGAATCAAGTAATCCTGGTGAGCTTTCGCATACACTGGAACCATACTGTAGTTGAGGTCTTACCAGAGACTTATATGCCCTCTCGTTTACATCCTTACTACAACCCCTCCCTGAGTTCGGAAAACGAGTTCTGTACTGTGTTTAAAGCCCTACCCAGTTTGTAGCATATATTTCAATAAATACAATTGGATCATGTATGATAAGTGCCCGACTCATTGGCTGAATGGTCGGCGTTGAGGCTTTCGGTTCAGAAGGTCCCACGTTCGATTCCCGGCCGGGTCAGGGATTTGAATCGCCTCTGATTAATTCTTCTGGCCCACGGACTGAGTGTTTATATTTGTACCAACACTTTTGTCTTCATATTCAGACAACACACTACACTACCAACCACCACAGCAACACGCAACAGTGATTACATCCTTCTATATAGGGTTGGCGTCAGGAAGGGCATCCGGTCGTAAAACAGGGTCAAATATATATATATATATATATATATATATACATACATACATACATACATACATATATATGTGTGTGTGCTACAGTTCGCACCCGTGACCTCACAGGTGTGGGAAAAGCGGTAGAAAAAAGAAGAAGAATCATATGTGATAAGTGGGGAAATGATTTATTGGCACGAATAGGTAAGAATACAAACAAAGCGCAAGTCATCTACCCGCACAACGGTTCTGCAGTGCGATTTGCATAAATATTAGTGATCGGAACTCTCAGAACCCCTAAAATTTATGCAACTCACCGACGTTGTACTCCTCTGGGACAATGATTAATAACTGAGAGATGGAAAGAAGTGATATTGGAGAATGTTACTGGAATGGAGAATGACTGGGAAATTCGGAGTACCCGGAGAAAAGTCTGTTCCCTTTCCTCTTTGTCCAGCACAAATCTCACTTGGAGTGACCGGGCTTTGAACATCGGAACCCAGTGGCGAGACGCCTGCTGAGATATGGAGGATCTAAGAAAGCACGAGTGATAGAACAAAATGTAAAACGCTCTGTGATTTCCTTCGACATGTCGCTGATTCATGAGCATAGGTTACATATTCATCACAGACTGTTATATCTTCCAGAGCTCAGCCTGTAATCCTCTGAGAATTTACGAAATGTCTGTGGCCTCCTTTAGTTGCATACCGCTCATATTTAACTCATTAGAAATTGAGTAAAACCATCGACGTCTTGGTCTACCTCCACTGCTTTACTCTCCATGACAGAGTCCATTATTATTCTCCTACGTAACCTGTCCTCCTCCATTCGCCTTATATTCACATCATAAACACTTGAAATGATCTGTCTGTTCTAGTTTTGTATTACCAACCTGACATCTAATTCCCTTCGTGATATCACTGTAGTCTTAGAAAAGGCTAATGTTCATATCATACTCAGCAGAGTCTGCCATTAAGTCTTTGTACATTTTTCTGATTTTGCATCAATATAAATTTGTATTTTCTATTATACTTTATCCAATATCAATTTAAAATAAATGTAAAATTCTAGTAAACTTAATGCATTTATATTGTACTATTAACTGTATACATATGTGATTTTAATTTTACATTAATATTAATCAGGGGATTTTAATATGTATTGAAATTAATCCAAATGTTACACTTTTCTTCAGAACGTACTAAAATACTAAATTACAAATGTATAAGCTGTACAAAATGTTAAACATAAAAAATTATCATAAAAAACTCTCCATCCCTTAACAATACGGAAAGAATGCAATGCTCAACAAACAGAAATAAATATGAAGCAAAATAGTAATACAACAACACATCATAATGGAAACAAACAGAAAATAGTGATAATATTGGTTTTACGTTCCACTACTCATTTACGGTTTTCGGAGACGCCGAGGTGCCAAAATGTTGTCCCACGGGAGTTCATTTACGTAACTCTACTGACACGAGGTTGTTATATTTGAAAACCGTAAAATAGCACCGGACTGGGCAGGATTGAATCTGCCTGTTGGGGTTACAAGGCCAGCACCTCAACCGTCTGAGCCACTCCGTCCGGCAAAAGTGCCCACAAAAAATAATATTAAAACAGTTGATAAGCATTAGACAAGGTGATCGGTTTTACGTCTTATTAACTAATTTTACTGTGTTCCGGAAATCGAAATGCTCAAATTTAGTCCCGCATAATCCTGACACATTTACACACCTTCAAATACCACCGGAGTGAACAGCATGGAACCCGCGAACTTTGGCACAGAAGGCCGGCGTTCCACTGTCTGAGTCACACAGTCAGGCTCCAGCTAGAATTAGAACCAGCGTATCTCATCAGTTTGCTTCACAGCTTGTATGAAACAGAAATGGAGGGCATATACGGTCATTATATTAAGTAATAATTTTACGGGTTATTTCATAATTGATGTTCGGATTAATTTCTCTCAATTTGTATATGATTGCTTGACGACCGAGATATGTAATTCCCTATTCTCTCACTTTATCATAAGATAAAAATACATATTCGCTCAAAAATGGGTGAATGAATGACTGAATTAATGAATGGTATTGTATTTCTCTCGCATTTAATACTTTATCACACTTCTTATCTTGTGTGCAGTTCGCTGCAACTTCGCACTTGCCGAAAAAAGTAAATTTCTCCTTCTCTGCCTCTTACACGGAAGCCTCGGGTTCGATTCCCGGCCAGGTCAGGGATTATTTCCTGGATCAGAGGGCTGGTTCGAGGTCCACTCAGCCTACGCGACTGCAATTGAGGAGCTATTGACGGTGGGATAGCGGCCCTGGTCTAGAATGCAAAGAATAACGGCTGAGAGTTTTCGTCGTGCTGAACAAACGACACCTCGTAATTTGCAGACCTTCTGGCTGAGCAGCAGTCGCTTGGTAGGCTACGGCCCTTCGGGGCTGTTGCTTCATGGGGTTTGGTTCGACTTGTTTAATTCACCTCACGTGTAGATGTAAGTACTATGGAAAGCCACAACAAATATAACTGTTTCTGAGAATCAAACCTTCGAAGAACTTCTACAATAATCTACCATTAAGTTCATTCTTTTATTTTTCAGCGATAGTACGTAGTCTCTATGATGTTTGTTTAATCTCTCACTTATTTCGTTCCAGTTTCATAGCAACCAATCAATCGAATCATTCGAATCAATCATGCTGGCAGGTCTGACCATAAATATTGGATCAGATTGCATTTTCCTTCTGAAAGTCAAAAGAGCGCTTTGCAGCGAGTCTTGTGGTCGCGACAAATAGCAGATCATTTCGTCCTGAATGTTTTATTGTAACCATCAAACACGTGCCCTCAGTGCTCCTTGGCAGCTGCAGCCCGCACATCGTCCTAAAGCCGCATTAAGCCATTACAAGGCGAGCCGACATCTAAACCGTCGTTTCCTCTCTGGTTCCTTGACCCTCGTGACCTTGCCTCTATTCGCCTGCCGGTTCCACACAATCTCTGCTCCCGCTCCGTGCTACTGTGTTAGCAGGCCGTGACATACCGTGTGCCGGAGATTCACCGGGCCTTGCTTTAATTCCGCCACGTACAAACCGTTAGAGATTTGAAGAAAATCCACAGAGGATAACTACCCTAATACTACTAAAAACCACCGAGCGAGTTGGCCGTGCAGTTAGGGGCACGCAACTGTGAGCTTGCATTCGGGAGATAGTGGGTTCGAAACCCCCTGTCAGCAGCCTGAATATGGTTATCCGTGGTTTCCCATTTTTACAGCAGGCAAATGCTGGGGATGTACCTTAATTAAGACGCCGATTCCTTCCAACTCCTACGCCTTTCCTATCCCATCGTCGCCATAACACCTATCTGTGTCGGGGCGACGTAAAGCAAACAGTGACATTTTTGCGAACTACGGCGATGAGATCGATATAAGGAGAAATTTCCTTATTTTTCAGCAAGTGCGAAGTTGCAGCGAACTGCACACAATGTGAGAAGTTTGAAATTTTGTTCGAGTAATACGGTAAATATTTTAGGAGATAAGGAAGAGATAACAAGAACTTCTCACCTCGAAAGAAATATTTGTTAGCTTTAATAAATAAATAATTTAATAAATTAGGTCTATCTAAGCAAGTGGCTTTCTGAAAAAAAAAGAGCAGTTTCAATGGATAAAGACTGTAAAAAGTAGCAGTTACATTCTACAACATAATCTAACGTAGGTAATAAAATGCATCGCACAGAAGGAAAACAAACTTCAATGGGAAGAATATTTTCTTTTTCCTGCTCAGGACAATGACAGGGACGAATCAGTACGTGCCGTAAATGGTGGACTACCATCCGATCATCGCCGATAGATGCTAAGGGTGAGTTTGAAGGCCTATCTGAAGTAAAAGGATGAATACATGAATAGAATTTTGACTGTAATATTCATTATAAAATATCAAAGCCACTATGATAAAACAGTGCTGATGGTTTTTCATTGTTATTATTAAGATCAAACTCGAATCATCACACAAGTATTCAGTTCATGACCGGTCTTCATCAGTGATTAGAACTTATTTGAAAAATACTAATCCACATAGGTGTGTCGTCAAGATAAATGTTTATTTCATCTGGGCTCCATAATACATCAAACAAAAGAGGTTTCAGGACAGATGACCCTGTAAAGAAACAGGCAACCTCTGGACAAAGCAAAGAAGCTTGAAACATAGCCAGAAAATGTGCGAGTATTGGGCAAATAGGAAGTTCCTTTTTAAGCGGAAAAAATGAATATCGTGGTCCTCAGGTGGCCCATTGGAAATAATAATAATAATAATAATAATAATAATAATAATAATAATAATAATAATAATAATAATAATAATATTATCGGCTGTGTTGGAATTTATCTTTCACGTTGTTCATGATCAAGAAAAATACCTACTGATGTACGGACTGTGTTCAAAAGAACCTTATCATAAATAGTTTCTTTTAGTCCCCTGGAGAGATTTATTATCGCAGATCGAGCAATGATACATCAGATTAAATATTATTTTCATATTTATATTAAAAGTCGATGATGTGTAGGCCTACATAGTGAGAACAACAATGCAGTCCACCAATAAGAACATAATAGCGTGAAAGTATTCCGTGAAAATTCAAATTCATACAAAACATTCCCAGTAACAGAAAGAAAAGTGTTTAATGCAAAATAGCTGACTGATTTTGGAGAGAGAGTAGTGTTTTCTCGATCACTAAACTGATTACCAAACGCATAATACACCATTCAGTCAGTGAGAAAGTCTTGTGAACTTTGTGATTTCATGTTGATTTGCTGATTGATACTTACGGCAGCGTAAAGCAGCCTGTGGCTTGGTAAGTTGCGAAGAGCACATCAATAGGTGGAGAATAATTCGAAACTGCTGATGGGCCAGTGTCATTGGTTGAACGAGTCTGATTTTGGGGCTTAAGGTTCAACAATCATGCACGTTTAACGTCCCTTCAGTAACTGGTGGTCTTCAGAGGCGCCGTAGTGTCCCAATTATGAATATAACACGATTTCACAAGGTGTCAGTATATCAAATTAAACGAGTTTCTTGGATTTGAACAAAAATCTAAGGCACAACAAACTGAATTACGCAGAAGACGGTTAATTTATAACAACAACAACAACAACAACAACAAAATGTCTCAAAAGCACAGATCAAAGCTGAAATGGATCAACATTTTCAGATACACTACAGACTCTAATCCTGAAGGAGGTTAAAATTTTTAGGAGGTTTCAGAGAATGGACCTGTAGTAAATGATCAGCGTTAACTGTTTTTCTCCAATCAATAGTAATAATATACTGTACATCAGATATGTTGTTAGTCTTTTATAAAACGTGTATACAGTAGATTTTAAAAACTAGAAGTGAAATTTAGAAAAGGAAACGCAATCCAAAAAGTTGTTTTTTGTTCAGCAGTCCATAGATCGGTCTGATGCAACTCTCCATGCCACCCTATCCTTCGCTTACCTTTTCATTTCTAGGTAACGACTACATCCTACATCTATTCTAATATGTTTGTCATATTCACACGTTGGTCTTCCCATACCGTTTTTTTTCCAACTACACTTCCCTCAAGAACTAATCGAACAAGACCTGGGTGTCTTAAGATGTGCCCTATTATTCCGCCTCTTCTTCTGGACAAATTTTGCCAAATCATTTACAGTTCGATTCAATAGCTCTTCATTTGTGATTCGATATGACCTTCTTCCTTTCAGCATTCTTCTCTAACACCACATTTCAAAACCTTCCGTTATCTTTCATTCTGAGCTCGTTGTCGTCCATGTTTCGCTCCCATACAACGCACCAGACGAAAGTCTTCAAAAACGTACCTCTAATTCTCATATCAATGTTCGAAGTGAATAAATTTCTTTTTTCTTGTGCTAGTCTGCATTTTATGTCCTTACTTTTGCCACCGTTAGTTATTCTATTATCAAAGTAACAACGTTCATCTATTTCCTTTAAGACTGCCTTTCCTGATCAAACATTTTCTGCATCATCCGTCTTCATTCGATTGCGCTCCATCACTTTTGTTTTGGATGTATTTATTTTAATCTTGAACTCCTTCACCAAAACTTTCAGATCATTTGCAGACTAAGAGAGAATAACAATACCATCGGCAAATCTCAGTTTTAATTTCCTCTCCTTGGATTGTGATGAAATGTCGTATGGCTTTTAGTGCCGAGATATCCCAGGACGGGTTCGGTTCGCCAGATGCAGGTCTTTCTATTTGACGACCGTAGGCGACCTGCGCGACGTGATGATGATGATGATGATGATGATGATGATGAAATGATGATGAAGACAACACATACACCCAGCCCCCGTGCCATTGGAATTAACCAAATAAGGTTAATTAAGGGAATCGAACCCGGGACCCTATGCACCGAAGGCCAGTACGCTGACCGTTCAGCCAACGAGTCGGACTTGGATTGTGATAAAACTGTAATATTGACCGACGTTTTAGACATTTTATCCGAGTCTGGGTAATATAACAGACGATAAGCGATACTAAAAGGAAGAATAGAAATCTTTGAAGTGTAGTGTTACACAATAAAGTTCAAGGTTATATGGTTATATTAGATCATAGATGAAGGGATACTGATTATAACTGGTAATGGGAGAACTACTTGGCGAAATATGAGCAGAAGAAGAGATAGACTGATAAGGCATGGCATGGTTAAGCCTGAGAAAATCGCTATGTGAAATAATTCAGGTTAGAACTTTGGCCGGTAAGATTCTGTCGCCTGAGGTTCAATTTTGTGAGAGTAATTTCAAGGAAGTCTCGCTCTTAATAGCATGTGCTGCGGGTCAGTATATCTTCGTTGTTCCTCCTCCTCCACACTTTGAGAGCTTGTATGGGGGGGGGGGGGGAGTTAATAGCATCCTGAGTAGGAACCCGTGTCCGCAAACGCACAGTTTTCGTGTTACAAACAAAACCGTAAACTACACCATCCGTTTAAATGTCCCGCGTCTGCAGCATCAATGAGCGGAGCGGGATATAAACTTGGGGAAAAATCACGTCGGCCTCAGCTCCTGGAAGCGAGCTGGAAACCAGCAGTCATTCACACCCTGCACCCTAATGATATAAGTGGTCCTTGTTTGGTGTGGAGAGGTTGCCACACTACTTTCTTCAACACTCTCTACAGTCTTTACCCTTTCTTCGTGTCGAGTGCAGTAGACTATTTGGCAACTCCGGTTACAATAGACGAAGTAAATCCTATACGCCGCTAATAGACACCGGACTGCCGATGGAGAGTGGTGGTGTGAGGCGAGGTCGTCATATTTCCTACGCAAGTATACATATGCTGTTGCGGTGCTTCTAACTTCTCTTACAAGATCAGCCTAACGTGGCGACCACCCACTTCGATATAAACATTGCACCTGCGTTCGGGTACACTCGCTCACATACACCTGGTAGCCGACCATTCACCGCTGCCATAACTCGCTCAAGCAGATCTTCCCTCGAGCCCACCGAGGTCTCAAACTTGACTCTTCGTGTGACCCGAAAGAAAATTATCCAGAGGGGTGAAATCCGGTGAACGAGCAGGCCAATCAACTCGGCCTCCTGCATTCAATTCCTAGCGATCACATCGTCCAGTCCGCTCATCGATGCAGCACATTCGGGAGATTTAAACGCGTGGTGGTGTTTTACTTGTAGCGGGGAAACTATACGTTTATCTATTCAGTCCCCTTTCCAAGCCCCAAACTGTGCAAGAGGAATTTGGATACACCTTGTAGTGAGACACCCCAAACTTATTCAGTTGAATTTTGAGGAAAGTGTGGGACGGACAGAATCGCAGAAGGAGGTCAAGATATGAATCTGATCAGAGACAGCGGTACATGTGGAAACATTGTTGAATGGTATGGGCACAATCTTTGAGGAGGGCACAATATGAAAATAAAATAAATTATTTAATAAATCCAAAACGAAAGGATTGGAGTGTAATCAAAGTCAGATTATGCAGGAAATATTAGATTACGAAATGAAGTCTTAAAGAAAGTAAATGAAAGCACAGATCAAAGCTGAAATGGAACACATTGTCAGGTATAATACAGTAAGTGATTTTGAAGGAGGTTCAAACTTTTTAGGAGGTGGTAGAGGATGGACCTGTAGTAAATGATCACCGTTAACTGTTTTTCTGCAATACACCTTCCACCGTCTCTGATCAGATTCATATCTTGACCTCCCTCTGCGATTCTGTCCGTCCCACACTTCCCCCAAAAAGCAATTATGTCGTAGAATAACGAGGATAAGAAACACAGACAAGCCCAATGAATGAAGGAAGGAAGGAAGGAAGGAAGGAAGGAAGGAAGGAAGGAAGGAAGGAAGGAAGGAAGGCCTTTATTAAAAAAAAGAAATTTGCTCAACAACTTCAAACAATGATGTTTGTTGAAGACTATCGCCTAGAACATGGCATTGGATGCAAATAAAACGCAGAATAACTAGCTGAGAAAGAAAGAGAATAGATGCTTTAAAAGTGTGGTGATTCAGAACAATACTCAAGGTAAGATGAGTAGAAAAAACATGAATGAAGAGATACGGAATTGAATTAGTAGGAGGAGAACGATTTTGTGAAATATGACCAGGAGAAGAGATAGAATGATAGGGTACATCTTGAGGAAACGAGAAGTTAAATTAGTTTTTGAGGGAAGTGTAAGCGTTAAGAATGCCGGCCGCGCCGTGTACGTTAGCGTGCCTGCCTCTTACCCGGAGGGCCAGGTTCGATTCTGCCCATTTCAGGGACTTTTACCAGGATCTGAGGGCTCTTTCGACGTCCATTCAGCTTACGTTATTACAACGGAGGAGATGTTTCTGTGAGATAGCAGACTGTCAGGGATTAAAATTATAATATCAGCCGGGAATCAAACCCGGGTTCTCCGTGTAAGTAACGGACATGCTACCTAAAGAGCCTTCGTGTCTCAGGCGCCAGTGCACCGGCCTCTCACTGCTGGGTTTCATGGTTCAAATCCCGATTGTTCCATGTGAGATTTGTGCTGGACAAAGAAGGCGGGACAGATTTTTCTCCTAGTACTCTGGTTTTCCCTGTCATCATTCATCCAGCAACACACTCAAACTTCATTTCATTCCATCTCTCAGTCATTAATTATTACCCCAGAGGAGTGAGACAGGCTTCGGCATCCAGCACAATTCCTATCCTCGCCGCTAGATGGGGGCTTCATTCATTCCTTTCCTGAACCGGTCGAATGACTGGAAACAGGCTGTGGATTTTCAGTGCAGATATGAAGTCCACCTTCGAAGCGGAACGGTTAGCCGTCCCCGGTAGTGTCTGAAATTTAAGATAGGGAGCAGGACTGTAAGGTAGTTAAAACTGAACACGCAGCTCACTTCAATTTGGGGGTGTGCCTGATAAGAGATACGCCGCGTCGGAACAAGGATATTCATTTACAATTTTTTACTAAAATGAAAAATTACCGTAAACCAGTATATTCTCGCGCTGAATGTGTAATGTTACGTGAAATTAGTGGCACATCAAAACCTCATTCCATGGTAAAACGTAAATAATGTGGTAGATGCGGTTAAAGAGAATGCGTATAATTAAAGTTTTTTGTCAACAAGTCCGGATTTTCATATTACCTCACTAGAATAAATGATTTTACTATTTAGTGTCTGATGAATGTTTTGCTCGTTTATTAGAGTGTGACTCTATGGTAACAGAGAAGAGTTATTTTCAGTAGCCACTGCACATAGGAATGTAATAGTTTTAACAGCGGTTTAAGCACAGAGTACAAGTAGAACTAATCGTAATTATATTAGGTGTGGTGGTTCACATTCGATCAGGATATGAACTCTTCATTCATATCCAGCGTTCACCGACTGTGGAGAGCACAGGCCATGCGCTCCCATGGCAGCCCATGGCTCCCCTGATTAACATTCATTCCTCAGCTCCCCTGTGGGAGATCCAGTAAAAAATATTAATATTTTGAGATTTACTCCAAGAATCTGTGAAAAAGTATGCTAAACAGCGTACAAGAAAAAAACTGTACATACAAGGTGCAGTACGAGAAAACGTTACTGAGTTATACAAACAGGGAGATTATGTTCTTCTCTGTGTAACATTTTTGAAAATTGAAAATTAAAACAAAAATGAACGGAAAATTATATATAGCCAACACAAAATAATTTTATTAACGGATCACTTGAATTTTCAAAAGAAAAAAAAATGTAGAATTGCGAAATGTTTGTTTTATTATTTACATTGATTAGTTTCATGAAAACCGAGCGAGTTGCCGTGCGGTTAGGGGCGCGCGGCTGTGAGCTTGCATCCGGGAGATAGTGGGTTCGAATCCCACTGTCGGCAGCCCAGAAGATGGTTTTCCGTGGTTTTCCATTTCACACCAGGCAAACGCTGGGGTTGTACCTTAATTATGACCACGGCCGCTTCCTTCCAATTCCTAGGCCTTTCCTATCCCATCGTCGTCATAAGACCTATCTGTGTCGGTGCGACTAAAGCCACTAGCAAAAAAAATTTCATAAAAAATTATCTAAGTAATGTTATCTGTCTGTTATTAATACCCTTAGTTAGTTTTTTTCATGAAAATAATCTATGTATATAATAAAACGTCCACCTCTGTGATATAGTGGTTAGTGTGATTAGCTACCACCCCCGGAGGACCGGGTTCGATTCCCAGCCCTGGCACGAAATTTCAAAAAGTGGTACGAGGGCTGGAACGGGGTCCACTCAGCCTCGAGAGTTCAAATGAGTAGAGGTGGGTTCGATTCCCATCTCAGCCATCCTGGAAGTAGTTTTCCGTGGTTTCCCAATTCTCCTCCAGGCAAATTCCGGGATGGTACCAAACTTAAGGCCACGGCCGCTTCCATCCCTCTTCCTTGTCTATCCATTCCAAACTTCCCATCCCCCCGCGAGGCCCCTTTGCAGTATAGCACGTGAAGCCGCCTGGACGAGGTACTGGTCATCCTCCCCAGTTGTATCCCCCGACCCTGGAGTGTAAACAGATACGAAGAGGGAGATATCATAAAACAAATGTTTCATAATTTAACATGCCCTTTCCTTTGAAAATTCAAGTGATCCATTAATTTTGCCGGTCAGTGCATTATCAGTGTGAAACTTGAGCT
This sequence comes from Anabrus simplex, assembly GCF_040414725.1. Lineage (NCBI taxonomy): Eukaryota > Metazoa > Arthropoda > Insecta > Orthoptera > Tettigoniidae > Anabrus > Anabrus simplex. The sequence goes on along the minus strand of NC_090265.1, from coordinate 38,449,289 downwards.
TGCTTGTTTGTTTCACACCTTGTCAAATCTTGGTACTAACGTAGCTACTATTATTTCTTTCTCTACACTTACCCTAGTCTCCATCTGTACTTGTTTTTTTGTGACAGACACTGCTGAAAATCCACACTCGCAGAGATTGCAAAAGGAATGAATATATTTAGTTCTCTCTTGCTCAAGCTCGGAAACTCCTCCTCTCATACAGAATACCAAACGTTTGGCAACGCCATGCATGGAATGTTCCCGTTTGGTCAAGTATCTGATGACATTTCTATCAGATCTTCCTCTCCTGCAGTACAAAAGTCCGAAGTAGGATCACTAATGATAGGGTTTTGAACCCACTGATACTTATCACAGTTTTCTGGAATGACGTCTCAAAATAAAAACTGAAGTGAGATAAGTGCTGTTAAAGTATGGAAACAATACCTCCAGTAAAGTCTATTTCATTTCCTATTGTGAAATGCTGCAAACATGGAAAGAAATCCACTTCTTCCCCTTCATTTACTTTCCGCTTCCAAAGAAGCGGCTTCTTTTTGAAGAACGAAACTTCACAATAATCTGAATCAAGTGGATTGCACTTCTTTGCAGACACTTATTCAACGAGTTCACTTTGCAAAATTATCACCTATATAGTAAACTTTCAACGGAAAGTCAGTGTCCAGAAAGAACTTGGATCTGACAGTTTTGTTCTTGTAAATAAGAAATGATTTACCACCGAATTTCGAAAAACCATGAGTGCTGATATAATATAAGAGAGACGTATCCTCATCCCCCCCCCCTTCCGTGGCACATTTTTCGGAAAATCTAGCTTTAAAGGCCAAGTTTTAATTAAATCACATTTAGGATAGTTTGCAGGACTTCGTTCAAATCAACCCTTGCAGATTTTTCCGCTGCATCCTCAGTCGCGATCCAATTTTCACAAACATGCAATTCATTGAGAGAAGGCGACGAAATAAATAAAATTGAATGGGGTGGGAGGTTGGAATACAAAATACAAATATCTGATTATTTTTCTCTTTTGTTTTTTCCTGTAAAATGACATGGCTGTTTTCGTCATCGCTAATACAGAAAAACTCCACGGCGCACCGGTTGAAAACCTATGTGCTACGGTCTTTCGCTTCTTCCATCCAGTCTGTATCAATTAGTAATAAAAGCATAGAAATCTACCATTGTCTTAACTGGTGCAGCATTTGATACTCTAGACAGAACTTTATCAATAACTATAACATCAGTAGCTCTACCAGACAACTCCGCAATAAAACATGGGCAACATACCAGTGCCACATAAAAATCCTGCCGATGAAGTCTCAGAAACATCTTGAGATTTATTTGAGACGATAAATGTCAAACATAAGCGTTTTGGAGGAGTAATAATAATGTTAAAAGCATTCAAACCCCTTATGCCTTTTCAATCGTGAAATCACCAGCGTGGCAGTGAGTTTGTCAGTTGGATTGCCACACCTTTCCAAGAAGCTAGTGGTTAATGCGCCGTTGGGACACCACTGCAAGCCTGCTATGTAGGACAATGCAGTGACGGTGCACTAGGGGGAACTAAGCTCACCGGACAAAAAATAGTCACCATACGATAAATCATTACAGGCATCACTTAATACCGAGTAACTTCACCTCTAGACCTGATAACCGCCTGGATTCGGTTTGGAAGTGAGTCCACAAGGTTGTACAGGTACGTGGCATCCACTCGTGAAGACATCAACGCGGAATTCCACCAAATTGCGCGCATGCTGTTGTCGGCGTTTTACCTGCTGTTCCAACATGTCCCACAGATTTCCAATGGGGTTCAAATCAGGTGATCTTGCAGGCCAATCGAGATGTAATAAGGTGGGGGAGTGTTCGTTAAACCAATCACATATGCGTCCAGACCGATGAATTCTGCTGCTTTCATCTTGAACAAAACGGGGTATCAATATCATACTCATCATGCAGATGTTGACAAAAAGGCAATATCTTATCATCCAGGATGTTTAAACAAACATATTAGCGGTCACCTCAGTGAGCGGGCCAAATCCATCATATGAAAACACCCCCGAAACATCTCGGACGCACCTACGGCTTGAACCTGACCTTGAACACATCCTGGATGAAATGCTTAATTTGGCCTTCTGTGCACGACGTATTGGAATATAGGCACAAACGTGATTAGTCAGACCACATTACATTCCGCTACTCAGCTAATGTCCACGTTCGATGATTTCTGGCCCAGTGAAGACGCGCAGCTTTATATTCCTGTATGAGCTACGGTCTCTTGCGAGGTGACCAGTGTTCTCTCACTAACAGGTTGGGTTGTATCTTTATTCACTGACTGCAGCAATTACTGTCGGGTTTGGATCGGAACGGAAGACTTGTACTACCTGAGAGTACTGTGTCTATGTGTATTTCTGTGGGCTGAGGATCGCTGTGAGCCAGCGAGGAAACCCGCTATCGTAAGTGCGAGGATAAATGGACCTGTGTTAATGTTCGCTGTTGTGAGTATCGTCCTGCTGTTGAATACTGTTGAGCTGTTTGGTTGTTCGCTGCATGTGACTGCGTGAATTACTGGACTGTCTGTGGAGTCGAACCAACGAACAGTCATCGTGTGTCGAGTGACCCATAGCCCTGTGTTCAGACATAGCTGTCTGCACACAGCTGCTGTATGAGGTGTCTGGACATGGGGGAGTGAAAGTAAGGATTAAGCGTCCCCAGGTAGAGCAATGGGATGGACCGCCTGCTGTGCCATAAAGAAGAGCAATTTGTAAATAGACAGTGTGGCCATTCATGGTTAAATAGAATTGCGTGGGTGTGTGTGCGCGCGCGCGCATTTATTAGGCCATCCTGAAATATATTAGAGTATTGAAACAGATGGAGTTATTCGAAACAATATCATAGCCTTATAATATAACAGCAGAATTAGTACTATCCAAAGACCTTAACTTTTTAAAATACATTTTAACTATAATCTACAATCTTTCGCAGGAACCAAACTACCACAAACCAATCAACTGTTGTCCTTGCATTTCCAGTACGTTTCGGGATATAAATCTTTGGTCAGGAATGACCAATAAACATATGAATGAACTCTACTTACGTCTTCAGTTAAATGTGATGAAATCGGATTAGGCAGATAATATGAACATACCTGAAAATAGAGAAAATAAATGTTAGTAATAAAATGTGTCACAGTAATTGAGGCATCAGAAATGTTTCAGTCACACAAAATTATGAACGCGAGTACAATTCCTTGTATCTCACTAACTTCAGCCTTATATTTAATTAAATGATTATTTATGTTTCAAGGTGTACAGCAAGAGACATTGCTACAGCTAAGTTATCGTGCACAGTCACAAACATGAAACATTATTCCTGCTTCTGTGACGCATATAACAATCATAATTTTAAAATTAGAATGAATTATGTTACTTGCTACTTGTACACCACGGGTATCAAATCCTGACCACCGTAAGCACAGTGTCCGTGCTAGAATATCTGTGCAGTCGGGCGCAAGTCCCTTCTCCTCTGTCGGCCTGTACTTTCTCCTCTGAAGAGGGAGGCGGACCTCTTAGACGGTAACGCCGTCTCTCAGGCCGAGAGATTTCTTACGATGAAGGAGATGCACGGAGAAGGTGAGGTGGTTGGCCGCCATGGCCTATAATAGGAACTGTCCCGGCATTCACCTTAGTGCAGGCGAGTGGAAGACCACGGAAAACCATTCTCAGGACAACCGACGGTTGGGGCCAGCCCTGAGGTCCAGCCCTGTTCCGTCTCCAGAAAACAGAGGTGTAGACTAACAGTAGAGCCGTGACCACCCGTCCTCTGCTCGGTTGACCGGTCAGAGTGCAGAGCAGTTGGACCACGGACCAGCTGTGGCCACTCTGCACTCCTACCCTTGCCTTGTACTTCCTCTCGTTGCTGACTCAGGGCTGTGCACGCCTGATGACAGGCTCCAGTTACCTGTTTCGACCTACAATTAATGGTTGATACATACAGCTTCAGAGGCTGTAGCATAAGGGTTGACATATTAGTCTAATTTGCTAGTGTATGTGTGTATTTGTGTACATTTGAATGAACACTATTGCTTTTAGAGATGTTACTTTTACTGCAGCCTATTTTATTTTTTTAAGTTTATAAAAACACGAGTTTTCCTCAAGAAACCATACAGTAGCGACATATTTCGTATTATTCTGTTTAATAATTATTCATAGGAGAGTATGTGCAGCAGATTTTTAAAATTGTTTCTTTACTTCATTGCTTATGGAAAACTTTACAGTAATTATTTCATTTTCCTGCTGATAACAAAGCATGTTCTTTTGCACATTTTATGTAAACGTCGTGTTGAACACACTTACGTATATCCCTATATCGAAGAAATACATGTATTGCACGGAGTATCACTGTTATGCACACACCCCCACCCAAGCTTGCGCTATCTGATAACGACCTGGGCTAGCGCTCGTAGCATTTGTTTTTCATGCACACAGAATTGTCAGTCAGTTCGTGACCTTGACATGCCCGCTGCACATGAAAGACCTTTCCGGTTTAACACTACAGTTTATTGATACTAAAATATTTAATTTGATTTTCACACAGATTGCCCAAGTCAGGTGAAAGCTGCAGAACTAATTACACCCCACCCCCCTCAACGCCGCGCATTCAAAATTAGTGCCTAAATGAACTCCTATATCGAACTACAGTGGAAACTACTACAGCAGGAACTTAGAACTTTAATCAGAAGATGTGACCACCGAAATATTATGTAATTTTGTTATTGTGCAGTTTGCCATTCAAGAAGTTCGGACCTTTTTCCACAGATGACACCACCAAAAAGCTATGATCATGCACCCTGGTGCAAAGTGAAAGAAATTATTTAAAAAAGTTTTGCATTTCTAGGTTGTTGTAACTGATTGATGTTCATTTATTTTTGGGTTGGCAATATTTCCTTTTTTCTTTCCGCCAGTTTTGAATCTAGACAATCACTAATTTCTGTAATTAATGTTCAACCTATCACAGGCTTCTTGTTCGATTTTGAGTGTTACTTTTGAACTCAACCAATATTGAGAAGGTGTGGCTAGTGTAGTCTTGAATGATCTCGAACCTTCCCTGAGGGTTTATAAACTGCGGCTTTTCACGTTTCTTGGCCAATTGATCGTCGTCTATCTGAGTGTGTGTGCTTAAGCAGGAGGCGGGCGGCCTCTTTCGTCGGCAGCTAGAACTTTTACAAGGTAATGGCCACATAACTTTATTCTTTCTTATTCCAAGCGGAAGATCCGATTTTTTAACCATGTAACCTACGTTTCTAAAATGTAACTTTCTTCGGGCTAATGTAAAAATTTCATAAAATCTTTGACTCTAAATCGGGGATAGAGAATGATGCACCCTCTCGAGCTCCCCTTCATCTTGGTTTGAGGTGACTAGGTTTTGGACATTTTCTTCTGTAAGGTGTTAAAGCAATTTCTATACGAGTCACCTCAGTAGTTTGGGAATAGCCCCTGTTTCATAGGCCTAGAGCCCTTTAGGTTTTTAAGTGTTCATTATCTTGGAACTCTGTGTGCCTCCATTCACCTTGGGTTTGGGCCAGTTATCTAACCTGTTCTTTTCCATGAAGGCTCAGTAGGTTGAGTATTAAATACCCCTGTAAAGATAAGTTCCATTTGTAAATGGTGGTTTGAGAGACCAGAGATTGATGTAATGTTGCCTTGAGTAGGCAGTAAGGAACCGAGAGCCTGTTAGCTCCTTTCCAAGTTTTGTAATTGTAAGAAGTGACTCTGGAAGGCTAGATATTGGAATTTTAGGAGCAAGTGCTCTTTGAATTAGGGGATTTCTGCCCTTGACTAAATTTGTTCTCATTTTGAATTGTAAATTTGAGCTGGGAGCTCAGGAGGTGTAAAGCGAAGAGCTTGAAGCCCAGGATCTGTAATGTTCACTAGTCATGTATTTTCCTTGACTTGTTTCAAAATTGTCATTGTACCTGATGTTTCATTGTTATGAAAATTTGTTAAGTTTGAAGTGCGAAAAATATAACCTTCAGTTTAAGTTTTAAATTCATTTTGATATTGTAGATATACCCATTTACCCCGGCACTTTCTTTAACCTCTTTCTGCTCCACGGGTATCCTCTAAAAATTATTATTATTATTATTATTATTATTATTATTATTATTATTATTATTATTATTATTATTATTATTATTATTATTATATTCGATATAAAGTTTTGTACGTCTACGTAACAATTTTCGATGACATTGAAATTTGAACTCATGACCTGTTACGTTCACAAATAAATAAATAAATAAATAAATAAATAAATAAATAAATAAATAAATAAATAAATATGATTATTATTAGTCAAGTTACTCGAGTTGTATAAATTAGAATTCGCTCATAAATATCATTTCGCTTGGACACAATTTTGTCGCCAATCATTTTACGTCCCAATCGCGAATTAACATCCGATTTTTATTTCTGCCCTGGCGGTGGAAGTACATGCAGTTTCAAGCAGTTCACTTCAAAGGTGAATTAATTAGCGAAATGTCACCGGCTCCGGCTGGATCACGGTCCACTTGCCGGTCAAGGTCTATCAAGTTACACCTACACACGAGCAAAACAGGAGACTCTGAAACAGTGAAGCCGTTATTGAGAAATCATTAATAAAAACGGGGACCCTCCGGAGTCCGGTAGTATGTATTGTGGTATCTATTGAAAAAGGACAAAAGGAGAGAACTGATCGTATGTGGCTTGTACGTGAGTTTAACCTCCAGTCTGCTTCTCTTCAAGCTGTCACTCATTTTGGTCACTTTTTCAGGAATTACTATATTGAGAGTGACGTCGCGAGAATTTGGAGGCCAATGTATACTGCGGAAATCAAAACTATGTTTCAGAAACTTTTACAGCTTCAGCTTTTATTTATAGCACGACTCAATTGGTCATAAAGATAAGAAAAGAATTCGTGGTGCTAGAATCATAATTGGCCTTGGCCTATCAAACAAATGCTGCTAAGTCCAAAGACCTGCTGATTACGAGTTTATGCTTAGTCATCGAGAGGCATCCTCTGGATCTTTGCCTTTCTACAGCGCGGTGGTTCTCACACTTTTAGATAGCTCCTCAATTGTCGTCACGTAGACTGAGTGGCCCTCGAACCAGCTCTTATTCCCCGTTAAAAATCTATAACCTGGCAGAGAATCTAACACACTGACTCTGGGCAAGAGGCAGATTCACTATTCGTAGAACACGAGGTTTGAAACACCATTTTAATAATAATAATAATAATAATAATAACAATAATAATAATAACTATAATAATAATAAATAATTGCTTCACATGCCACAAACTATTGTTTACGGTTTTTGGAAACGCCGAAGTGCCGGAATTTTGTCCCGCAAGAGTTCTTTTACGTGCCGGTAAATCTACCGTCACGGAGCTGGCGCACTTGAGCACCTTCAGACACCACCGGGCAGAGCTAGGATCGATACTGCCAATTTGGGCTCAAGAAGCCAGAGTTTTAACCGTCTGAGCCACTCAGCCCGGCAAATTATACAGAAGAAAAAACAGATAGAAAGAATGAAGTCTGTCAAACCCATTGTGACGTCTGACGTAACTTCCTGATAAGCGCCCCGTGCAGGGTTTAAGGTGTCCGTTTTTCTCTCTTCCTTCATTCTTATAAGTAGAAGTATTGAAGTATTAAATTTGGATAATCCGTATTGATTTGGAATAGCAGAGCCTGTGGAAGTTAAATAAATGGATAAATAATATATTAGATCATTTATCGTATCTTGGAAACTAAATTAATTTACTGAATCTTGTGGCCATAATTGAGTGAACCGATCTCTTCACGAAGTACAAAGTATTCTAATGGTGAAGCTTTGTATGTGACCATGGCTACAATATATTCAAACACCGCACTCGCTCACTTCTCCGTCAAAGCCCCCTGAGTGGCCCCACCCAAGCCGACACGGCAAATCCATTTCACCAGAGGGCTATTTGGCGACTACGGACCCATAACGCAGCAGAGCATTTTCGCTGAAAGCCGCACAGCCATTTTATAAATATAAAGACACATAAAAAATTCTAATACAACATTATTGATTTTAATATTATTAAAGCGAGTAGAACATTTTTGTGAAATACCACAAGAGGATTTCAATCGCAGAGAGATATTTTTACAGCTCTTTGACAATCCGTAGCCGAGGGTATATAATTACAGTGTGGTTAGACAATAAATTGGTCTCTAGCGTCGAATTATAACACAAAGGGTGCGTTATTAAAGGTATTATTTGTGACATTATGCAGTTGTTACTGTAATCATTGTTTTATTGACAAGGATTTTTATCATCGTTACTTGTCTGTGGGGGCGTAATAACTGAGTGGCAAGGCTCCGCCCACGGTTCCAATCCAGACCAGTTCATTCAGTATTATGGAAATTCAGTTAACATACCTGTGGTTCGGATTCAGTTTGAAACTGCAGGTTCCGTGGCAATGATCACGACATAGATTAGGATACGGTCTGGAAATAATAGCTGTCTCTTTATCATTGTATATTTTCTCCTTTGTTTTTCGCCACACCGACACAGACTGTGATCTCCCCGTGAGTAGGGGTGGTAGAATGACATCCACGGCATCTCCTGTCTGTCGTAAATAGGTAACTAAACGGGCGCCGAGGCTCTCAAAACTGGAGCGTAGGTTAGTGACCACGGTTGTCCTAGCTGAGCCTGGCATTGTTTCCACTTGTGTTAGGCTCCTCTTTCTTATCCGACATCAGATGATCAACTCCTGTGACGAAGTGACAAAAGTACGGTTACGGGCTCACAGGTCGGTGTTAGCGAGGGCATCCACCGCTGAAACTTCATATCACCTCAACCTCGACCCCAATATCAGGAAGTGGGTAAGGGGTAGGTATACAGTTCTCCCTACCGGTGCTTAATTCTTGATGATGATGATGCTTGTTGTTTAAAGGGGCCTAACATCTTTTTTTTTTGCTAGGGGTTTTACGTCGCACCGACACAGATAGGTCTTATGGCGACGATGGGATAGGAAAGGCCTAGGAGTTGGAAGGAAGCAGCCGTGGCCTTAATTAAGGTACAGCCCCAGCATTTGCCTGGTGTGAAAATGGGAAAACACGGAAAAACATCTTCAGGGCTGCCGATAGTGGGATTCGAACCTACTATCTCCCGGATGCAAGCTCACAGCCGCGCGCCTCTACGCGCACGGCCAACTCGCCCGGTGGCCTAACATCTAGGTCATCGGCCGCTAATTGTACGTACACGATGGATGACATGATATGATAATTAACATTTTAAAATGTATCCACTGACTAGAATTTAAAACAAGTGAAGATGAACAAGGATTGTGAATTTAAAATATAATCAGTGGATCCAATTCGCAATGCCTTATTTTCGGTAAAATGATAGATTATGGTAGAATAAGACATTGGCTTACAATGCAATAATGAAAATCCACGGCCTGTTTCCAGTCATTCGACCGGATCAGGAATGGAATGGATGAAGCCACCATCTAGCGGCGAGGATAGGAATCGTATTGGCTGCCGAATCCTGTCGCATTCCTCTGAGGCAATGATTAATGAATGATAGATGAAATAAAATGATATTGAAGTTTGTTTATTTATTTTGGAAACCGAAACAGCGAGAAGCCGAATTACAGAGTTCGCAAAGGAAAAATATATTTACAGTGGAGTAGCACAAGGCAAACATAATAAAAAAAAATAAGTGGAAGAACAATGAGGAAAAAACATCTAATGATAAAAATAGAGGAAAAATTAAAAACAAAATAATAATAGAGACACAACAATTAAGAACAAAAGAAAAAGGCAAAAGAAATAACGAGGAAAATTGAAGATTGAACGTAAAACGAAGAGAAGAACTTATAGCTAGGCACAGTAAGATAAATACAGATATAACACATAAGTAATGGTATAGTACAGTAAAAATAAATAAATAAATAAATATTACATTATGTACAAAATAGAAGACAGCAATGAGACGAGAAAACAAGAAATATGAAGAAAATGAACTAGGTTAAGGTAAGGAAGAATCGATTAAAGGATGCATACGAAGAAAAAACGTCCAAGTTCCTGTCAGAAGATAAAGAGTTAAGGAGGGTTGGTAAGCGGATAAATAAACTTTTTTGAACGAGAGAGAGAGAGAGAGAGAGAGAGGCGGGAATACGGAATATGAAGGGGCGGGTTAGTCCTCGTTTTGCGAGTTTATGTCGCTGGAATGAAGGATGACAGGGAAAACCGGAGTACCCGGAGAAAAACCTGTGCCGCCTCCGCTCTGTCCAGCACAAGTCTCACATTGAATGATCGGGATTTGAACCCTGGAACCCAGCGGTGAGAGGCCAGCGCGCTGTCGTCTGAGCCACGGAGGCTTATTGCATTGTAATATCATGCAAATTACCATTATAAATAACACATTAAAATATACAAACACAAACTAAAACAGAGTCAAATTAATAAAACGTAGAAAGCAATAATACAAAGACTACGTTTATATGCGATAAAACAAACCACTATCACTCAGAAAACGAATGACGAGGTGTACTGACTGCTCGTCATCTCGCAGGATGAGGGAGATGGTACACGGCGCAGATCGACCAGGTCCACGCACTCCGTAAGGATGTGTACCACGGTAAGATGATCACCTCAAGTACATACCGGAGAGGGCTCTACTTTCAGTAAGTAGGAATGCGTTACTATACCGTGGCCGATCCGAAGACGACATAATACCACTGCTTCCCTCCTAGAAACCCGAAGGGAAGTCCTATATACCTTCCTTTTACCTTTTATCGCTCTCAGCTTATTTGGAAGTGGAGTGGCGCTTAATTCTTATTAGTATAATAAAAATTCTAGCCATGTGATTCCTGAGTACACGCGCCGTTGCTGATTAATGTTTTCAGGTTGTTTATTAGAGCCTGGATACCCGGAGGTTGGGTTGCAATGGAGATGCATTCTTCTGACCAATATGAAGAGACAGATACACAAAGAAATAATAACTGACATCCTTCGGATTAAATACGAACGTTCATAAGCAAGTGGCATAGCAAAGTATTCCCAGCCCAGTATAAATTGTCATCCAGCTGCTCAGTTTCAAGACGAGCATGGGCCATCAAGTCCGCTGTGGAGTGATGCGAACACAACAGTATCGCTCGGTTACTAAGTGACTCGCAGGCTGTATTGAACACAACGACAAGCACTATATCAACGCAACTGCTGCTACAGCAGAGCAGTGCCCGCACGTCTGTCTTTCCTGGATCCGAGGACTCACTGGTTCTCCTCGCAAAAACAGCCACCTCTTGCAACACAGAAATTACCTACAACTAATCACCCCGAAGCTATGCAAAAGCACAAATCGAAACATATCGAATAAGACAGTGGAACAACTTCCGGACATTAAGTACAAAGGGATCTGTCACAAGGGAATTATTTTTTCCCGACATATATTGCCAAATCCAGTGCAAAACATCAGTACCCGAATTCATTCTCAATCAGTTTCTCTCTGGCCATGGGAAGATTAAGTGCTACTTCGACCTCTTCAGAATTAACATTGCACGCGATGAAATGAAATGAAATGGCGTATGACTTTTAGTGCCGGGAGTGTCCGAGGACAAGTAGGGCTCGCCAGATATAGGTCTTTTGATTTGACGCCCGTAGGCGACCTACGCGTCGTGATGAGGATGAAAATGACGATGAAGACAGCACATTAACCCAACCTCCGTGCCAGATAAATTAACCAATTAAGGTTAAATTGCCGACCCTGCAGGGAATCGAACCCGGGACCCCTGTGACCAAAAGCCAGCACGCTAACCATTTAGCCATGGATCTGGACTGCACGCGATTATTTGTGCTTTTGTGGATCTTCTCAAAGAGTAGACCATTCACTATTTGATCATGTTTGGAAGGACAAGATTCTATCTTGAGTGTCACCGAAATAAAAATGTGGAACTCCCAAAAGCATTATACCATCTGTTTATGAAAACCTGTAGCTACAAACAGTCTCTTAAGTTCATTCACCACATCTTCAATAATTTGGATTCCTAATTTTATGTCAAAGATAAAAACTACAACCCTAATATAAAACCAAGCCAAATCCCATGGCGCACCAAGCGACCGCTGTTCAGCCCAAAGGCCTGCAGATTACGAGGTGTCATGCGGTCAGCACGATATATCCTCTTGGCCGTTATTCTTGGCTTTCTAGAACGGAGCCGCTGCCTCACCGTCAGATAGCTCCTCAATTTTGTAATCACGTAAGCTGAGTGGACCTCGAGCTAGTCCTCAGATCCAGGTAAAACTCCCTGAGCTGACCGGGATTCGAACCCGGGGCCTGGCCCTCTCAGGGTAAGAGGCAGGCACACTACCCCTACACACCGGGGCCGGCACAACCCTAATATAATTATACAAAATAGGGTTCAAATTATTATGATATTCGATAAATAAGTAAAGAAATAAATACATAAAAGTGATATGCAGTACAGTGAACGCTTGCCGCTCTAAATGATTCTAGCGGTCTTCAAATTACTTCTGCAGGCTCCTGACATTGTATTTTTTCCATCCAAACTTCCTTGGTCAACTCTTGTTTTCTTTCGACCCCAGCGCTATTGGACCTCACGAGGCCTAGGGAATCCTTCATTCCTCCCACACTTAGAGGCTGTTTTGTTGACGATTCCCAAGGTCTGAAGTTTTACGTTCTCTTCTTATAATCATCAAGAACATCACATACATCGATCCAATTACTGAAGTACCTCTATATCTCCATTTCTAGTTAGTCCTACGATCTAGCAATATTTTCAACTTTTTACATTTTTCAATTTGCTTTACGTAGCACCGACACAGATAGGTCTTATGGCGATGATGGGATAAGAAAGGGCTAGGAGTGGGAAGGAAGCGGTTGTGGCCTTAATTAAGGGAAGTGCTACTTTGAACGCTTCAGAATTAACATTGCACGGGATTATTTGTGCTTTCTAAAAGAGCATATCATTCACTATTCGACCCAATTTGCCTGGTGTGAAAGAGGGAAACCATAGAAAACCATCTCAGAGTGCCGACAGCGTGGTTCGAACCAACTACGATTTACGAAGGTCGATCAAGTATAAACAGGATTTTTGTTCCTGAACATCAACAGTTGGTAGGACTGGTCTCACGCTTCTGCTATGCTAGGCGGGACCGTTAGGAGTGGGGAGAGCGTGCTGTTAAATATTTCCCGCCTTTTCGTCTGTAACGCTCACGATGTCGGAGCAACAGGTGCACCCTTTCACTGCGCAACGCATAATTATAAAATATCTTGCTCGTAAAGGAGTAGCAGAGGTGGATATTTTCCAGATATTGACTGCACCGTCCGGTGATCAAACATTGCCAAGGACGCGTGTGTTTGCCTGGCATAAAACGTTCAGGGAAGGAAGAGAACGTGTGGAAAATCAGCAAAACGATCGCTGTCCTCGGACCAGCATTATAGGCTCAAACATTCGTGTGGTTAAAGACCTTATTTATGACGATCGACGGGGCACAGTATCAGAAATTGCAGAACAACTTGGAATCAGTTATGGGAGCTGTCAAGCAATCATCACAATGCGACAATGCGTGGCCTCAGACTGCAGCTCTGTCTCCAAGCTACAGGAAATGCACTGGACTACACTTGATCATCCTCCTTACAGCCCAGACTTATCGCCCTGCGATTTCCATTTGTTCCGACCGCTTAAAGAAGCTCTAGGAGGGCAACGATTTGAAGATGATAGTGTGGATGACTTCGTGCGCAACTGGCTGGTGACTCGATCCTTTTCGTTTTACGATGAGGGCATTGAAAAGCTGCCCGTGCGCTGGAACAAATGCATTTTCAAAGCAGGAATCTATGTGGAAAAATAAATTGTAATCGCCTTGTGTTTTTCAATAAATGAATTTAAATAAAAAATAAAATTCCGTTTATATTTGATGCCTCCTTGTATCTTAGATTAAATGTTCAAAATGCCTTCCGTTAGCTTTGATGCATGCATCCCGGGATATGTCAGCGCCCCCAGAATTCAATGCTATGGTGTATTGATGCATATATCAATGCTAACGGAGGATTTTTGAAAGGGTGTACGTTCTGTTTCTGTGTGTTTCTCATGATGAATGTATCTGCTATGTAGAGTTGTAGAAAATGAGCTTAATATGGAAATACAGCATAACACATTTATAGAGTTACATTAAGAAAATATTTTGAAACCTTCGCCTCAAACTAGCTTTCTGAGGCTATTACATGATTAAAAGATGTCTGCCATTACCGTGAGCTGGAGGGCCTTCCGCAGATGGGCGAGGCGCGTCCCATCCCTTCTCTATTAACACACTACTGCTGGACTGGAGCGAACGAAAGACAACATGGCCCAAAAGGTCCAAGCTTTTATAGTGGAGAGGAAGGATCCAGAAATCTCTGGGCCAAGGCCCCGGACGCACCCACAATTTTGATTGGTTGATTAAATACATTTCAAAAATTCCTTATTGGCTAACACATTAAATCAGCGGGAAGAGATAGAAGTGTTGATAACCTTAGATCACCAAACACAATCTACAAGCAATTCAGTTTTACCAACTAATGACTTCAAAATTTCTCTGGAAAATTAATTGCCCATCCTCTCACCAGAGGGAGCACCTAGGTTGAAAGAAGAGACATTTGTCGATAAACGTTCAAACTTCTTCCGAAATAAGTTCCACTGATCATATTACAGATGGCCTTCTAAAAGGTGCTTAGTTTGAATGTACGGAGTTGGTGTACCTCCGGTAATTATTATTATTATTATTATTATTATTATTATTATTTGCGTATGGACCCTGTTGAATCACGCATTACATTTATGATTCACCTTTCTAACAGACCATATTGCTTTCATTCTTTCACTGTGTGCCTGGTTTCTTTCCTCTGACCACTTAGTCCCCGAATTTTTAAGGACTTCATTCTCTGGCTTTACTACTCATCCATTTATCTTCTGACGGTAAATGTTTCTGTCTAGTATTTCTCAAGTTTCTATCCGGTCTTTTTCCACATCATTTTTAACAACTTGTATCCATGGTACGTTCTTCAGTTTTTCGGTATATGTGAAAAACTTGTGGGTTAGCCTTGATGACAATACTCTGTACGTATCCATAGAATTTCAGTCTTCGTTTCCTGATGTCTGCGGCACGGTTGGAAAGTCTTCCCGTAGCTTTGCATGATTTGAGTCTATACCGTTCTTCTTTTTTCTCTGGGCCCATAATTTTCCTCAGATCTTCCTTTCCTCCTTCAAGATGTTTTCCGGATCACCCTAATTAATTGAGTACCAAGATTTCACTTGCATACAGCACTTCAGGTTTAATCACCGTATTATTATTATTATTATTATTATTATTATTATTATTATTATTATTATTATTATTATTACTATGTTCGGCTCCATGCCTAACGTGCTGTCCTCTAGTCCAGGGTATCCCAGGTTCGATTCTCAGCCAGGTCGGGGATTTTTACCCTTATTAGTTAATTCTGATAACTCGGGGGCTGGGTGTGTGTGCCGTCTTCAGCGTTAGAATTCATGATAGGTAGGGCCCCACCCTCACAGACTCGCGGGTCGCCTACCCTGCGTCATCTCGAAAGACCTGCACCAGGCCCCTTAGGAGATATTACTCTATTATCTTCATTATTTAGAAAGGCCTAAAGGGAAGATTTAGCGAGCTTTGTCTTGTTTTGTGCAAAGTATGAACAGGACCGAGGAAGGAAGGAACGAAGCAACGTGCGCAAGGAATTGCGTGTTTCAAAAAACATAAGTTTGCGGACCACTGTGGCTTAGACGAATATCACATGCAGTACATTTTTTTTCTTTCAGCGTCATATAGGACTACAATATCTGGTGATACATTGCTTATTCTTCATAATCTATTCTACGTTACGTCAGAACTAATTCCACTCCCGAGTATATGAAGTCGTTAACTTGTTTCAAAGTTGTCCTTCTCCTGCTGATCCCAAGATAATCTATTCTCTCTCTCACTCTCTTCCAAACTATATGACTTGTGTTCTTATAATAACTGAAGAGAGAAGATGAAGAGGAATAAGCTGAGCTAGAAGGAAAGAAGGGCTTGACGGCTAGAAAACAGAACGACTACTGGTTTTGCTCAACGTCGACAGATAGCTCTTACGGGGACGATGTGACAGGACAGAGCTGAAATTGAAAAGAAAGCGATCGTGGCCTGATGAGAAAATTGGAAGCCACCGAAAACAATGCACAGGGCTGCCGACAGTGGGGTGACAAAATGGACAGACAGGGATCAAAATGAAGTAATATTCAGATATCCCAACTTCACTAAATTTGGAAAGTGGTCACGATGGTAATGAATAGGGCTCGGATGTTTAAGACCTAACAATAGCCCAAATAAGCAAGCAAATATGACCTCAAGTGTGACGAAATATGACCTAAAAAGTGACGAAATATGACGCAAAAAATACAAAATATGGCCCGAAAATAATACCTCCAAACATGGCCATTTGAAAATAAATTATAAATCGAAACAGCAATTCCTTTAATATATATTTGCATTTATTGTTACTTTCATATTGATTTTCTGAATACGGATATACACCTTTAGCAGTTAGAAATTAGAAATTAAGCTACTTTTTAAAATATTTAAGCGCAGAGTTCGTTAATATTATTCAAAAGCGTTAAATTTTAATTTGAGTACCACGAAACGGATTAATTAGATGTCTTTCAATACATTACGGTAGGGCGGCAGAGCCTATGGTGCAAACTCACACACGTTTTTCATTCTTCTCCGCGGGTGGAATTGAAGTGTATGACAAGATTCATGTTTTGTGAACACTTGTTCGCATTCGGTAATTTGAAGAGGATTTTGCACAACTACAGCTGTCATCAAATCGCCTAAATATGACCGAAATATGACGTTTCTACGAAAATAGCTCAAAATATGACGAAAAATAGCCAACATATATGACAAAGATCACTTAGTTGTGACCATATTCTCCTGATTTGCACCAAAATCCAATCAGGCAAGAAAATACAGACAAAGAAAAAAATATGACTTTTCCTAAACATCCGAGCCCCAGTAATGAACATGGTGGGTTTTGACGTCCATTCTGACTACTAATGTTTCCAACACACGCTGAGGAGTTGGAAATTTGGCCCATAGGGCACAGATATTAGTGGATTTTCTCTACCTGTCTTTCGTCGCACCGAAACAGATAGGTCTTAAGACGACGATGGAATAGGAAAGTGTTAGGTCTAGGAAGGAAGTGATCGTGGGCTTAATTAAGGTACAGTCCTGGCGTGTGGCTGGTGTGAAAATGGTAAAGCACAGTAAACGATTTTCAAAGCTGTCGAAAGCAGGCGGGTAAAAGTGGTGGCAAAAGGGAGCTCTGGTTAAGATGCAGCAGGTCGTTATGCTACTTAGGTTCCAAAATGAGTTTAAAAAAAAGTAAATAAATGCAATGTAAATTTTAATCTTATACCAGTTGCATAGTATTATTTGAAGTAATTCCACATACTGTATATGAGTTGACTATGTTTGTAAGTATAGGAGATATTAAAGTAGAATTTTGTAAACAATATAAATTTATTAAGGATGATCTGTTTGTTTAATAGAAAAAAATTGTTAGCATAAATTGTATATTATTGTATTCTAGAAAAAAAATTCTTCTCTTGTTAATTTAAATTTTAGTGCTTGACAATAATGTACTTTAGTGTACCATTTGCCACCGAGGTAGACACCTCATTTGCAAATAAAGAGATTTTGATTTGATTTGAATTATTGGAGGGCCATGAACACAGGCATGTGGAATGAGAAACAACTTTTAATGCAAACATTCCGATATATTAACAATACTCACAAACAGAAAAAATACAATAATGGAGCTTGTTTCTCAAATGCATTTTTGAATGAGTCTAATGTACAGGGGTTTTCAAGAAAATTAATAGGAAAACAGAAAAATAGAATTTTATTCATAAATAAATATTTTGAAGGAATGTCTTATGTACGAAGCTATCAAAAATAATCACAAGAAAAAAAATGTAGAATCTGCTTCATAAATACATTTTCTGAAAATACATGTCCTTGACTTTGCTGGCAGGGCCTAGTGTTTACAGTGCACTATATCTTCTGGTATGGGTTAGAGGAATCTTGTTACTTTCTTTGTTGTTGTTGTTGTTGCTAGTTGCTTTACGTCGCACGGACACAGATATGTCTTATGGCGACGATGGGACAGGAAAGGGTCAGGAGTGGGAAGGAAGCGGCCGGGGCTTTATTTAAGGTACAGCCCCAGCATTTGCCTGGTGTGAAAATGGGAAACCACGGAAAACCATTTTCAGGGTTGCCGATAGTGGGGTTCGAACCTACTATCTCCGGAATACTGGATACTTTTGTTACTTTCATTGATCTGTCTGTCTCATCCTTGGCTTTGACAATATGAAAGTGACTGAGGTATGAGCGATGCTAATAATGCCATTCCTTCTGGAGCCAGTCCCTGCTATAAATGGTGTGAAAATGTTGCTCGTAGGGTCGGCTGGTGCATGCATTTCAGTGGGCTTGGCAGACGCATATGTAATCGCAACTTCTGGCTCGGTGAGGAAAGCAACAGGAAACTGCCTCGCTCCTCATTTCCCTAGTACACCTCTTCAGTGATGCCTAGGCCATCTATGACAGCTGATGGCAGAGCTGTTGAGGATCCAACCAGCCTTCGGGCTGAGGACTGAACATACATACTGTAACTGTATATTGTTCATTTCATGATAAAAACTCTACCACCAGACGTACCGCATGAATAGTGTCCATTAGGAAATGTACTTCTTCGAAGGAATGCCCGCTTTCTAATCTTATTTCCTGATATAAAACCATCTACCAAACCCATTGGTGAGAGCTCACCGGACCCTCTGGGTATAACCCCGTCAGCGCAGCTCAACCCATCCCGCAGCAGGCCTGAGAGATCTAAACTTGGGACTTCCTTTTTAAACCTTGTTACGCTGTAACTCTCGACTCGGGTGCTCCTGAGACTACCAAATTCCACGTTTTAAGGGGAGGAGAATTTGGAGGGAGGGGGGGGGGGGGTGAAATGGCACTCTTCTCCCCTAAGATCATTTTTGGGGGGCAGAAAATACCATGTCCCCCACCGCCCCAGAGTCGGCGCCACTGACCAAAAGTGGTGTTTGAACTATCTTCCGAATGCAAGGTGAACCAAGCCGTGTAGCGAACTTGCTCCGTACTATTGTACAGAAGAATTAGCGCCAAACACTGCATACCACATCCTGTACTATGATCTTCTCTCACATTTCTGAAGTACATTACAATACAGTGTTTTCCTGTAAGATTGCACAGTTCTACTACGGGGTGTAGACAACATACTTGATGACGACAGCAAAAGCGCTACAGGGACGTCCTAAAAGTCTAATATGAATTAGAGGCAAATTGACGTCGACAAGTGTGAGGATGTAGTGTGTGATCGATCGATGTGGCGACCGATTATTCACGAGGGCCTTCAACATTCTGAAGAAGAGCGACGCAGGCATGAGTAAGATAAATGAGATCGGAGAAAAGAATGAGAAAATCAGAAAATAACTGATGATCCAGTTCTCCAGCACTCGGGCCGTTTAGGTGTACCAGTAACAAGATTGTGAGCGACTGCAATAATACCTCATCAATGTTGAGAGATGGACAGCAGATGATGGTAAACGGGCTGGAAAGTCAGGCTGTAAGTTTCACAAAGAGGAAAAGTCCTCTCAGTTAAATACTGCGTGAATGGTGTGAAAGTTACACATGGGGATCGCTGAGTGGCTCAGACAGTTCGCTGCTCCTCATCTTCCCTCGGTTGTTCTAGCTGCAGTGACTCGTACCGATTTCTCAGAGACACCTCCCCCATTCCGGGTACCCTCCTGCATGTTCCCACATTACTAAAAATCCTGAATGCATATTGAAAAAAAAGCTAGTACATACATACATACATACATACATACATACATACATACATACATACATACATACATACATACATACATACATTATCATTATAGACTGTTATGCCTTTCAGCGTTCAGTCTGCAAGCCTCTGTGAATTTACTAAACGTCGCCACAATCCTCGATTTGCAACTAGTGTTGTGGCCTCATTTAGTTCTATACATCTTATCTTTAAATCGTTAGAAACCGAGTCTAACCACCGTCGTCTTGGTCTACCTCTACATCTCTTACCCTCCATAGCAGAGTCCATTATTCTCCTAGGTAACCTATCCTCCTCCATTCGCCTCGCATGACCCCACCACCGAAGCCGGTTTATGCGTACAGCTTCATCCATCGAGTTCATTCCTAAATTAGCCTTATCTCCTCATTCCGAGTACCCTCCTGCCATTGTTCCCACCTGTTTGTACCAGCAATCATTCTTGCTACTTTCATGTCTGTTACTTCTAACTTATAAATAAGATATCCTGAGTCCACCCAGCTTTCGCTCCCGTAAAGCAAAGTTGGTCTGAAAACAGACCGATGTAAAGATAGTTTCGTCTGGGAGGTGACTTCCTTCTTACAGAATACTGTTGATCGCAGCTGCGAGCTCACTGCATTAGCTTTACGACACCTTGATTCAATCTCACTTACTATATTACCATCCTGGGAGAACATACAACCTAAATACTTGAAATTATCGACCTGTTCTAGCTTTGTATCACCAATCTGACATTCAATTCTGTTGAATTTCTTACCTACTGACATCAAGTTAGTCTTCGAGAGGCTAATTTTCATACCATACTCATTGCACCTATTTTCTAGTTCCCAGATATTAGACTGCAGGCTTTCGGCACAATCTGCCATTAAGACCAAGTCGTCAGCATAGGCCAGACTGCTTACTACATTTCCACCTAATTGAATCCCTCCCTGCCATTTTATACCTTTCAGCAGATGATCCATGTAAACTACAAACAGCAAAGGTGAAACATTACAGCCTTGTCTAACCCCTGTAAGTACCCTGAACCAAGAACTCATTCTACCATCAATTCTCACTGAAGCCCAATTGTCAACATAAATGCACTTGATTGCTTTTAATAATCTGCCTTTAATTCCATAGTCCCCCAGTATGGCGAACATCTTTTCCCTCGATACCCTGTCATATGCTTTCTCTAGATCTACGAAACATAAACACAACTGCCTATTCCTCTCGTAGCATTTTTCAATTACCTGGCGCATACTGAAAATCTGATCCTGACAGCCTCTCTGTGGTTTGAAACCACACTGGTTTAAAAAAATCTGCAACAAAAGCTTGCGACACACCCCGTAGCAGAGAAATATCTAGAGTCTCTGAATACTGAATACTTTGTAACTCGACAAAATTACGAGATTTCATCTGGTAAAATTTTAGGAAGAACTAACAGTGTCTATGAGAATAAGCAGCCCAGTTTTCAATCTCATACTTCCCTTTACCTCACAATTCGTGTAAACAAGCTCAGTAAGCCTTTGCTTAACTCAGTGCGCTAAATTCCTCGTCTTTATGAACCCGCTCTGAACAAGCATTTTGTTATCCGTCGCTGATAGAGAGGAGCTTCTCTATATCTCGGACACAAACGAGATAATCTCTTGTCTTAGACAGTACCGTGACAATCCCTGTGGATGTGGGTGCTATAATACAGCCACGGTACCCCATGACCGTCATAACTGACTATCAAACAGATGCTCGGGGGCTCTTAACTTGGGAGCGTAGTTTGGTGATCACGGTTCTTCTAGATGGGTCTGGTATTTCTTCCACTTTCTTGTGCCAGGCTCCACATTTTCAGCGATGAGAGGCCGGAGGCTATGTACTAATCTGATAAAGACGTAAACTATCTTACTGAACGCGAGACCTATGTATGTACATGAATGTATTCTGAAATTATCCTGACGTTTAGGACACTTGTTTGCAGACACCCAGGTCATGTTCTGTATATTTCAGTTTATAAAGTAAGCCTGGGTGGCTCACATGGCAGTGCGCCGGCCTCTTACCGCTGGTTTTCGTGGTTTAAATCCCTGTCACTCCATGTGAAATTTGTGCTGGACAAAGCGGAGGTGGGACAGGTTTTTTGCCGCGTACTCGGATTTTTCCTGTCATCTTTCATTCCAGCAACACTCTCCAATATCATTTCATCTCTCATTCATTAATCATTACCCCAGAGGAATGCGGCAGCCGGCACAATTTCTATCCCCGCTGCTAGGTGGTGCTTCATTCATTCATTCATTCATTCATTCATTCATTCATTCATTCATTCATTCATTCCATTCCTTACCCCGTCAAGTGACTGGAAACAGGCTGTGGATTTTCATTTTCATTCAGTTTATAATGTATCCTTCACACGCAGAAATCGTAGCATACTGGACACCTAAATATTTTTATTAATTTTAATAACTTTCGCCGAGTTCTTGCTCGTCGTAATACCTCACCATTTGAGGTCATTTGAGCCGTAAGATACGGATTAATATATGGGCTCATATTTCGAAAGTTTCAAGTCATTTTATAGAGGACGGAAGAAACTACGAAAATGATAACTGTAACCTAGCTGTTATATAGCTTAGTACTTAAAGTCACTTGAATGTTTTTGTATTTCCTCATAGTGCAGGTGCAGAATCATTCCTCTCTGTAGGTATCAGGCGCGTAGTGTCCATGGATGTGTTGGAAGTACCGCTTCCGTCCAAATTTAATTACTTCATAAATTTATTGATTTACAATTTGTATACGATATTATCATTTCGGTTAAATCCGCATGCTGGCTAGCGCACAAACACCCAACCCCCACTGCAAGGTCGGCCGTTGGTCGGGTGGTAGGACATAGGAACCCCTGAGCCCCACGGTTGTGACTCTGAAGTTACAGGCAAGAGGACGAAGTTGTACGAACGCATAATGAAGTTATCTTTCATATTGCAGTTTAGTTTCTAATTAGGTGCGTTTTCAAAGTCAGTATTATATTTTATTAGTGTATGGTGTTATGCATATCGGTGAAGCGAATTTTATCTTGCACTAGGGGTGAGTTAAGTTATACATTTGAATCGTGTAGTACGCTGCGAAATAGCCTAGATGTATTTTAAGTTGGAGACTCTCATCCCACTGAAACCAGCATGGAAGACTTGATTATTTGATTCATGAACTGGAAAAACCCAAAGAAAATCAGATCGATTTGTTCTGGGTGATTTCCGACAAAAGAGTAGCGTTACAAAAATGTTGCAAAGTTTGGGCTGGAAATAGTTGGGAGAAAGGAGACGAGCTGCTCGACTAAATGGTTTGTTCCGAGGTGTCAGCGGAGAGATGACATGCAATGACATTAGTAGACGAATAAGTTTGAGTAGTGTCTTTAAAGGTAGGAAAGATCACAATATGAAGTTGACCGAGCTCGATAGCTGCAGTCGCTTAAGTGCGGCCAGTATCCAGTATTCGGGAGATAGTAGATTCGAACCCCACTGTCGGCAGCCCTGAAAATGGTTTTCCGTGGTTTCCCATTTTCACACCAGGAAAATGCTGGGGCTGTACCTTAATTAAGGCCACCGCCGCTTCCTTCCCACTCCTAGCCCTTCCCTGTCCCATCGTCGCCATAAGACCTATCTGTGTCGGAGCGACGTAAAGCAACTAGCAAAAAAAAAAAAAAAAAAATATGAAGTTGGAATTCAAAAGGAAGAACTGGGGCAATTTTTCGTTTATAGGAAGGGGAGTTAGGGATTGGAATAACTTACCAAGGGAGATGTTCAATAAATTTCCAATTTCTTTGAAATCATTTAAGAAGTGTTAGGAAAAACAGATAAGGAATCTGCCACCTGGGCGATTGTCCTAAATGCAGATCAGTAATGATTGATTGATTTGTAACAGCGGGCACAAGTGGTGTAAGTACGGACTGTGGTACAGGGACTACAGAAAGTAGATGGAAGTGTGCAATATTGAAATCTACTTTCTTTTTAATTTTTTTTTAACCATTTCATGAGAAATTATATATTGTTAAAAATGTTCCACCAAAGCTAATTCTTTGTTCGAAAACAAAAACAAAGATATTTACTCAGCATTTCAACGAGCTCATTTGGTACTTCATACCGCGGCTCTGTGGCAGTAAACAGTTGAATAGAATGTATTGTTGGCCCTGCCTTTTATTTTCCGAGAGAAGAGTACTTATGGAACACACAGGGAACGACGATTTGAATAACATTTATAAAGCAGATTAAAATACACAAATCTGAAAAAGCTTCAGTTATCTGGAAAATACACGCGAATTGAGTTTTGTTTAAGAGATAAGCATAAAGTAGCTACGGAAAAGCGCAATGAAACTATTAAGCAGAACACAAAAATGATGTGTCTTTTAATAACTACTGTTTACTTCCTAGGCTCGTAGGGACTTTCTTTTAGAGATCAAAAAGGAAGTAATGTATCTTTGAACCGAGATATCTATGTTCAGATTTGGAACATCGTGGCACGTTACGACAATCAATTTCGAACTACTTGGACACTTCAGTAATTTTCGTGCTAATCCCCCTCCCCCCCGCCATCGCCCCGACTTTCAGAATGATGTAATATTCTCTCTCTGTCTCTCCCTCCCTTTCCGAGGTGTTGACTTTCACAGGCACGTTTTGTTTCCTTAATCCTTACCTTAGGCTGCACATTCACGAAAAACCGGAGAGTTGATCTAGTTTACAAGAGGTATAGTAAGTAATATTTTAATTAAATGCTTTCAAAACTATTCAATAACTGTTAAAAAGGTAAAAAAGAAATGTCACTGTCTTAGTTTTAACGACAATCGCAAATGAATTCAATAACATGCTTTAGTTGACAGCTAAGTAGAAAAATCACGCTACGCTCCTGATAAATATAATTTCGGTTGTCTGAGAAGGCGGACACATACAACTGAATGGGTCAGATTGACAAAATTGAACTGAGGTAGCCGTTTTGTGCATTGTGCTAAGACGCAGTAATACATTCCATTTATTTCAATGAGATTGCAAGCAATAGAAAGTTCCTGGTCAGTTGAAGAAGGAATGTGTTCCTTCTTCAACTGAAGTGGTTAGAGGTTTACCCACACTGGAGCGCTGTGTGTTGTTCCTCTCTGCTGCAACTAACTAGAGTGTTATTCTCTTTTCTGTTGCTTGGAGGTTATGTGTTTTGAACTTTATGCAGTCAAATCGCTGTGATGTGAGGCTATTAGGGTTTTCTGTTCATTAGTATTTCAATTTTTTAAATGTATGAATCAGAGTGTGAAAGTCCAATAAAGAAACGAAGAGATAGCGGCAATATGACAAACGTAATGAAAGAAGCAAGATTGAGAGGTGAAGAATTTGTAACGACAAAAGGCAAGTTAGTAAAGAAGAAAACAAGTGGACCAGACTGTAAGTGTAAAGAGCAGTGCACTACAATGTTTGATGATGAGGAAAAGTCACAAATAATTTGTACTCTTTACAGTGACAGACCTAAAAATGAGAGGCACACATACATAATGGGTTTGATTGAATGTCATAATGTCAGTAGGGATAGGTCTACTATATCAGAGTCAAAACAGTTTGCATTCTCATTAAATATCATACTATCAAGAACACTGAGCGGTGTGAGGCAGGGTGCGAAATCGCGGGGGGGGGGGGGGGGAAAGGAGGGATTCAACTCCCCACCGACGATTTTATCTCAAAGGTCCCCCACCCCACTAAAATTGCCCGCGGTAAATTCTTTCATTATAAGATAATGAGGAAAACTTAGAACTCATATAATTTATTACTGATATTAATGATTTTACTGTCATATTTTCATAAAAACGTCAGCAATAATTCAAATAACTGCCAGATCTTGAGCAATGAAACAACGCAGCAGTGGCAATCCGGACATTGAGTAAATTACATATGTATGTACACAGATAAACCTTCTTAAATACCTAGCAATTTATAATTGCGTTACAACATAAAACATTTGACTGCACAAATATCTCCTATATATGTCATAATAAAGTTCTAGAAAAGAGGTAAAATTATTCTATATACAGCTCTGTGCAGTTCTATCACCTGGTAATGTTAAATGCTGTAATTGTGTATAGAATTACAGTAACCAACAAGTTTGTGTAAAATCTTCTTTCTTGACTATCTAAACAACTTATTAAAATTAGACTATTGACCTTGGAGAAATATATAAAATCTTGTGACATTTTAATTATATCACATTTTAAGTAGTATTGAACAGGTGGAGAATCCTACCCTTCATCTTTGAATGTAATTTCTTCTTTCTCAATACGGACCATTTATTAAGCTTTTGACGTTAAATTTATACAGATCCTACCTCTACTGTGTCTATCAGTTCAGGAAATGTTTTACGTCCGTAAATTATGGCAATTTGTCTTCTGTGTGCATAGCCTGGGGGATAATAAGGCAGTAGTTTATACTTACGACGAAGGTGAAGCCAAGAAAGGGCTTAACGAAGTTTGTACGTTTTTGAACGATTACATTGTAAATAATAATAATAATAATAATCGTATGGCCTCAGCTACCGTGTGCAGACATTTCAATTTGACGCCATCTGGCTGTCTGCTCGTCAATTTCGACGTTCCGTTTTACTCTCGGCCACCACTAGATGGCAGACCGAGTAAACCGAAACTCTCTTGGGCGTCTATGGCTGAGATTTAATGAATTTTGTCGGGTAAACACCAAATGTGTCACCAGAGATCTTTTACATGCCGACATCGTACGACATGGAGTGTCGAATGGACTTTTTTCCGCCCTTCAAAAATCCGACTACCTCTGCCGGGTTTGAACTGAACATATTCATGCCAAAACTGGAACCACACATTACTTAGATTTATAATGGGCCTATCTGTTTCTGGTAAATTCAGGAACATCAACATAAATATTTTTCTGTTCGCGGTCACAGCTTCCTCCCATGTGGTCGCCACTTTGGAACCATCCAAGGAGTAATTCGTCACCATGACAGGATATATTCACCTGAGCAATATTGTGATTTAATACTTTCCGCAAAAATGAAACAACCTTTGTTTCTAGTGAAAAATATAACAACGGAAGATATAATAGATTATAAAAAGTGGTGGCCAATGTTTAAAAAAAACTATAAAGAGCTCAGGCACACCAAAATAATCTCTTAAAATTAGCACATACAAGCATTTCTTTTGTAAAGAGGAAGAAAAAGGCCATGTTTTTGCAAGTGAGTTCATAGATGGCCTCAACTGTCATGCGTTCAAACTCTTAAAAGCGGAAAACTTTGAGTTACCGACGCAGATGGCCAACACGGGACGAGTTCCTGTCAAAGTGCAGAAGTTACAAGATATTCCAAGAATAACTCATTACATACCTGATCTGTCTGTTAGGTCATCAGCCCAGAGGCTGGTTGGATCCGCAAATAGCACCACCGAAGGCTATGCAGTTATAGGAAAACCGCAAAAACCAACGGCAGAGACCGAACGAGGCGTACTAGGCAAGATGAGGAATGAGGGAGTTTGCCATTGCTTTCCTCAATACGTGATCAATACAAAGAATTTTATGCAAGCATTTTAACGTGGCCTACTGCAGACACTGTGGAGCATGATGAGGACAGTGAAGGGACCTTTTCTTTCAGCACAGTAGTAAACTTTTTGTGTACGCAAATGATTGTAACTTTTCATAACTTTTTGGTAGATACGAGTTTAAATGAAGTTCTTTTTTGTGATTTAATGTTACATTATATATAAATAGAGTAAAATAAACCCAATTCAGTGAATTTTAATTAAATATATGTTTTCAATTTGTGTTCAGATGAAAAAGGAAAACATTCCTACGAATTTTGATCTATTTTATTCATAATGGAGCGAGCGTTCAGAAGTTTTTGATGACGCAAAATGATAGCCTTGAGGGTATTAAATAACTTTGTAATTGCAACTATTTGTGTGAAATA
This sequence comes from Anabrus simplex, assembly GCF_040414725.1. NCBI lineage: Eukaryota > Metazoa > Arthropoda > Insecta > Orthoptera > Tettigoniidae > Anabrus > Anabrus simplex. The sequence goes on along the minus strand of NC_090265.1, from coordinate 38,421,447 downwards.
ATTACTTCACAAATTAGAGAGTGTTTTTAGTTTTCTCGAAACTAGAATATTTGGAATGTTTACCTTTTTAATCTTACCAATTCAATTTAATTTTAAACGGAGATAGTAACAGGTTTTGTTCTTCGAATAGAAGTAACATTGCAAAAAGTGCCCTCCCATTCACGTGCGAATGTAAGTACTCATTTGAGAAGAGCTCTACGGATCGTAGTGGCCGCGCGTCTTAACAGGCTACAGCAGTGTTGCCAAGCTCTGCATTCGGAAGACAAGATGGTTCCACCCTCACCGTGAGCTGTCCTGTGAATGGTTTTCTGTGGTTTCCTATTTTCGTTTCCAGGAAAATTGTGGGACAGTCCTATTCATAGGCCACAGCAGATTCCTTCCACCTCCTTATTCAATTTTATTCACCATCATTTATTACCTCCTCGATTGAGGTTGGCGTCAGGAAGGGCATCTGGCCGTAAAGCATGCCACATAATTTAAACTCGCCTCATCCTCCACTCCTTATCAGGAAACGGGACTAAAGGGTAGCTACACATCTGAGAAGAGGTAATCCGCTAAACTAGCCTACTTCAAACATATCGAACAAGGAATGGTTACAGTAGTTTCATGACACTGTGCCAATGAGAGCCGAGGTTGTGGGGACCGGCGGAAGGCGACAACACCGACGCTGTGGTGACAATGTGGGCGGAGCAAGCTGCAGGCAATAGAGCAGCCCTGGTGAATTGTTGAGGCACGTATAGGGAAGCCGGCCAAGCTCGTTTCGAAATTGTTCGAAACGGACAGTGGAGAAGACATCCGGTATGATCTGGAAGTGGAAACTGCAAGATACATTCTCGAGAACCTTCATAGAGTCCATACAAAGAGAGACGCAGGAGAACGCCAGTCAGTCTTGAGTTAGTTACGAGAAAGCCATCACAGAGTTTCACAAGAGTCACGAGTGAGTTGTGCGAGAGACATGAGTGAGTTTCGCGAGAGTCATGAGTTATTAGGAAATGCGTCAGACGGCTACGTCGAGTTCAGGGCGGTGACTGAGCCGAATTGAGAAGTAAAATTCCCTGGGGACGAGAGACCGTCTTGGAAAGGAATAGCTTGACGTACTAGAGGTCTCAAGTTCGCGAGTACAAACTGCGTGAGGGGAAAAATTCGAATACCAGCCCACATGCGAAATTTTATGAACAACTTTAATAACATTAGCCACAGTAAAACACGCTATGAGTCTGTGTAGTGATTGTAATTTTAAGGTCCAGACAGCGCATTACAATACAGTACTGTATAACCGGAATTTGGGGAATATACTAAAACTTTTGTACAAACCAGTATTCTGCAACAATGCAATTTTAAATGTTCCATTTCACTGACGTACTGCAATTTATATGCTACCATGCCCACCTACTTTCTCTGTGCTGAAAGCTCGATGTGAATAGCGACCACACATGCCCCGAGTGGTTGAACGACAATTCGTTTAAATATTCCGTCACGGACGGCACTCCGAGGTCTTTTTCGATATTGAAATCACATTTTCTCTTTTAGTTCGCTAATAAAATACCATCAACCTATTATTTATTTCATTTATTTATTTGCTACGGTACTTGTTTAACGTCGGACTAACACAGCGAAGGTTTTCGGCGAGTGAAGCGTGGGAAAGGGCTGGTAATGTGAATGTACCGGTCGTGGTCATATTTAAAGTACAGCCACAGTATTTTCCTGATGTGAAAATGAGAAACCACGCAAAACCATCTTCAAGACTGCCGACGATGGTATTTATTTATTTATTTATTTATTTATTTATTTATTTATTTATTTATTTATTTATTTATTTATTTATTTATTTATTTATTTATTTATTTCTGTACATGGCGAGGCTCAGGGCTATGAAGCCTGCCATTATGCCACAACATATAATTGTGCACCTGCATAAACATTATGCATTGAACATTATAACTACTTAAAATTAAAAATAAGTTTAATAAAATTTAAAATTAACGTGAAATGTAATTTGACTGAAATGTGAAGTGTCATAAAAATAATTTTAACATTTTAAAGTGAATTCATAGTATTTACTATATCTCGAAATCTGTCAACTATAATGTTACTAACCTAACATTTACATTTTATTCATTTGACTTAATCTAACATTTGAGGGTGCTTCTTAGAGTAAATTATTCTTAATGTAGGTAAAATTTCCAGAACATTCGTCTGAATAGCTTTAGGTTGCTTATGTCTCTAATTTCAGGCGGGAGAGAATTCCAGCAACGTATTCAAATCCACTATCTCCGGAATGCAAGCTCACAGCTGCGTGACCCTAACCGCACGTCTAACTCGCTCGGTCATTATCTATCAGATAGAAAATAGAAAATACACGTTCACATGCTATTGCTAAAGAAACAGAATAATTAAAAACGTTATTGGGTTTTAAGTGCCCAGCTCCTTCTATGATCAGCGTCCTAGCCTTCAGTTCAGAGGACCCAGATTTAAATTCCGCGCGGGCTGAGGATTAATCTGGCTAGGGGAATGGGCGTTTGTATTAGTATTAACACACATATCTTCATCTATATACAACACACCACACTACCGATCACCACAGAAAAACACTACAGTGAATTCATCCCTCAACGTTGGGTGGGCGTCGGGAAGAACATCTAGCCGTAAAACTGGACCAAATGTATATCAAGTGCAGACTTCAGTAAGTTGGTAAAAAGACTCGGAAGAAGAATAAAAGATATTAGTTTTCAAGTCTCGACACTTCAAAGAACTACTAATGGACAAAACATCGACAGGTCATGCCTTAAAGATAATGGATGTTAGATACATAATTAAGCATGTCAATCATAAAGCGGGTAAGGGAGAGAGAGGGGCTGATGTGTTCTCTGCTCGGCTACAAACCAGTGAGTCCTGAGTTCAAATCCCAGTGAATTCACGTGGGATTTTCAATATGACCCGTGAGTGGTGAGACGAAGGTATAAACCTCGGTCGTCATAAACTGATCCATAATGCTCTGTCAACACCCACATGATGGTCGATTAGTCAGTCAGTCAGTCAGTCAGTCAGTCAGTCAGTCAGTCAGTCAGTCGGTCATTCATTAGCTCCAGAACCAGCAGAACATCGTGACAAACTGGCAAGACACCTTGCCATTCCTTCAGTCGAGGCCACGGCAAGCACGTTCATAATGTTCTTCTTCCTATTCAAACTGTCTTGAGCTGTTTTCTTGCGCTGTTGTACCATTCACCTCAGTGACCTGGCCTCTCCTACTTGGCTATTACACGATTTTCTTTCGAGTATTGCGTTTAATTTTCCAACGAAGAAAACAACAGAGATGCAATAGTAGTCTTCCCTTCATCCTGCAGATGTGTCCAAACAAACGGAGACGCGAATCTCTAAAGTTATCTTAAATGACAGGTTGATTACGACATGTCTTTTGCGAGTTCCACCAATTGTCTAAAACTGTACTTTAATACGTCATTTGAAATATCCCCAGCTAACAATGTGCAGGTTTCGGAAGAACTAGAGTAATAGCACCATTTCTAACTCATTTTTACCCCCTGTGGGTGGGGGCAGTAGAACAACACCTACGATATCCCCTGCCTGTCAAAAGAGGCGACTAAGAGGAGCCCCAGGGACTCTTAACTTGGGAACGTGGGTTGGCGTCCACGAGACCCCCAGCTGAGTCCTCGTCGAGGCCAACGAAAGAGACAGGCCGCGGCCCGTTAAAGTCACGTGACAAGTCCAGTCCCAGCAATGGTAGAGTGAAGCCGGTTATTACATGTGTTCTTGCGGTGTTATTGCTAGTTTATTGTGGATTATGGAAGGAAATAACGGAGATTTTGTGTTTATGTGAATATGTTGGTGTTGTGCAACTGTTCCTTACATTCATAGTGTTGTGCGCGGAAGTGTAAGTAAGTATTAATTTACAAAAATGTGTATATAACCATAACGTTGTTCGCATCATTCAGCAATGTTGGGATGCTAGGTGGCTTTACGTCGCACCGACACAGATAGGTCTTATGGCGACGATGGGATAGGAAAGGCCTAGGAGTTGGAAGGAAGCGGCCGTGGCCTTAATGAAGGTACAGCCCCAGCATTTGCCTGGTGTGAAAGTGGGAAACCACGGAAAACCATCTTCAGGGCTGCCGATAGTGGGATTCGAACCTACTATCTCCCGGATGCAAGCTCACAGCCACGCGCCCCTACGCGCACGGCCAACTCGCCCGGTAATGTTGGGATGCAGTACACGAGTTGGATAAATTACAACACCAGTGCTGACGATTTAGAGGTAATGCATTAATATCCTATTTAATTACAGATATATGAAAATGAAAATTTAAGTATTAGAAATGATGCTGAAGCCAGGTACGGAGTGGAAAAAATGTAAGACTTGTAAATAGCTTACAATAGGCCTACCTTTCACCCTGCATTCAATAAGATATTTCTTACATGAATGTTATTTTAAATATAGGCTTAATTGTGCATTAGCCAGTTTCATTAGCAACATTTGATTTATCTGAGTGTGCATATCTTTACTGCAGTAAGATTTTCAGTTTTTGTCATCCAAGGCTAGTAGGAGACACTATGTTTAATTTAATTTCGAACTGAATAGGGTGGTTCCAAGATAACTTTCAGGAAGGGAGCATAATTTAAGTATTAAATATGAAGCTGTAACCAGATTGTAAATAGCTTACAATAGGCTTACCTTTGATCCCGGATTCAATAAGATATTCCTTACATGAATGTTATTGTAAATATAGGCTTAATTGTACATTAACGATTTTCATTAGCAACATTTGACTTATCTGAGTGTGCAGTAAGTCAACCAAGGCTAGTAAGATACACTCAATAATTTAATATATAATTGAATAGGGTGGTTCCAAGACAACTTCGAGGAAGGTAACGAAATTTAAGTATTAGATATGATGCTGGAGCAAGGTATGGAGTGGAACAATTTCAAGACTTGTAAATAGCTTAAAATAGGCCTAGATAACTTTCAGGAAGGTCGCAAAATTTAAGTATTAGGTATGATGCTCAAGCCAGGTATGGAATGGAACAAATATAAGACTTGAAAATAGCTTACAATAGGCCTATTTCACCTTGGATTCAATAAGATATTCCTTAGGCCTACATGAATGTTATTGTAAATCTAGGCTTAACTGTACATTAATCACTTTCATTAGCAACATTTGACTTACCTGAGTGTGCTTCTCTTTACAACAGTAAGATTTTTAGATGTTGTCAACCAAGGCTAGTAAGATACACTCCATTTCATTTAATTTCGAAATGAATAGGGTGGTTCGAAGACAACTTCCAGGAAGGTAACAAAATTTAAGTATTAGATACGATGCTGAAGCCAGGTATGGAGTGGAACAAATTCAAGACTTGTAAATAGCTTAAAATAGGCCTAGATTACTTCCAGGAAGGTAGCAAAATTTAAGTATTAGGTATGATGCTCAAACCAGGTATGGAGTGGAACAAATATAAGATTTGTAAATAGCTTACAATAGGCCTACCTTTCACCTTGGATTCAATAAGATATTCCTTACATGAATGTCATTGTAAATCTAGGCTTAATTATACATTAACCACTTTCATTAGCAACATTTGACTTATCTGAGCGTACATCTCTTTACTGCAGTACGATTTTTAGATTCTGTCAACCAAGGCTAGTAAGATACACTGTATTTTATTTAATTTCTAAATGAATAAGGTGGTTCCAGGATAACTTCCACGAAGGTAGCAAAATTTACGTATTAGATATGATGCTGAAGCCAGGTATGGAGTGGAACAAATGTATGCCTTGCAAATAGCTTAGAGTAGACCTACGTTCCACCCTGGATTCAATAAGATATTTCGTACATGAATGTTATTGCGAATATAGGATTACTTGTACATTAACTATTAACATTATTGAGTGTTCAAATCCGTACCTGAGTAAGATTTTTAGTGTTTGTTCAACCAAGGATAGTAAGAGACTCTATGTTTCATTTGATCTGTAGTTCAGTAGTGTTATTTTAGTAGGTTGTAATACGCTGAAATGTATTTTATTTACCACGCTATGACAGTCTCTCGCGTGAACCTGGGGATGCATTCTCTACAGCAAGACCGGCCAAGTTACGTGACATTCAGTGTACGACGTGCGCGCCGCGGCCTGTCTTTCTCGTCGGCCTCGGTCCTCGTATGGCTTCCACTTACTTGTGCCAGGCTTCTCACTTTCATCTATCCTTTGCGACCTCCCTTGGTCAACTCTTGTTCTTTTCCGACCGCGACGGTAATTTATCATTCGAAGACTAGGGAGTCCTTCATTATTATAGCGCCCTTCGTGGCTCTTATCTTTCTTTGGCCGATACCTTCATTTTTCGAAATGTCGGATCCCTTCCATATTTTCTCTCTGATTAGTGTTATATACCTAAAGGATGGTTGCCTACATTAGTTGTACTTCCTCTTAAAGCAATAATCACCCCCACCATCTCATTTTTGTCATCAAGATGATAGGTTTCCTCTGTAAGCGCCACTGGTTGGTAAATGTTAGGCCTACCTGGGCACTTCCTGCTTGAGATTTCCACCTCTGAGAATGACAGAATGGAAGCCAGATACCTGAAACTACCAACTTGTTTAACTACATGTATCACTCCCGTCCGTCATGAAAATGCATAAGAGGCGTTGAAAAAAATCTTCAGTTTAAAACATTTGGGATTCACGACCAACGCATGGGAATAAACGCAACGCTATAAATATGACACTTTTGCGAGGAGGGGGGGGGGGGGAGAAACTGACCAAGGAACTCTCTAGGGTGAAGATCCTCTGGTGCACAATATATTGTACAAGACTGAACCTTGAGTGAAGGGTTTATAAACGGTGGGCTTAATCGTTCACTTATCTGGTGCAACGCCATTCAGACTGGAATCTCTTCTACAGGCTATCGGCAAGCAGTATTATTACCTGAAGCCATGAATGTGTAGATGAATCTATCTTTTTTTCAGGTATGAAGCTATTGAAACTAGTTAAATGATCCTGTTCGGACGTAAAGTATCGGACTAGTTGACAGCTGATGGCATCATTAATTTCCCAACGATCAATATGCAGCGAATGGTCAGCTGTGCAAATGAACTGAGTAGCGAATCGACGAGTGTAATCCTGAACGTTCCGCTGATATGGGGGAGTTTATGATCTGGCAGGACAAGTGCGATCAACGCAAAAAACGGTCTGGCTCTCTGTATAGTGTGTAATGACAGAACACGGCAGACTCATTTTGAAAGTATGGAACGTACAAATCTCCAGCCCCGTTTTAAACAATTTGCCTACTCCTGTATTAGAGTTTGTGCTTGCAATATACTGGGATATATAAAAGGGTCTTTCTTTTTCATGTTTCGAATATTAACCCGATAACATACTTGGCTTCTACATCGGAAAGGGAAAATAATGGCCTATGTCGTGTTCAGTTTAATGTTTACCTTTTTCTTACAATTTGTTTTAATTCACAACGGCACATATAGATCTTATGGCGACGAAGGGATAGGAAAGGGCTAGGAGTAGCGCGAAGGAAGCGGCCATGACCTTAATTAAGGTACACCCCCAGCATTTGCCTGGTATGAAATTGGGAAACCACTTAAAACCATCTTGAGTGCTGCCAACAGTATGGCTCGAACCCACTATGTTCCGAATGCAAGCTTACAGCTGCGCCTCCCTAACCACACGGCGAACACGCCCGGTTTTTACCTGTTTGTGTGTCCTGTGGGTTTTAAAAGAAACTTTATATTTACAGACGTGCCAACTTTCAAAAATCAAAAATCAGAAGGTTTTTTTGGGGCATATCCCTACGTGTTTTCGACATCATTGATGACGTAACTTTGAAGAAAATTTAACACATTATAATATTAAATTACGGAATTTATTTATTTATTTATTTATTTATTTATTTATTTATTTATTTATTTATTTATTTATTTATTTATTTATTTATTTATTTATTTATTTATTTATTTATTTATTTGTATTAAAATACTGCACGTATCTGAGTTTTAGAACACATGACTCTTCAATGTAACTGTCTGAGGCCTCTTCATAAATTTCGGAACTAGATTTATGCTGAAAGCACTAGACTTGCTGAACGTGTTTTAAGGTTAATTTTTTCCAGAATTCTTTTTTAAGTAAGCTTTGATTTGAGTTTTTGTCCTTGTAAATATGCTAAAAAATATTCTCACAGATCACACTGCTATGTGAAAGTGGTAAAATAAAAAGATTCTGTCATATTTAAGAACACTACCCGGTGATTGCATCTGTCTTCCCAGCGCCCACTGAACATCAATCTTAAGGAACGAGGAAAAAGTTGGGATTTTCAAAAAAATACAGGAATACTAAATACGTTCTCGAAATCGTGAGGCAAGTCTCTTCGACCAGGAGAGAGGGGGGAAGGACAAAAAATAGGAAGTCCCCCCTTAAATAGAGGAAGTTGGCACGTCTGTAATTTAGGTTTCCAATTACGGCGAACAGGACTTAAATATGTGCTGTTTAAAAATAATTAAGCAGGAAGGCGATGGAGATGTTTAAGAGTGTGCCTAAAATGTAGAACGCAATGTACGTCTCTTGCGGTTGGTTTTACGGGAATTTATTTATTTATCATAAATTTTAAAATATTGTATTTATTCTCCAAGAGAAATGAAATGGTGTGAGAGTGTCCGAGGACATGTTCGGCTCGCCAGATGCAGGTCATTCGATTTTACTCCCGTAGGCGACCTGCACGTCGTGATGGGGATGAAATGATGATGAAGACGACACATACACCCAGCCCCCGTGCGAGAGAAATTCACCAATGATGGTTAAAATTCACAACTATGCCGGGAATCGAACTCGGTACCCCCTGTGACCAAAGGACAGCACGCTAACCATTTATCCATGGAACCGGACTCTCCAAGAGAGATATCAGCTTACAAATAGCAAGTGGTCAGGGGGTTCCTGAAACAAGAACGTGATTACTTCCATTGTTGAGTATCAGTGTGAAATTCTGTAATGGTGCACGACATCTTCAGAACATTTGTCCATACCTGGCTGTCATTTCTTAATGGATACAGTACTTTTGCATCCATCTTTCAGCACAAGCCAGAGCAAAATGTAGCTTCCACCAAAGTCTCAGTCTCATCCGCGGATGTGACAATATGGAAGTTGCTGGGGTAAGGGTGGTGCCGAGTAATGACATTCAGAGCACAGCTAGTGCGTGTGTTATGTTCGGTGTTGCTCATATGGTTGGCCATGTTGCAAGAACAATGTTTGACCCAGTGAGGAAAGCAATGGCAAACTACCTCACTTCTCATTTTGCCTAGTACGCCTCTTTTTGGTACTGCCATTGGTTTTTGTGGTTTTCCTATAACTGAACAGCCTTTGGTGGTGCTATTTGAGGATCCAACCAGCCTCTGGGCTGATGACCTGACCTGTAGAACTGACTCCCTATCACATGAAGTATCAATGAACGAATGAATGAACCGGATACTCTTCTGTCCCAGTCGTGAATGAACACCAGCTGGCGTAGAGAATATCCGCCCACAGCAATCATCGCAGTCATATGCAATTAATTTTGTTAGTAATAAAAAACCTCTTGCAACAAAAACAAAATGTCCCAACGCATGATTACGCAATCATTTACTTCTGCAGTACATTATATAAATTTAGCATCTGAGATACTGTCTATACTTTAACAACGTCATAGAGTCTAGTATACCTCCACATACATGTTCTTACTGCTAACTACATGCATTTTTTCTATCTTCTTTTGATTTCTTTTCCCACATTCCTCTTATAATATTACATAGTTTTGCTGTTTTTCATGGAGCCCTTCATTCTCTGTTCAGTAACTTAGCAATAGTGTAACGTTCAGGTTCATTTTCAATTTTACTTATCTCATTCCCATCTATATATTTCTCTCTTAGCCTTCTTGTTTCCTTACAGTCTTTTAGTAGGTGACCCACTTCCATGTCTTTATTGCATAAAATGCATAGATTTTCCTTTTTGTCTTAGAGCTTTATTCTTATACACTCCCATCCCTCTCATTTCCCTTTCTGTTAACATTTCAGCCCTAACTGGTATATTTCTACTTATTTTACAAAATTCAACCAGTGTTCACTTGCTGTTACATTCTGTCCTTGTTTGTTTTTGAATGTCTTTCACTCTTTGAACCATCGTGTTATACGAAGCCATGTCATTTTTTGATAAATTTCTTTTCCAATAGTATCGCATCCAGTAGATTCTTCACTCCATCTAACCCAGTAACCCTCATTTTGATGTTTCGTTTGGTGCTGCTGGTATGCTATCCTTAGAATTTCACTCCCCTGCCTCCGTCTTTTGCCTCAACCAATATTTAATTATTCGTTTAACAATATCCGCCCGTATACTCATCCCTTCACACATCTTTCTCACCGAGCTCGATAGCTGCAGTCGCTAAGTGCGGCCAGTATTCGGGAGATAGTGGGTTCGAACCTCACAGCATGGCAACCCCATTATCACATGAAGTACAAATGGTTACGGCGAGTTCTGTAACACACCAGTTTCTCAATGGAACATGATAGTGATCAGAGAGGTACGGTAGACAGAGTTCGTAGATGGACCTCTTCTCCGGTTTGACTTCATTTGCCTGATGTTGATCTCTTTAAAAGCAATTTTTGGATCTAATACAACAGCTTTTCCGGTGCGCTGGTTTAGTGCTACAATATCAGCTCCTCAAAAGATCCTTTACAGGATTCATAGTGTACTTTTTCATGGGTTTCCCACCCTATCTCAAAGATGAGGCTAAAGCACTTCTCACTTTGTGATGTCTTGCACTCACCAGCAATTTACCTTTGGGGAATAAGCCCAGCACGTGTCCAAAAGTTTAAATCTCACTGCAGTCTGGAAAACGGCATCGGGTGGTGCTGGAACATCGACCCGGTATTGCGCGAAATTCTGTAATGGTGCACGACATCTTCAGAACATCTGTCCATTCTCCCTTTCTATTCCTCTCCCATGAATTAGTTTGGGGGAAATCTGAGTACAGAACAACTCTCTTGCCTCTCAAGTTATGCCATGTCCAGGTCTTAAAGGAATCATTCCGAAGTTCCTTCCGCACAAGTCTAGTCCACTCAATGGCTTTGGTTGGCAAGTTGTTTAGGGTAGATAGCGCTGAAACCTTTTCCGCTGGAAAATTGCTGGGGAATTGCAAATGTGCGTCATTGACGTTTATCAAGTTATTACATAAGTTAATGTGCTGAATTGAGGTAACCCAGACGGCCCTCATCAGCACTAGGCCTCGACACTTCTTGGGAACGTATAACATCCCATCAGGGCAATCATGAGGAATTCCAACGAGTTCCTTAGCCGATTCTTTCACAATATGATCAATTTTTTCTTAAAACCCACAATTTTGCTATGTACAGTCTGCCTTTTAAGATGTTAATAAATTCTATCACAGCTTGACCTGCTACCACCCAGTTCGCCTTGTAGAAACTTAAAGAACTCTCTCCTGCTACTGTACATGACGGATGGTCTGCTTGGGAGTTCCAAAACTGCATCCTGGGGAATTAGTTTGGCTCCACTTGTAGAGATCCGAACATTTGCCGTGAATTGTCCTAATCCTGTTTAGAGTTGACCACGTTCTCCGAGGCAAGTCTATACTATTTGGTTTTGTTATGGTGTTTACGATACTCTGGAATCGTGATGGTGATTTTTCGACCAATTCTCGTTTCCTGGTCTGCAGTAGGTTGGAGTCATTGTCTATCGGAAGCCTTGCTATTCTCACTGGTGGATTTCGGGATCGCAAAATATTGTGTTTGGCAGCAGTGACGTCGTTGTTATTTGGCTGCTGGTCGTTTAAAGTCATCTTCTTATACTCTCGAACCAAGGCATATCTAGGTCTGAGTTCAGCTGGTGGGATGTGACTCAATGCTAGTAATCAAAATGTAGGAAGACTGACCGTGACAAAATGTATTTAGAATATTTTTAGCGTATGGCTTTTAGTTCTGGGGGTGTCCGAGGATATGCTTCGGTTTGCCAGTTCTGTACCTGCCATTCCCAATACACAACAGTGGGATGAGCTACATGTGCCGCTGTCCGAGGGCGTTGTCCTTGGATGTAGGTGTAATTTCACGGGCTGGACATGGAAAAGAACTGGCCGTGGCTTTCAGAGAGGTACAATCCTGGCATTTGCCTGAAGCTGAATTTGGAAACCACGGAAAATAATTCCGAAAATGGCCGACGGGGGATTCGAATCCACCTATCTGCAGAGTACACAGCTATCAACCATAACTGTTCGTGCAGCAAAGCACTGAGCTAATCGGATCGGTAGAACATAATTTACCCATAATTTTGCTCGATGCTTTTTTACCAATGAGCATCCACAGCCTGTTTGCAGACATTCGACCGAGACAGGAGTAGAATGGATGAAGCCCCATCTAACGGCAAGGGTAGGAATTGTCCCGGCTGCTGAAGCCAGTCGCACTTCTCTGGGGCAGTGATTAATGACTAACAGATGAAATGACACTGGAGAGTGTTGTTGGAATGAAAGATTACAGGGAAAACCAAAATACCCGGAGAAAAACCTGTCCCGCCTCTGCTTCTTCCAGCACAAATCTCACATGGAGCGACCAGGATTTGAACCAAGAGACCCAGCGGTGAGAGGTCGGCGCACTGCCGCCTGAGCCAGTGAGGCTCACTTCTTTCTAATACAGTAAAAGTTAAGGGAAGTATCAGAAGTGGTCATGTGAAAGTTACGTCCAAGGGCCAGAAACTAGCTATGGGCAGTTGCTACGGAAATCAACCCGTTAACGTTAGATTTCTGTGTGAAATTAATCAAGGGTGAATTTACAGCGAATATTAGGTACATCTGCCGATGCGAAGAGTGTTTCTCTCATGTTGACTGCTCCATGATCGGATCGGCCACCACACTTACATTCAAGCAACCCAGGGGAGGATATCTAACGTGTGTATAGAGAAATTTTGAAACAGAAGACATCGAGAAAAGTACTAATCATTGACATCAGAACAATCAGACTTGAAATAATAGGATTAACTTCAGGCTGTTAGGAAGTAATGGGAGTGCCATATTATTTAAATGTTTGAGTTTTCATGCTATAAAAATGTAGTATGCAATGCCCATACAGGTAGCCTGATTTCGGGTTTGGATACGGGTACTCAACCAACATACTTACCAATTGAAACGAAACCACGAAGCGTGAAGATATTAAACCATTATCTAATTATTTCAAAGTCTCATTTATGCGGAGAATGCTCAATAAATTGTTAATAAGAATGTATTTATGCACACTCTAAGTAATTGTCCTGTGTTTCACATGTCTACAATAGCAGAAGTTGGGAAAAATAAGAATAAGGTGTTTTTTTTACCTTGCATGACACGCATGAGGTTACATGTTTTCCGGCATGATACGATTCCAAGCTTATATATCACATTGTCTCCAGACAGTGGTTTATAACTGGGCAGTGTAAAATACACCGAATGTCTGCTGTAGTAGGAAGTCAGGGTTCTATAAATATTCTGAAGGATAGAAATCTATACACCTGAGTTGTGTTTAGTATACTGCGCATTCTACAGGTGTGTTTCTAGAAATTTCACTATGACAAAGTGTAGACTCACTGGTTATTTGCTTCAAGACATTTCAATGACCGAGCGGAGTAGCCGTGCGTGTTAACGGGAGTCGCGTGAGTTCGAATCCCACCGTGGTTGTGCTGAGAGTGGTTGTCTGTGGCTTCCTGTGTACACTTCCAGGCAAATGTTGGGACAGTTCCTATTCATAGGTCACGGACGATTCATTCGACCTCTTTACCCAATTTTATTCGCCTGCATTCATTTCACGTTCATTGGCTCTTCAACTGAAGTTGGTGTCAGGAAGAGCAATCGACCGTAAAATCATTTCATTATAAATTACTCGTTTTTTAAAATTTGATTTACGTCGCACCGACACAGATGGGTTTTATAGTGACGATGGAACGGGCAAGACCTTGGAGTGGCCTTAATTAAGATGCAGCTCCAGCATTCACCTGTATAAGTTCATCTCACCTCATCTCATTTCCGACCCTGTATGAAGAAGCGGGACTAAGGGCTAAACGTACATACTGATATACAATAGAAATGCGCAAGAAAATACGGTACCATCATGGCCGTTTTAAACATTCGTAATAGTGTTATTGCCCAGTGAACGAACTGTGACAGATTAACTCTTTGATAAAAATCACAAAATCCGGTAGAAATGGAGGAAGGGGGCGGGGGGAAATCACAAACAATGGTGTTCATTTAAATTACGTATTTCAGCTAAACTGGCAGCTTAACTCACTCAACCCAGGGAATAACAAGGTCCGAACCTCCACAGAAGTGTGCCTGAGCTGGAGTTTACGTACGGTAGCGTGGCCAGTTCCTTTCCGCTACTCCATTTCCTTACCCCCCACCAACAGCGCGTTGCAACCCGTCTAAATCTTGACCACACCCAATGTTGCTTAACTTCGGAGATCTCAAGGGATCTGGTGTTTAAACACAGCTACGGCCGTTGGAATAACAAGATATATAAAAAATTAAAGTTCACAGTGGAAGCACTTCTTCATTTTAATCAATACGAAATCACAATATCAACCGAAGTTGTCAGACCACTTTGCGATACATGAAAAAGCTATTTAAATACTGGTTTTGGTTTGATTTTTTTAATTCAAAATTTTAACTATGTATCTGCTTTTAATCGTGAATTAAAGTGACTTGTCTTATATTGACCAGGCAATATTTTTGGTGTGGACCAATCAAAACCAAAGTGGTGTAAGCCATATCTGCGTATAGTTATCTAGAAAGATTTAACAGTTATGTTTAACAAAGGTAGCTGTGTAAATTCACTACAAATAATTAATTACAAGATATTAACGTTCACATCCACAATAACAGAAAGTATACTATACAGAAGACAAACCGACATCTCAGTTAAGCTACTTGTATTAAGTATTAGCAGGTGCCCGCGGCTTTGCCCGCTTTTATTGATTCAACCGCGCTGGATTTTTCTACACCGTTTAATTAAATGCAAAAGAAAAATGTATTTATTAACATCAATCGTTTTCACTTTTAATATGGGTCGTTTTCTATCATTTTAATATTTCACCCCCTTTCAACCCCCGCCCGTGGGGGGGGGGTGTCTTACCCTACAGTTTTCTTTCCCAAACAGTAAGTCATATGAGTATCATGTTTACTTGAGAGCTATGGTGGAATATGCACACGTACATTCATGTATTCGGTCATTTTGGAAAATCCTTTCAGCCCATCCAATCCCCAAACCGACTGGGAATGAACTTTGGCTCAAACGGCATCCAGAGTGCCACGGTTCATCTCAGCTACCCCAAAGACTATCAACTCGCAGCTAATATCGGTCATTTTTCGGAATTTTACGTTTTCCCCTTCCTTTAGGGGTGCTAGGGGTTTCTTGACCCTGCGGTAATTACTCCAGATATTAAGTTATATGTGTATCTAGTTTGTTTGAGAGCTATGCTGGAACATATACACACATTCCCCGTAATATATGTCATTTTCGACATTTTATTTCTTCACTCCTTCTCATCCCCTATGCCATGAGGACTGAACTTGGATTTTTCATTTTTATATACCGTTCTTAGAAGTGTTAAGAAACACATCATAATCATTACATACTGTTGGAAAGGCAACCCGCTGATCAGACTTGTCATGCGGTTTACTTACCTTCCCCTATCTCTTTTCATCCTTCTCAACCCCCTATGCCGAACTACCAATCAGATTTCGTTCAAACTACTTACTAAACCCTCCCAGCGGTAATAAGAGCAAACTGTGAAATTTTCAGCTAAATCGGTCAAGTAGTTTTTGAGTCCATTCGAGACATACATACAAACATTCATTTTTACATATATAGATAGATTGAGAATATTAACAAGATAACTGAACGTATCTACTTCTTGCCGGTGACTGTTTTGTGTTGTTGAATAATCTGCAAGTATAATTTGGCTATTTCTTCAGTATTATGATGAAATGACTTATCTTGTTAGTGTCAAAGGAGAGAGAGCATAGGTTACAGAAAAAATTAAAAATAACTGAAAAAATGTCTTAACTGCCTTTTCCCCGGGACGAGTGAACTAGTACCAGCAATGCACCGTTTAAGAAAGATGCCTATACATCAACATTCCATATGTATTCATTACTTTAAAATTATGAAATGGAAGCCTCATAGTTTCTTGAGAAACAGAGTATAAAACGAAATATTTCTCTCCAGTCATAAAACAGTGCTATGAAATGCGACTTGGAACAAAGTGGTGTGGTGCTCCCTCGCCACTCACACCTTCCAACCAATCACAGATTTCTATAATGTTCAAGGTGTATAAGGGTATCTCCATGTGTTTACTCGGCGCCTCAGGTGTGTCGACCTACTGTGCATACACAAATCACAGCGGGAAGCGCTGTCCAAACTGAAACGCAGCAACAAGGCTCCCAGCCTCCCTCCATCCAGCAACAGCACTCCACATTGGCCGACAAATGGTACAAAATATTGGTGGCCAAAGAATTAACTTTACAGATTTTGATTATCAGGAGTTTAAATTAATTTTGCAGAACTAGTTTGTTTCGCCGCATGAGTCGCGTGCCTATAGCCCTAGGATTAGCTCCCTCTGTATATTAATGGCAGAGTTCCTGCCTACGGATCCCAAGACTGCGAGTTCAAACCGTATAGAGGAACTCGGACTTTATTTTTACTATTTGCTTCACGCCGCACCGACACAGATAGTTCTTACGGCGACGATGAGACAGGAAAGAGCTAGGAGTGGAAAGGAAGTGGCCGTGGTCTTAATTAAAGTACAGCCTCACCATTTGCCTGGTGTGCCGACCGGGTATTTGAACCCACTATATCCCGGATGCAAGCTCACAGTTGCGCGCCCCTAATCGCACGGCAAACTCTTCCGGTGAAAATTCTGATTTTGTAGACTTCCATGACTGTTGCTATACTCATCATAGCCACAGAACTTCAGTTCTACACGGAAAATGAACCACAGAGACGTGCCATTTCATTTCACTAGTAATAACGGTGATTCGAGCCGTGATCCCTTTCGTAACAAGCCAGTTGATATACACTCGACTTTCAAGATCCTTTACCAACATAACTTTAAAGTGAGATCTTACTACTTTGTGCTTGACATACGCAACACCTTTCTTTTCCATGTACGTTCTCCACAAATTCCACTCTCCGCTGATCTTGCGGTTATAGCACAGCTGTGGCATTAGGCACAATCCGCTTCCTACAAGCAGAAGCACAAATGAGGAAGGAAGAAACATATTTTCAAAAAGCAATCCGTAGCTTTTATTATAACAGCGGAACAAAACTGGCTGAGCTTCGTCTAACCACCCCTTTCACTTTCTCCCTTATTCATTTCCTGGTGAGCTGGAGGGGCAGTAGATATTCAGGCGAAAAAGAATACAAAGAGATATGCTTCTGACGTTCTCTTAGGAAGATCAAGAAGCAGCATCTTCGTAACACACACACACTAGTAAGATTGGAAGCACTTCAGAAGGTGCTTTGAAGTACAGATAATGCTATCAACTGTTGAAATAAATCCTGGGAAATTTAACGAGGCGCTTCCTTACGAGGTGAAGATAATTTTTCCACGTAACAGGTTGTGCGTTTGTGCGTGCGTGTGTTTCACCACTGATACAGGAATTTTTACTGATCTGCATTTACAGCAGTCATCCAGGCGGCAGATTCCCTACTTGTTATTTCCTTAGTCGTTTTTGTAAATAATTGCAAATTTGGAAAATTACTGAACGTCTTCCTGGATAAATGATTACAATCCTTAACTCTTATTTCTATAAACGAATATTTGCTCCAATATGACCTCTTGAAATCCAACTTTGTCATCACCACGGCTCGAATCTCGGTTATTGCTCGTGAAATTGTTCCATGTTCACGTAGAACTGAGGTGCCGTGGCTATGATGACTATGCTTGTAGGTAGACATTTGTAAAATTTTCTCTGTCTATTACAGTAGACAATTGGATGGATGAATAGACGGACGGACAGATTAAATTGGAAAAGTTCTTCCTATTTTTTAAAACACCACTCGAACTTATTCGTCTACTAATGTAACTCCACGCCATCACTCCACTGACAGCTCGGAACATACCACTTACTCGAGCAGCTCGTCTCCTTTCTTCCAAGTCTTCCCAGCCCAAAGTTTGCAAAATTTTCGTAACGCTGCTCTTTTGTCGGAAATCAAACAGAACAAATAGAGCTGCTTTTCTCTGGATTTATTTCATATCTCATATCAAGTTATCCAGGTGAGGATCCCATATACTGGAACTAAACTCTAGTTGAGATATCACCAGAGACTTACATGCCTCTCCTTTACATCCTTACTACTACCCCTAAAATACCGTTATAACCATGTGCAGAGATCTGTACCCTTTGTGTACAATCCCTTTTATGTGATTACCCCCACGACCTTCGCGAATGTCTTCTTTTGTCAGATACTTTTAGCCTTCCAAGGAGTAGACTTCCTTTCCTTGTGGTTTAAGGGGACCAATTACTGATATTTTTAACTTCTACAATTTCTCAGATAGCAGCATGAAATTTTGTGAGCGCATTCATGAAGTAAATATTACATATTATACCATGTTTAAAAGCAGTGGATTCATTCAATCGTCACTTTAAAAAATGTATTTATGAGTTACGGAAAAATGTTCCCTGAAACATAATTTTGGTTTGTATGACTTCAAAATTTGATAATGGTGTTTACATATATATAAACATAACTTACTTAAAAAAATCTATTACTCCTTAAATATCAGATTAGAAATTTTTGAATGTTTTATTTGCTAATTTCTTCTTCTTCTTCTTCTTCTTAATATGTTTATCCTCCAGGGTCGGTTTTTCCCTCGGACTAAGCGAGGGATCCCACCTCTACCGCCTCAAGGGCAGTGTCCTGGAGTTTCAGACTTTGGGTCGGGGTATACAACTGGGGAGAATGACCAGTACCTCGCCCAGGCGGCCTCACCTGCTATGCTGAACAGGGGCCTTGTGGAGGGATGGGAAGATTGGATGGGACAGGCAAGGAGGAGGGAAGGAAGCGGCCGTGGCCTTAAGTTAGGTACCACCCCGGCATTTGCCTAGAGGAGAAGTGGGAAACCACGGAAAACCACTTCCAGAATGGCTGAGGTGGGAATCGAACCCACCTCTACTCAGTTGACCTCCCGAGGCTGAGTGGACCCCGTTCCAGCCCTCGTACCACTTTTCAAATTTCGTGGCAGAGCCGGGAATCGAACCCGGACCTCCGGGGGTGGCAGATAATCACGCTAACCACTACACCACAGAGGCGGACTGCTAATTTCTATAGAAAAATAATATACTGTCGTAATCAAACGCATGTAACTTTGCTTCCAATCAACAAATAAAATTATTTATCAGTATGTCTTGCTAGTTGAAGATATTGCTAGAACTCCCAAAAATGTCATATCAATCAGACAATAACTGCAGCACATGGAAGCAAAGCAGAGAAAGAAATGAAAGGCGAGAAAAAGGCATCTGAAGTTTTTTAAAGATTATGAGGTAAACAGTGGAACATCGCAAAGCGCTGACACCATACCACTGTCATTTGTCATACCTTGGAGCCAAATTCAAATGGAAACGACAAAATACTGCCATAACATGCGATGAAGTCCCATCAGTGTGAGGTGGGCGTGGTAGAAACACCCACACGGCAGCCCATACTCCTTCAAAAATGACGTAACGTGAAATACTCTGCCATTTTCTGATAAAATAGAACGATTGGTGTTATTTTAATCATAATTAGAAAACTAGATTTCATATAATGAAATCACGAAATTTCAGTCATCGGTCCCCTCAACAGAGCATTAGAACATAAATAAAATACAGGAGATTAAATAGTGTAACATCACCAGTACGGCATGGGCTCATCAATGGATACCGCAGCTTCCCAAGACACTGGCCGGTAAGCGCACCGGTAACGACACAACTAACAAGGGAACATGCCCTACTCGTCACCACCGATTTCGCTCAAATTTATAGAACATGCAGGGCTTGGCTAGAAATGAAAGTACCTAAAGTGGGAACTCCAGATGGCCAAGCGTATAGAAAATAAACATAAAAATGTTGACGCGGCTCTCGCACCGTATAAGCCACTTACGTTAATGCATACGCCGCGCAGTTGTTGGCGTAATGCTAAAAGCTCGGACTGGTAAATAGATGGCCGTGGGTTCGACTCCCCGTGTGGGGAATATTTTTCTCAATTTTTATATTACTCATTCATTTATTTTAATTTATTTTACTTATTTATATGCAAAAGGCATATAGGACGTCATTTTTAATAAGCGCACAATTGTAGAAAATTCGGAGTTGCGAATTTTTCCGACGTGTTCAAACAGAAATTCTTCTTTTTTCTTCTTTATTGGCTATCTCCCCTCCAAGGGGAATGTGCCATAAATGTGAATAGTCATTTCGCTGTAAGATTCGTTTTCACCTGACAAGTAGGGCTAATGGTTGCTCCTGGCGGCAGTTCACAAACAATAGATTCTTGGCGCAGGTATACAATGACAATGAAATCCCAATTTTTTACCTTTTCTGACTTTTGCGTATAAATAAGTAAATAAAATTAATTATTTACCTCTTTGCGTAATTGAAAAATGAATAACATAAAAGTTGACGAAGAAAACAGTCTCCCCACGGGGAGTCGAACCCACGACCATCCAATTATCAGTCCGAGCTCTTACCGCTATGCCGACAACTGCACGGGTTGCGCGCTAACGTAAGTGGCTTATACGGTGCGAGAGCCGCGTCAACATTTTGTATTTTTATTTTCTATACGCTTCGCCATCTGGAGTTCCCACTTCGGGTACTTCCATTTCTGGCCAAGCCCTGTCTGTTCTATAAATTTGAGTGAAATCGGTGGTGACGAATAGGGAATGCCTCCTTGTAAGCTATATACTGTCGCTCGGTGTATGATAGGCACAATGCAGTGCTTGTAGGATTGCTTTCAGTGGTAATTTTAGGACTGAGTTTCTTGAATTTTATTTTTCTATCTCAATCGGAAGCCAAAGCCATATTTTTGGTCAGGGCATGAACATACTGAAGATTTCGGCGACGCCGGGATTAAAAAGAGCTAGGATCAGGAAGACATCAGCCGAAATTCTTTTTCTTCTTTGTCTCCTCAACGCGAAGGTTGGTGGGCAGCATAATCTTCTCCCAATGACTTCCGCTCTTGAGCCAGGTGTATAATTAATTGGTAGGAGCGCCCCTTTTTTTATGCCATCTGTAAATTCTGTTGTTGGTTGACTTCTTTTTTTTTTGTCTCCCTTCAACTTTTCCTTGGAACAGTCAGATGCACCAGGATGAATGACGCAATAGATGACCAACCGAGCTGTTCCGTCGATTTTCACTAGTTGGTAACAATGTGCGTTTCTCTTCCACTCTATTCAAAACTTCGTCATCTGTTACCTTACTTGTCAATGGTATTCGTAGGATTCGACGCCAACACCACATTTCAAAAGCTCTTATTCTTGCCTCGTCCTTCTTCAACACAGTCCAGATATCTGAGACGTAGGTTGCAATGCTCCAAACAAAGCTTTTAGTAAAATGCTTCCTCGCTGAAAGTGAGTTAGCCTTTGATGTTAGTAGCCTTGAAGGCCTATTATGCGTGAGAAATACGAGAGCTAACACCATTTTTACATCTTCCATCTGACTAGATGATGCTTCCCAAGTATCTGAACTGTTTTACTTGGGTAATTCTTTCTCCATCCAAGCACACATTTGCAGTCACGTGTGCACAACATTATCTTAGTTTTTTATTTGTTTATTTTTCATGTGACAACGGCCGTAGCCGTGTTGAAACACCGGATCCCGTGAGATCTCCGAAGTTAAGCAACATTGGGTGTGGCCAGGAGTTGGATGGGTTGCCACGCGCTGTTGGTGGGGGGTAAGGGAATGGAGGAGCGGAAAGGAACTGGCCACCCTACCGCACGTAACCTCCGGCTCAGGAACACCTCTGTGGAGGTTCGGACCTGCCTTCGGGCAGAATAACCCTTCCTTACTATTTTTCATGTTGTGAAAATGGGAATCCACAGAAAACTCGGTTCAGGGCTCCTGAATGCAACTTGCAACTAAAGGACACGTACCGCCCATCCCGCTCACTCGGTATTCCCTTTTCTTCTCATCTGGTTACAGTTACGAACGCATGGTTGCCCGGTTGTAGTTCACCGTAAAACAATCGCCAACGCCACTGACGGCTGCATTAATGATTAACATCAACTGAGTCCTCTTCGAGACCACGTGGTTCTTGAAAGGCACTCATATTCCAAACCATGGGAGCCATAGTAAAGGCGACGGTCCCTCCATGCGAATATGGGGATTAACAGGAGCTACTACTAATCTTATCCAATGGTCCGAACAGGTGGCTATGCGGATTGGGTCGTAACTGTCACCTTGCATGCGGGAGATAGTGGGTTCGAATCCCACTGTCGGCAGCCCTGAAGTTGTTTCAGTGGTTTCCCATTTTCAATAATAATGACGTTATTGTTTTTAAGTCCAACTAACTACTTTTTGAAGATTTTCGGAGACGACAATGTGCCGAAATTTTTTCTCGCAGGAGTTACTTTAAGTGCCAGTAAATCTACCGACACGAGGCTGACATATTTGAGCACCTTCAAATACCACCGGAATGAGCTAGGATCCAATCCTCCAAGTTGAGGTCAGAAGACCAGCGCATCAACCGTCTGAGCCACTCAGCCCGGCGTTTCCCACTTTCACGCCAGGCAAATGCTGGGATTGTACCTTAATTAAGGCCACTATCACTTCCTTCCTACTCCTGGCGATTTCCTATCCCGTCGTTGTCATATCACCTGTCTGCGTTGGTGCGTCGTAAGGGAAATTTATACAAATATAGATGACATGTCAATTCATTCATTATCTAGGCGTTAATTCTTCATCAAATACCACTGTTACCTGTGGCACGATACTACGTCACCATATCTTATATGTAAGCACTGTATATCACAGTTCTCGTTGAATGGAGACGGGTTTTATTCTTGTTCTTTTTTGTTTTACGTCGCACCAACACACATAGGTCTTATGAGGATGATGGAATAGGAAAGGGCCAGGAGTAGGAAAGAAGTGGCAGCGGCCTTAAATCAGGAACATCTCCAGCATTTGTCCGGTGAGAAAATGGGAAACCACAGAAAATCATCTTCAAGGCTACCGACAGTAGGGTTCGAACCCACTATCTACCGAATGCAAGCTCACAGCTGCGCGACCTTAACCGCACGGCCATTTGCTCGGTTAACCCTCAAGCACACGCGCCAAATTTTAGGACGCAGACACACGCGTGGGGGTGCTTTCCACCCCACATATCATTGTATTGTAAAATATGAATTACTGTATTATTTGGAGATTTTAAGATAGATTATATAAGAATGACTCTGTCTGCGGGGATCCAGCCAGAAAGATATAAGAGCGGGGAGAGCACAGGAGAGTTATTTGTACATTTCACTAGGAAATAAAAAGACCTGGGGTGGATTCCACACCATACGCGTGTGTTTGAGGGTTAAATGGGGACGTGATTACTGAGCAGCATTATCACTGATGCCTCACACCCCTCTGGTTGGGATTCTTCGTAACAACAATTAACGATTGACGTCAAATTTAGAAAATAAGTCGCAGTTACCTCTAAGTATGTTCCCCGTCACGCTACTTCGGATATGAAGCCATACTGGGTGTAATATTGATTAGTCAGGTTAATGTAACTCGGCTTCAAGGCTGTACACCCAGCTATAAATATAAGCATAGGACCTTGACCTCAAGAGCTAACTTATATCGCGGAAAATGAAGCAGGCGAACTTCAAGTCAAGAGTCACTAAACCGGGCGAGTTGGCCGTGCGCGTAGAGGCGCGCGGCTGTGAGCTTGCATCCGGGAGATAGTAGGTTCGAATCCCACTATCGGCAGCCCTGAAAATGGTTTTCCGTGGTTTCCCATTTTCACAACAGGCAAATGCTGGGGCTGTACCTTAATTAAGGCCACGGCCGCTTCCTTCCAACTCCTAGGCCTTTCCTATCCCATCGTCGCCATAAGACCTATCTGTGTCGGTGCGACGTAAAGCCCGTAGCAAAAAAAAAAAGAGTCACTAAATAGTCAAAGTCGGTGTCGCTAAGGTAAAGTGGAGCTTAGTTTCTTTTTTTTTTTTAATACAATTTGCTTTACGACGAATCGACACAGATGGGTCTAATGGCGATGATGGGATATGAAATGTCTAGGAATGCGATGGAAGCTGCCTTGGTTTTAATTAAGGTACCTGGTGTGAAAATGGAAAACCACGGAAAACCATCTTCAGAGTTGCCGACAGTGGGAGTCAAACCCACTATCTCCCGAATACAAGTCCACAGCTGCGCGCCTCTAAACGCACGGCCAGCTCGCTCGGTGTTACAGGAGTGAAGTACTGGAAGTAGCTATAAGAAGAAAACCACTTCTATATAAAAACTACAAAGCCCATGGTGAGACAGCTCGAAATTTTACAGATTATGAGTTGTCGCGTCGTCGGCGCAACGAATCCTTCTTGCCTTTATAGACCTGGGCCTCTATCCCCCCGTTAGAGAGCTTCCTTGGTGCTCTCTGCTCTCCGAAAGCTAAATGGAGCGGGGAAAAAGCCCTGATATTCACGTCAAAAACCCGGACCTGGCCGGGAATAGAACACGGGACTTCCGGATAAGTGACAGGCTCCCTACCTCGAGACGGCTACTTCATACGTTGTGATATAGGAAAAGCGTGATAACATTATATTTGTTCATAACGACTAGAATCGCTATGTGTGACGCCTCAAATAATAATAATAATAATAATAATAATAATAATAATAATAATAATAATAATAATAATAATAATAATAATAATAATAATAATAATAATGTAATTGACTTTACGTCTCACTAATTACTTCCACAGTTTCCGGAGACGCCGAGGTGCCCGAATTTAGTCCCGCAATATTTCTTTACCATGCCAGTAAACCTACCGACATGAGGCTGACGTATATGAGCACCTTCGAATACCACTAGAATGAGCCACGATCGAACCTGCCAAGCTGGGGTCAGAAGGCTAGCGCCTCATCCGTCTGAGCCACTCAGCCCGCCCCTCAAATTTTGCTTTTAATTAAATCTAAAATAATGATAGTAGAGATTATAAATTATAATGGACTTACTTCGGAATAATAATAATACCGAGTGAATTAGGTCGCGGGTTGTGGGCTTACATATGGGAAATGCTGGGTTCGAATCTCTTCATCAGCAGTCCTAAAGATGGCTTTTCACCGGGCGAGTTGGTCGTGCGCGTAGAGGCGTGCGGCTATGAGCTTGCATCCGGGAGACAGTAGGTTCGAATCCCACTGTCGGCAGCCCTGAAGATGGTTTTCCGTGGTTTCCCATTTTCACACCAGGCAAATGCTGGGGCTGTACCTTAATTACGGCCACGGTCGCTTCCTTCCAACTCCTAGGTCTTTCCTATCCCATCGTCGCTATAAAACCTATCTGTGTCGGTGCGACGTAAAGCCCCTAGCAAAAAAAAAAGATGGCTTTCCTTTGTTTCCCATTTTCACGGTTGTAAAGTGCTGGAGCTGTACCCTATTTAAGACTATGATCTGTTGTGTTCACAATAAATAAGAAAAATAAAGTTTCTCAGCTGCAGAATATACGCCACTATAGTAAGACTGTACCAGGGCATATATCTTTAACGTTAGACCGTGAAGACCGTGGGTGACAAATCTTGTCGGCCGTAAGTGCAGTGCCCGTGCTGCAAATACCTGTGCACGCGGTGAACGTGTAGTGTACACCCCTCCAAGCTTGCGCTATCTAATGACGTTCTGGGCTAGCGCTCGTAACAGCTGTTTCTCATGCAAGCAGAGCTGTCAGTCAGCTCGTGACCTTGACATGCCTGGTATATACTCAGGAATGAAAGCAACAAGATTTTGTACCAGATTCCTGGGTTGTGTTAAGATTTTCATTGTTTTCAGTCAGTACATTTAAAGGAACAGTTCAGAATGGTATTGCCAATCTCATCAAGATGTTAAGAAGTATTTCTTTGACATGATCTGGAAACGTTTCAGCAGAAGAGACAGACTGATTGCTTATGTCACCCATAATGCTTGGAGGCAAGTGTACTGGGCGGACGGGGTAGGAATGTTAGAGTGGTTGCATAGAGATGAAAAACTAGGCGCAGTAATGGAGCAGGTCAGGACAATGGTAGAAATGTTAGAGTGGTTGCCTAGAGATGAAGAACTAGGCGCAGTAATGGAGCAGGTCAGGACAATGGTAGGAATGTTAGAGTGGTTGCTAGAGATGAAGAAGAATTAGGCGCAGTAATGGAGCAGATCAGGACGATGGTAGGAATGTTAGAGTGGTTGCCTAGAGATGAGGAAGAATTAGGCGTAGTAATGGAACAGATCAGGACGATGGTAGGAATGTTAGAGTGGTTGCCTAAAGATGAAGAACTAGGTGCAGTAATAGAGCAGGTCAAGACGATGGTAGGAATGTTTGAGTGGCTGCCTAGATATGAAGAATTAGGCGCAGTAATGGAGCAGGTCAGGACGATGGTAGGAATGTTTGAGTGGTTGCCTAGAGATGAAGAAATAGGCGCAGTAATGGGGCAGGTCAGGACAATGGTAGAAATGTTAGAGTGGTTGCCTAAACATGAAGAAATGGGCGCAGTAATGGGGCTGGTCAGGACAATGGTAGGAATGTTAGAGTGGTTGCCTAGAGATGAAGAAATAGGCGCAGTAATGGGGCAGGTCAGGACAATTGTAGGAATGAGAGCTCTAATAGGATCGGGGTCGGAAAATAATAATAGTAAGCCAAGGGAGGTCGAATAGGATAGGTGAAAGTGAGGAGCCTGGCACAAGTAAGTAGAAGCAAAGCCAGGACTCAACTAAGAGCCCCGTAGTGTGAAACGCACGCTCCAAAGTTCAGAGACCCTAGGGCCCCTATTAGTCGCATTTTACAACAGGCAGGGGATACCGTGGGGGTTATTGTACCGTCCCCCACCCACAGGGGGGCCCAAATACCTCAAAAAGAGCCCGAGGCCCAAATACCTCTCAAGGACACCCATCACCACCTGCTAAGTCTATTTCACAATAATGTTGCAAAATACTATTTTCAGGTGTCTGGAGCACGGGTTCCCAAAGTGGAATTCGCAGAATGATACGTTCATTGGTCAGGATGTGCACTGTGATCCACTAGATATGAAGCCACATTGCTTTATGGAATGTCGACAACCAGCTCCACCTTGTTTTGAAACAGACATAATGCAATGCGGTAGATAAATTTGATTGGCACTAAAACTTCATCGTGAATGGAATCGTATTGGAGATTTTCTTTACGACTTTAAAGCTCGTAAAATAGGTCATGTAATCCGCTGGCAACAAGTAATTAAATTATTTTATCATGTTCTATTGTCGATGTAGACGGAATTACAGCCGTCGGGCAATTCCAGCGATACCTCCACAGTGCTGTTTGTAAATTCTAACCTCAATATGATAGTAACTGGAACAAAATGTGTCAATTGGGAAATTCACAGAATGGTTGTTGATGTTGCTTCATGTAACTTCGTAGCCATCAGTGGTATTTGTTTGATGTGTCAGCATGTCAATTCTGAAAAGCTGAGTCAATCTGAAGTCTGTGATGAGGGCTAGAATTGAGAAGGAATCTGCCGTAGAACATACCAGTGGTATTCAAACATTTCTTCTTGCGTAGTACCCCAAAAATCTAATTTTTACATTCGTACCCCAGAAGTACGACTATATCGATATTATACCCGAAATAATAATAATAATAATAATAATAATAATAATAATAATAATAATAATAATAATAACAATAATATCCCGCTTGCTAAGGGTCCCTGCACGTACTAAAGCATGAAAGAATTGTGGCCGGGGATTTGCGGTCGCATGCCCTTCCTGACACCACAGGATGTTCAACTGAAAATCCCACCATAGTCGCCGATAAGATAGACATGCAGCTAAGCAGCTACAGCACCCTGTTCCCCAATAATGACAATAATATACTGCAAACGTCGTCACTGGTCAAAGGAAAACTCGCAACTCCTTTGGAGCAAAGTTTACAGAAGAAACCCAAAACTTAACGGTCAGCAGGGTCCGGGGACAGTTCTTGGAATTTCATTGGTTAATTATAGCTCAATTCTTCGACCAATAGAGTCTTCTGTTCCCCTCTCAGGCAAAGCGGCAAGCCTTCACAACACAGATGGAGAAACGTGGTTTTCCCGAGAGTGGAATAAGTTTTCATTGCCTAACAACAAGATATATACGAGTACTAGCCGTTACCCGCCACTGTGCTCGCGTTTATTTCGTAATTTGACAAAAGTAAACATTCCTCGGTACTGCACTAAGACATTATCTGAAAATCTGTAAAGTACACAAACTCACCGAAAAATTGAGTTTCATTTACCCCAGAAGCTCTTAGTAAACAACGGTTGTGATATTGACTTTGGGGGCTAAGATGACCAGAATACTGGCAGAGCTAACTGTGGAACATGCGAAATAGAACTGTACATGTGAGAAACAGATCTCTCTTAAGACGAAAAAAGAAATATATAGACCTGTTTCATTTTCCTAAAGGAGATTCCAAATACCTTATTTCCACGTCAGTAACATCTTCAGTTTTTGAGACATAAGTATCCTCATAAAAGGATTTATCCCATTTTTCGCTGATTTTTACCCTCGTTAAGTGAATTTTCCGGAAACAAACAAAATGTGTGTATCATTATTTTTAAAGGAGATTCCAAATACCAAATTTTTACGTCTTTAATCTGTTAAGTTTTTGAGATATACTTGCCTTTTTAAACATTCACCCCCCACCCTTTCACCCTCTTACCGACTACATTTCCAAGAATCATTCCAAAGTGAGCACCTGCACTGCAATATGTATGTACCCTAAAAACTTCATTTCTTTATGTCCAGTAGTGTTGGCACGCCGATGATGAATCAGTCAGTCAGAACGTGTTACTTTATATATATATATATATATATATATATATATATATATATATATATATATATATATATAGAGAGAGAGAGAGAGAGAGAGAGAGAGAGAGAGAGATTATTAATGCTACAATTACTGTATTCTGCTATATACACTGTTCCTGAAAAGTTTAGGAATGAGTGGATTTCGAAACAAAATATGAAAACAAGAGCAATGCAGCGTAAGTAAATATTTGTACATACCTAGTCAATGGGAGGTACGAACTGACTTATATTTTAGAATGAATACTTCGGAAAGGGGACTCTTGTGTAGTGGTAGATAAAAACTCTCAATCAAAACAAGATTTTACCAAACTGAGCAGGCTTCACTCTTTTACGAAATACTCACTGAAAACAGTTACAACCTACCCTAAATTTGGGCAGCCCTTGAGACGGTCTCGCGTGCGCCTACGGGTACGCATACCACACTTCGTCACCACTGGACTATACTATGGATTAGGCAACACTGTTATGTTCGACATCATTTGAAGTTAGGGTAGAAACATAGAAAACCACTTACAAGATGTTTGCGGAAGATAATTAAGCCACTTCTGTTTCTGTGACCGAGTACATCCGGTTACAATCACGGGCACATTTCCTCAGACTGTCATCACTAGACCTGGGATTTTGAGGCAAATGCCTACTCTGTTCCTTAAGAAATAACATGAAAATTTAAGAATACTTTGACGTTTCATAATGAACCTCTTACATTCTTTCTTTCATTCTTTAACTGTTTACCCCCCAGGGTTGGTTTTTCCCTCAGACTCAGCGAGGGATCCCACCTCTAGCGCCTCAAGTGCAGTGTCCTGGAGCGTGAGACACTGGGTCGGGCGATACAACTGGGGAGGATGACCAGTACCTCGCCCAGGCGGCCTCACCTGCTATGCTGAACACGGACCTTGGTGGGGTATGGGAACATTGGAAGGGATGGACAAGAATCAGGGAAGGAAGCGGCCGTGGCCTTAAGTTATGTACCATCCCGGCATTTGCCTGGAGAAGAAGTGGAAAACAACGGAAAACCACTTCAAGGATAGCTGAAGTGGGAATCGAACCCTCCTCTACTCAGATGACCTCCCGTTCCAGCCCTCGTACCACTTTTCAAATTTCGTGGCAGAGCCGGGAATCGAACCCGGGCCTCCGGGGGTGGAAGCTAATCACACTAACCACTACACCACAGGGGCAGACATTCCTTACATTCATAAAGTTTTATAGAGCCCTGAAATGCCTATTTGGTCCTTTAGAGCCTATTTTAGTATTTTAGTGCCTAAAAAGCCTATATAGTACATTTAAGTTAAAATAAAATTCAACGTCTGTAATTTTTACAACCACATCATGCACGTCCCTGAATGAAGAGTAGAACAGCAGAGGTTGCGTTTTAGGGGTTAAAATAAGAGAAAAGTGGCGTAACCTACTGGGGAAGAATCCCGGTTAGTCAGTGCTGAGAAGGATACATCATGTAATGGATGGAGAAAGGTAGACATTCCTAGTGAAATTGAAATGAAAAATGTAAGAAAATTTTCCTATGACCATATAACATCTGTCAATGTGGAGCACTCTTTTTCTAATTTAAAAATAAGTTTTACAAACAAAATACACGGCCTGACTGGGGAAAACTTAGAGAACATTACTGTTGTGTATTGTGAAGCAACCTACGAATGAAAGTGTTCTAGGAATGTACCTCACAGATAAACACACGCTCCGGTCGCGTTTACGCCGTCATGGGATGTTTACAATGCTTTAATTGTGATCAGTGATTTTAGTATTAACGTTTTCATTCAGTACTGATTATAATTGTTCATATAATCGTAATAATGATCTTTCTAATGTCATAATTTTGTAGTTATTTGTGTTAAGAATAGGTATACTACGTTTATTAAATTAAAAAATTCAATCTAGAGTTTAAGTGTATTTATGTTTGTATGTATGTATGTATGTATGTATGTACGTACATTCCTCGGCCCGAAGGCTGGTTGGATCCTCAATAGATACGCCATCAGCTGTTTAGATGACCTAGGCAACACTCAAGAGGCGTACTAGGAAAATAAGGAGTGATGTAGTTTCCCGTTTCTTTCCTCACCGAGCCAGAAATTGCTGTTGTATATCGGTCTGCCAAGTCTACAGAAATGCATGCAACAACCGACCCTATGATTAACATTTTCACACCAATTATAACAGGGACTGGCTGCATAAGAAATGACATTACTAGCATCGCTCATACCTCAGTCACTTTCACATTGTCAAAACCACGGATAAGACAGAGACAGATAAATAAAATTAACAAAATTACTCTAGCCTATACCAGAAGACATAGTGCACTGTAAACACTAGGTCTCGCCAGTAAAGGCCAAGTTGAAGTGTATAATGTAATATTTTAAACTTTGTTTATTTAAACATTTTAAAGCATGTTTTAAGTGCCTATTTTCTCTTTTAAAAGCCTACTTTAGGTGCCTAAAACTAATATTTTTAGAGTCTAATATCCCACGTTTAGTCATCACCTAAAATCTGACCTTCACAAACTTCGCCTCAATACACCGACTGGAACGTTGTCGATTAAAAAGAACATTATCTCGTCCCCGTAGTCTAGAGGTTGTTTGTGTAACAACTTCCCGTCTCGTTCAGTCGAGTTCGATTTTAGGTTGTATCACGAATTCGAGAATGACTAATTTCTGACGCCATACTTTCTGTAATTCTGAGGAAAGGTTTGGTAAGATGTACTGAACCTCTCTTCACTGTCACTCCACTGAATATGGATATATATACATAAGCCAGAAGTCTATTAACTTTCTGATATCCAATTGTTCACTGAAGTATTATTATGATACCCTATAATTTCAAGTTCACGAGATGAATGTAGTTTCTGTGAATTTGCGACACTCTGTAATTTAAAATACGCGAGAGATGAACAAATACGTTTAGAAGGAATTGAATTTCTGTGAAGTTGTGGTACCCTGTAATTTAAAATGTACCAGACATGAATGGCTAATATTTTAGAACGAATTTGGTTCCTGTAACATTTACATGAGTATTTATAGAGCTACATATATTACATACAACTACATCTTCTTTGTAGACATAACTAATTTGCCCCAATTTGTCCTGTTGAATTCCAAATGTATCTTCATATTGTGTTCTTTCCTACCTTTAAAAGCCGCATTGAAGCGAATTCATCCACTAACGTCACTCCATGCTATGCTAATATTTAATAAATATCCAAATTCCTTGCAATTATTTAAGAAATGACTAGGGAATGTGCCACCTGGGTGAGTGCCCTAAATGCATATCAGTGGTAATCGATTGATTGATTGATTGATTGATTGATTGATTGATTGATTGATTGATTGATTGATTGATTGATTGATTGATTATTAAATATATGAAATTGACATTCCCATGAGAAAGTTTCACCGTATCAACACAGTAATTAAAACAGAAGATTTTTCGTCTTTGGGAACCTTAAAACGTGACATTGAACAACATGGAGTGGCGAATAAATTTTTTCCCTGCGTACTTCGAAAACCAAGGGCCTCTGCCAGATTCGAACCTGTCGATCTCACAGGCCGAAGGTCGACACACTATCACAGATGCACAGAGGGAGATAATCACACACCTGACATGAAATTTACCAACATTTATACACAATCTAAAATCGCCGAAAGTTGGTCCTGCAATTGCAGACGAGGCCGAAAAAGAAAAACTCAACGGCGCCTCATATAACGGGAGTCATGACTGCAATTTTGAACTTCTCCACTTTACCACTTATCAAAACTAAATTTAACTATGTTAGTAAGTTATAGCCCCATACAAAATAT
Organism: Anabrus simplex; assembly: GCF_040414725.1. Lineage (NCBI taxonomy): Eukaryota > Metazoa > Arthropoda > Insecta > Orthoptera > Tettigoniidae > Anabrus > Anabrus simplex. The sequence continues at coordinate 38,388,604 of NC_090265.1, read as the reverse complement.
GGAGTTGATTAGTCAACTAGTTGCAAAGTTATTGAAAAATAATGTGTATATGTTGCATGGAAAATGTTTCTTGCGTACAGTTTTAATTTGCTAGGGCTATAACTTGGCAGACATGTCAAAAATATTCATATATTCAAGAACTATTCTGTGTTTTGCAGTCGGGTGTAAACTATTTGAGATATATTTTTTAAATTCTTCATTACTCATTAAACAGGCAAAAATCTAGTTTCGAACTACTTCAGGAGTAAAACTATGAAAGTAATATTCAGCTGATAATAAAATTCCGAACTAATTTTAATTCCGGTACATAATGAAATATTCTCACAAAATTTAATGTGAATCCGATAAGAACTCCGTCACAAGGAGCATTTTATGCAGGGCACAGAACTGAAAAAGTTTTAAGGTAGATAAACGCAATTGAAAGTTTTGTGAAACAAAAATCCTTTAAAACTGCCCTGGAGTGTAAATTACTCCCTCACATGCCTTTCTCGTCTCACGCACAGGGTAGGCATACTACGACATAATCCAGCGGTATTACTGAAATTGTAATCCGAAAGAACTTTGAAGCTAATTTTGTGTGAGAAAGGGGCGAACCGCTACCCTTTAAATAGGCTATGGCATTTAGATATTTAAAAATTGAGTTAGGAAAAACTGATAATGTAATTTGAAATATAAGACAATGGGGGTTCTTTTAAGGTTAAAATTGAAAATTCGATTTGCAGTCACGACTCCCCTTAAGAATAATGAATGTACTCGTCAAATGGTCGCGGCTCGGAGGGTGAGTTACAAGCAGCAATTGGGCTGTACGTGCATTATGCAAGCCATACATCAGCGGGAGAAAGAAAGAAATATTTGACAGTTTTCTCTCATATATCATTTTAATACGAGAGTGCTCTAATGCGCTTCATAACTTGCGTGCTACCATCTACAGTGTAGCTGTTTGCTTACAGGGGCACAGTAACGAACTTTTGGTTTGTTGTTCTTTAACACTAGAATCTGCGTACACCATTAGGAATTGGACGGGAATACTTTACATCCAGAATTTCCCAGAAATGTAATACCTCATCGACACCACTCCACAGTCCTAAACCTGTGAAGTATAGGCTCTTACAAATACATCGTCTCAAATTTATTTTCGAGTCAGGATTTTTTTCATGATAGTTTCCAGAAGCAGAACAGATGTATGCAGATTTTTCATCTAACGATTAAGAATTTAAATGTCTAAGATATATTGATTAATATGTTTACTTCCCCCCACAAAAAGAAACGGGGAAAAGGAAGATGGTGTTAAAATTATAAATTTCCACTTCTTGACGTTTTTAAATTCTAGTGAAATTCTAAACTGGTTGTACTCTGGATCGGAATGGTTACCCTCATTGGAGGACGGACGATTTATTATTTTATTTTAATAATTATATAAATAAAGAAACTCTCTCTCACACACAAACACACACAAAAAAAGAGAGAAAGGGACAATTGTTTCCACGCAGGAGGCTCACAAATTGAGTAGATAAATATAATTCAGTATACTAAGCAAATACTTCATTCAACACACAGTAATATTTCCAAATTCCTTGCCGAATTACAAACCATCCGCAAACATTATGGAAAACAGAATTTGTTTCAGGTTCCTGGAGTCTTCTAGAGATTTGACTTTTTTGCTATGAAAATCCGCACCCTGGTTCCAGTCATTCGAACAAGTCTGGAATGAAATTAATGAAGCGGCGAGGATAAGAATTGTGCCGGCTGACGAAGCCTGTCGCACTCCTCTCAGGCAGTGATTAATGACAGAGATCAAATGAAATGTTATTGGAGAGTGTTGCTGGAATGAAAGATGGTAGGGAAAACCGGAGATAAACCTGTCCCGCCTCCACTTTGTTCAGCACAAATCTCACATGGAGTGACCGGGATTTGAGCCACGGAACCCAGCGGTGAGAGGCCGGCGCGCTGCCGCCTGAGCCACGGAGGACTTCTAGAGATATTACCAAGAAAAGAAAATCTGATATGAAACTGAATACAGCCATCAAAGAAATTGAACAGGGTTTTGTACTATTATACAGCAAAGCGAAGCTACCTCCGTACAGGTCATGAAGACCTTTGGTAAAGGCTTCCGCTATCTGTAACCTTGGTACTTGATGCGGTAGAGTGGTTGGCTCTACGCCCGGCTGCCTTTGCCCCCACCCCCCACGCCCCAGGAATTAACCTGGTACTCATTTATGGTGTAGGCTGAGTGAACTTCAGGGGCATGTGCACCTCCGAAAGTGGGAATATCGTTTCTTAAATTTTACGACTTCCTGACGGGGATTCGAACCCACGTCCTTCAGGGCGAACCGAGCACGCCTTTACCGCAAATCTTTTGTACTTTTAGCTGAAAATAAATGAATTCGTAGAACTTTCTTTTTCTACTAGTACACGTCAATCCAATGCCTTATCGCGTGAAACACTTGAATGCAAATCGTAAGAATGAGCCTTCGTGGCTCAGGCGGCAGCGCGCCGGCCTCTCGGAGCTAGATTCCTCGTTTCAAATCCCGGTCACTCCATGTGAGATTTGTACTGGAGAAAGCAGAGCCGGTCATGTTTTTCTCCGGGTACTGCGGTTTTCCCCGTCATCTTTCATTCCAGTAACACTCTCCAATGTCATTTCATTTCGTTTGTCAGTCATTAATCATTACTCAGAAAAGTGCGACAGGTTTCGGCAGCAGTCCCAATTCCCAACCTCGCCGCTAGATGGGGGCTTCATTCATTCCATTCCTGACACGGTCGAGTGACTGAAAACAGGCTGTGGACTTATACATTTTCGTTCTTGCAGGATGGTTGTATTGTAAGGGAAATTGTCTCAAGGTGCAGCAAAGCTAATGATATAAGTTCGTAATAGTACATCAGAAAATTAAAATCTTACTATAATATTTCCTGAACATTACTGAATTATTTGTAGATGTGGGCGAGACATTTTGATAACGCTGATAGTCGAAGTTGTTTGTATATTCTGAAGGAGTCTAGAATAAAATACTGAGAAGGAAGGATTGTCTACAAACTTCACAAAACTGTAACGGTGGTGGTAAGAAAAGAGAGCTATGAAAGTAATCCAGAGAGGAGAGAGACAGCTTTGCAATTTTCACCCCAACCTTTAAAAGTTTCTGAATGAGTGAACGTTATACAGTATTAAAACGTTTGTGTCCACCTCTGTGGTGTAGCGGTTAGTGCTGATAAGCTACCACCCCCGAAGGCTCGGGCTCGATTCCCGGCTCTGCCACGAAATTTGAAAAGTGGAATGAAGGCACGAACTCAGCCTCTGGAGATCAACTGAGTAGAGGGGGTCCGATTACCACCTCAGCCATCCTCGAAGTGCCTTTCCGTGGTTTCCCATTTTTCTCCGGGCAAATACCGGGATGGTACCTAACTTACACGGCCGCTTCTTTCACTATCCCTTCCAATCTTCCCATGTTCAACATAGCTCGTGAGGCCGCCTGGGCGGGGTATGTGGTCCTCCTTTGCAGTGGTATCCTCCCGACCAAATGTCTCACACTCCAGGACACTGCCTATGAGTAGAGTCTTGCACTTATGCGGATATCCGCGAAGTTAGTGTCTTGGCGGATGGAAAACTGTATGGCAGTGCGGATAATTTTGCTGATAATTTCTAAATAATAAAGTTTACTGATTTTCACTCAGGTATACTCTTATTTAAGGGGCTACCTGGCCGAGGCGGTAAAGGCGTGCTCGGTTCGCCCGGAAGGACGTGGGTTCGAATCCCCGTCAGGAAGTCGTAAAATTTAAGAAACGAGATTTCCACTTCCGGAGGTGCATAAGGATCTAAAGTTTACTCAGCTTACACAAAAAATGAGTACCAGGTTAATTCCTGGGGGCAAAGGCGGCCGGGCGTAGAGCTAACCACTCTACCCCATCATGTGCCGAGGTTACGAATAGTGGAAGCCTTTACCTTCCACTCCTCCAAGGGCCTCCGTGGCCTGTACGGAGATGACTTTGCTTTGCTTTATACTCTTATTTATGCTTGTGGTTAGGCGATGATTGACATTGGTATGGGAAAATGGTGATATATAAAGAACCTTGAGATTATATAACCGTAAATCTGGCCTAAACCTAAGTTGCTCCTGCCCGCAATTAATGGAAGGAACGAATAGAGGTAAATACATCGGTAGTTGTCGCAAAAGAAAATCCCTCACAACCCTGTGCCAGGTGTTAGGCCTATTGTATTATGTTAACAGAGCTATCCGTTTCAATACCTTGGGTGTAATATACTGTAGTTGATTATTTACAATATCCGCGGATACGGATAATTATGAAATTAACTTTCTCTTTTACTTTAAAGGAAATGAACACTGCTACTTAGATATGACTGACATGGCCTGCCATCAATATGTGATGAGGTCTCTGCGGGGGCGAGGCGCTAGGGATCGATCAGTACTGCGGATGGGCCGCGGGCCGGGACGTTAACCCCGCTATCAGCATTGCCCTCGGCCTACTTACCTGCCCGCCTAGCAAGAGGTCGCCGGATCGAAACTAGTGCACGCGACTTACTATTCGGGGAAACCCTTATACAATATGCCGCAGTCTCATTATTCGGCTTAAAGCAGGGCAGAAGAGCTCCACTTACGACTGCGGCAGCGCTTGTGTAATATCAGACTGTTATTAGCATCACTATAGGATGGGTAGCTATGAGTAAACTGACAATGATCTGGCAGAGCAGGGTGATCACAAACTCCACGAAGATTCGTCTCTCCCTTGTGTACCGAGCTCGATAGCTGCAGTCGCTTAAGTGCGGCCAGTATCCAGTATTCGGGAGATACCAGGTTCGAACCCCACTGTCGGCAGCCCTGACAATGGTTTTCCGTGGTTTCCCATTTTCACACCAGGCAAATGCTGGGGCTGTACCTTAATTAAGGCCACGGCCTCTTCCTTCCCACTCCTAGCCCTTCCCTATCCCATCGTCGCCAGAAGACCTATCTGTGTCGGTGCGACGTAAAGCAACTAGCAAAAAAAATATCCCTTGTGTATTCCGTATTCACGTATGCTTCCGAAAACCGGACGATCAAAAAAACTGATAGGAAATATATCAATGTCTTTGAAATGAATATATGTCATTCGCCACCAGTGACAATCACTCCCGGTCCATTAGCGTGACTTACTGTCTGGCTCTCACCCTTCAGACAATGACCGCTGGTATAACCACGAGAAATTCCAGAGGATTATCCCTTTCACTCTAAAAAGTGAACTTGCCTGCTAGCTCCACTTCGTCCCATTTTCACTTGAGTGTCATAGTGTTCTGGTCATAATTGAGAAGCTGAGATATAAAAAATGGGGCATGACAATGAATAGCAGTTTTATGATGCATAGTTGTGTGTAATAATATTTCTACACTTTATAATTAACCCTACATGCTCATTAGGAAGATTAGAGTCATATACCAAAATATGCAGTCATACAATACAGACAAATGCTAGGAAATTGAAGTAGTAAATGACTGACAAGTCCCGTTTTTTATTTAAACAATACTCATTTTAGCAAAAATAAAGTTTAACTCAAACATTCCTACACTTTTATAGCAAAATGTGTTTTTAATCATTTAAGCATATGAACACGCGTTCCAAGTATAACAAAACGTCATCATCATCATCATCATCTGTTTACCCTCCAGGTTAGGTTTTTCCCTCGGACTTAGCGAGGGATCCCACCTCTACCGCCTCAAGGGCAGTGTCCTGGAGCTTCAGGCTCTTGGTCGGGGATACAACTGGGGAGTATGACCAGTACCTCGCCCAGGCGGTCTCACCTCACCTTGTGGAGGGATGGGAAGATTGGAAGGGATAGGCAAGGAAGAGGGAAGAAAGCGGCCGTGGCCTTAAGTTAGGTACCATCCCGGCATTCGCCTGGAGGAGAAGTGGGAAACCACGGAAAACCACTTCCAGGATGGCTGAGGTGGGAATCGAACCCACCTCTACTCAGTTGACCTCCAGAGGCTGAGTGGACCCCGTTCCAGCCCTCGTACCACTTTCCAAATTTCGTGGCAGAGCCGGGAATCGAACCCGGGCCTGCGGGGGTGGCAGCTAATCTCGCTAACCACTACACCGCAGAGGTGGACATAACAAAACGTACGTATCAGAAACGACGCTGTCATGGATAAACAAGTCAATAATCCATCAGTATCTTGGCTTGTAAGACGTAAGGGATAATAAAAAGAAGTATTTTCTTACTAAGCGACCCAGGTTATTTAGTCATACAACTATGTTCATATTTGAGTTGGACGCCAGATTTCACTCCTGATCACTGTACTATCCCAAACTTCTCTTTCGCACGATACAAACGTTCAACACTGTTCAGACAGGGACAGAGTTGCTCAACACGTACCATTTTAGCATCAACAGATGCGGAATCATAAAAGATAAGAATCCCTTTAATAACTCACATACCACAAAAATGATTACTAGTCCCGGTTTTGATCTCAGCCCCTCAATTATTTAGTGACTTCTAGTTGTGCTTGTTATGGACGTTTCAACGGGAAGAGCTAACCCAACCTAAGGATCAATTAGCTGTCCTGAACACATCTGATGGACTAGCAGAGTCAGTGTAACACTTTCCCCGTACGTAGCTGGCCCGCCGAACACTGCTGGATTTAAATAGTAAAGAGAGGAGATTGGGCAGAACCCTCAGGAATACTTTTTAACCAGAACGGCCCCTTCTGGGTGCGACTATCCACGGTGAACAGCTGGACTGGGAGCGATTGACAGAACACCTTTGAAATACGGTGTTGGAGGGGAAATCTGCAAGCATCTTGGATTACACGGAAAAAAGTCTTTTCTCTTGTATCCATGAGAGGATTCTTGAATTCTTTTGCCGCATCGTGAGGCGAGATGGAGAAACCTTGAGAAGTGTATCGTTGAAGAAAAGATCGAATACAGAAAACCACAGGGCAGGACTGCGAGCAGATGGCTTGGGCATATAAATAAGAATACCGGTTTGCCTCTCGAGAGTATCTTACGGAAAACTGACGATCAGTCCACATCCGTTGCGTAACGGTTAGCACTATTAGCTGCCGTCCTCGAGGACCAAGTTCGATTCCCGGTACTACCAGAAATTTAAGAATGGCATGAGGACTGGTATGTGGCTGAAAATGATGCACCACCTCGGGATGAGGACACGAGTTTCCTTTTTGCCCAGCTCCAGGGCTAAATGGTTAACGTGCTGGCCTTTCGTCCAGGGTATCCCGGGTTCGATTCCCGCCCGGGTCAGGAATTTTAACCTTCATTGGTTGATACTAACGGCTCGGAGGCTGGTTGTGTGTGCCGTCTCCATCATTATAATTCATCATCATAGGTAGGGCCCCATCCTCACAGGTGCGCAGGTCGCCAAATGGAAAGACTTGCGCCACGCCTCTTGGGAAGCCACAGGCTATTATTTATTTATTTATTTATTTATTTATTTATTTATTTATTTATTTATTTATTTATTTATTTATTTATTTATTTATTTAGCCAGCCTCGTGGTGTAGAGGTAGCGTGCCTGCCTCTTACCCGGAGGATCCGGGTTCGATTCCCGGCCAGGTCAGGGATTTTTTACCTTGATCTGAGGGCTGGTTCGAGGTCTACTCAGCCTACGTGATTGGAATTGAGGAGCTATCTGGCAGTGAGATAGAAAGCCAGGAATAGCGGCTGAGAGGATTCGTCGTGCTGACCACACGACACCTCGTAATCTGCAGGCCTTCGGGCTGAACAGCGGTCGCTTGGTAGGCCAAGTCCCTTCAAGGGCTGTAGTGGCATATGGTTGATTTATTTATTTATTTATTTATTTATTTATTTATTTATTATTTATTTATTTATTTATTTATTTATTTATTTATTTATTTATTTACCCTCCAGGGTTGGTTTTTCCCTCGGACTTAGGGAGGGATCCCACCTCTACCGCCTGAAGAGCGGTGTCCTGGAACGTGAGCCTTTTGATCGGGCGATAAAACTGGGAAAGGAGGAAAAGTACCTCGCTCAGGTGGCCTCACCTGCTATGCTGCACAGGGGCCTTGTGGCGAGATGGGAAGGTGGGAAGGGATAGGCAATGAAGAGGAAGGAAAGCGGCCATGGCCGTAAGTTAGGTGCGATCGCGGCATTTGACTGGAGGAGAAGTGGAAAACCATGGAAAGCCACTTCGAGGATGGCTGAGGTGGCAATCGAACGCTCCTCTATACGTACTTAGTTGACCTCCCAAGGCTGTGTGCATCCCGTTCCAGCCCTCGTGCCAGTTTTCAAATTTCGTGGAAGAGCGTGGAGTCTGCGAAAGACAGCTAATCACACTAACCACTACACCACAGAGGCGGACACTATTATTCATATTATTATTTGCTCAGGATCGTATGAGATACTGACATTATAACACAAGCGCTAATGGAGTTACTACGCTCAAGAATTAACAAATGACTAAAGATCTGATATACAAAACCGAGATTAAAGATGAATTAAACGTTAAGCGATATAACACACTAGTATAACCCGCGTAGAATATTTACGCTATGGTAGTGCCCTTATCTTTACTGGCCTTCTAGTCAATTAACTGGGCTCCTCACTAATGTTAAGACCAGGTTTACGGCCGGATGTCCTTCCTGCCACGAATCCTATGCGGAGGGATGTCTTCACTATAGAGTGTATGTGCGGCGATTGGCAATGTGATGTGTATTGTGTAATTAAAGATGTGTGTTAAACACCCAACCTAGAAGAATTAACAACAAAGTGGCTAAAATCCCCGACCCGACCGTTAATTGAACCTGGGGACCTCTGAGCCGGTGGCCACTTTACTGACCATTCAGCCAAGGAACCGCACTCTACGTGCTACTAGAAATGAAACTCAAAAGGAGGGACCTACATTTTCTGGTGCAAGAAATAAAAAAATAACAGGCGAAGAAGGAAGTAAAATGTTAACGCGCAGTCCAACTCAAGAATAAGACGACGTAACTGAACGCTTTGCATGAATTTGTTACATTGCAACCAATCGCGATGAAATATCTGTGACTTGGAAGTTCATAACAATCGCAGTAAGAAAGTAATTTTGGAGAATTTACATCAACATCGACTGCACTGTTACGTGCCAGCACTGCGGTAGCTTCTGTTGATACTTCCTGGAAGGGACTAGTAAGTCAGACGATCACAGAAATCCTAGACAGCCCGGAGGGCATGGCCGGCCTTTCCGTGCATTGTTACCTTCGTCTGATTTTCTCGTTGGGGTGAATGTTGTAGTTCTACACTAAACAGCACAAAAAATTACATCGAATGAGTTGGCCGTGCGGGTAGAGTCGCCCAGCTAAGACCTTGCATTCGGGAGATAGTTGGTTCGAACCCCAATGTCGGCAGACCTGAAGATGGTTTTCCGTTGTTTCTTATTTTCACACCAGGTAAATGCTGGGGCTGTACTTTAATTAAGGCCAAGGCCACTTCCTTCCAACTCCTAGCCCTTTCCTATCTCATTGTTGCCTTAAAACCTATCTGTTTCGGTGCGGCGAAAAGCGAATAGTAATTTAAAAATTTTCGCCGGCAAAGAATATTTAATTTTCAATCTTGAAACATGGGAATATTCGGTGCCCGAAGAGACAACATCTGCCCAATATGTTCATTCGATTTCAAACAAGCGGATTTTGAACGAAAGTCATCTTCTGCGATGGCCAAGTTCTGTGCGGTTGAGTGTACGACGTACCTTCAAAATTTCGATTTCCTCAACTGGGTCTGAAACCGAGATTTCGGTATGTTGAGATCGACATGCTACCAGGGAAGGAATTGATTCTGCAGTTCCAGTGATATATTCATTCGGCATCGGAGACTCAAGACGAGGCATGGAGATGCGGAACTATTTTTTTATCTACGAATACTGTAACAAGAATGATCAGAGCAGGTGTCCTCGCTTCGTAGGGTCCTGGGTTCGATTCACTGTAAGACAGGAGATTTTATAACCGTCTGGTTAATTTTTCTGATCCGGGATTGAATGTTCGTGTTCGTCCTAATACACACAAGTGCAGTAAAGGAGGGCCAAATTCACACGTACTGCCGTCTCCAAGTAACTGAGAAAACACCTGGGAAAAGAAAACCAAGCGAATTGGCTGCTCAGTTTGGATCACTTAGCTGTGAGCTTGCATTCGCGAGATGATGCGTTCGAATCCAACCGTCCACAGCCCTGAAGATGTTTCTCCGTGGTATTTCATTTTCACGCCAGGCAAGCGGTGGGGTTCAGCCATCTTAATTATGCCTATCGCCGTTACCTTCTTTATCTTAGTTCTTTCTCGTCCTTGCGTCGCCAAAAACCTCCCTTGTGTTGGTGTGAGATTAAACCAGTAGCAATGAAAGGAAAGAGAAGAATAGTGTAAATGTCTTAGCATATTCTGGGAATTTTCAGCCTAATCCCGCCACTGACAAAGAACGAAGTGCAATGCAAATTCTGTGCAGCATGACTTGGAGTTCATAAGAATCACAGTAAAAAAGTAATTTTGGAGAATATACATCAACATAGAGCCTCCGTTGCTCAGGCGGCAGCACCCCGGCTTCTCACCGCTGGGTTCCAGGGTTCAAATCCCAGTCACTTCATGTGAGATTTGTGCTGGACAAAGCGGAGGCGGGACAGGTTTTTCTCCGGGTGCTCTGGATTTCCCTGTTTTCATTCCATCAACACCCTCCAATATAATTTCATTTCATCTGTCATCCATTAATCATTGCCCCAGAGGAGTGCGACATGCTTCGGCAGCCGGCACAATTCCTGTCCTAGCCGCTAGATGGGTGCTTCATTCATTCCATTCTTGAGCCGGTCGAATGACTGGAAACAGGCTGCGGATTTTCATTTTCATACATCAACATTGACTGCACTGTTACGTGCCAGCCCTGCGGTAGCTTCTCTTGGTACATCCTGGAAGGGACTAGTGAGTCAGAAGATCGCAGAGCTCCTAGACGGCCCCGAGGGCATGGCCGGCCTTTCCGTGCATTGTTATCTTTGTCTGATTTTCTCTTTGGGGTGAGTGTTGTAGTTCAGTGGGTGGGCTGAGGCTACAGCTGTGTTGGCTATCGCCCGTGTCCCACCGAAGTCTGGACAAGGAGTTGTTGGTGTTGTGTTTGTTGTTGCGTCGAAGTCTCCAGTGCATACCTGGACTCAGGACAGTTGAAGTAGTGTTGGCTGCCGTCAGTGTCCCACCGAAATCAGACTATCATCAAGAAAGAAACATAATACTGTGAGTACTGCCTTGAAGTGCTGTGAGAGAGAGGGAGGGAGAGAGAGAGAGAGAGAGAGCAGTGTAAACAGCTGGTGTTGAGCGGAAAATTATAGTGATGGCTAGCACTGCTGAACTGTTGCAGTTCTATTGTCAGTACGAAGTAACTCACTCTATTTGACTGTGTGAATTACTGGAATATCTCTGGAGTCGAAGCAAGGAACGGCCATCGTGTGTTATGTAGCCAGTAGCCTTGTGTCAAACCTAGCTGTCTGCACGCAGCTGCTATGTGGGGTGGCTGGAGTTGGAGAAGTGAAAGTAAGGAGAGCCTGCCAATAAGGATCATAGCCCTCTCAGGTAATACCAACGAGCCGGACTACCTGCTGTGTGAAGAGGACAGAGACCTGTAAATATTCAGCAATTAATGAGCGCGTCGGCCTCGTGGTGTAGGGGTAGCGTACCTGCCTCTTATCCGGAGGCCCCGCGTTCCATTCCCGGCCAGGTCACGGATTTTTACCAGGATCTGCGGGCTGGTTCGAGGTCCACTCAGCCTACGTGATTAGAACTGAGGAGCTATCCAACGGTGAGATAGCGGCCCCGGTCTAGAAATCCAAGAATAACGGCCGAAAGGATTCGTCGTCCTGACCAAACAACACTTCGTAATCTGGAGGCCTTCGGGCTGAGCAGTGGTCGCTTGGTAGGTTAAGGCCCTTCAGCGCTGCAGTGCCATTGGGCGGGGGGGGGGGGGGGAATTAATGAGCGTTGTCGTTCATGGTTAAACAGAATTGTGTACATATATATATGCGTTTATGTGCATTTATTTGGTCATCCTGAGATAAATAAGAGTATAAAACAGACAATATGCTCTGCTCACCAGCTCGGCCCGTATGTACGTTAACACGCTAAGGCTATCTTAGCTTCAAGTTTCCATAATACAAGGGATGTTAAGCCAGTGCTCGTAATAACATAAGACTTCATTTGGTGACCTCCTGGTGTATGAATATTAAAATATGTCAGCTACTTTCATTACACCAGACCGTTAAAGCTAAGAATCTCGTCCTTCCTAATTTCCTCTCCTAATATTAAGAAGTACGGAGGGTAATCTGGAGCAAACCACAGCATTTCATAAATCAGAGGGAACTATATTAACCCTAATGCAACATGTTCTACTGATTAATAAGAAGGTTAATTGTAAATATTCACAGAACTGTACATGACAATACGTAAGATGCAGAAAATCTTTGTTTCGTAAGCTGAAGGAGTGTTAAAGGGTACAAATACAAGTATTTTAATATAGGAAGCACATGCCTGCGGTAACTAGTTTTGGCACTCTGCATGCTTACGGGGAGACCTATACGAAAAGCAATCCATTTTCTAAATTCTCTGTAACTCAAACATAATTTGAGTTAGAATCATGAAACTTTGCACATTGATTAAAAATATGTTGGTAACTAGAAACAACATCTATCAGTTAATTTTCATAAGAAGGTACTGAACAATATACGTACTAACTGGAATTGTAGTCATATTGATGTATCTTTTCCTCAGCAACGCTGAGGACCTGGACCTTGTAATACTTTTTAATGATTTCCAAGACCTTCTACCAAAGTATCTATTCTTATTGCATTGTTACCTTTTCCTAGCTAGGATGACTTAACACACAGTCTAGTTACTGATGACTGGTAACCAAAAATTCTAAATTATCTCGCAAGCGGCTCGTTTGCGGACCCATGTTTACCAAGACTTGTTTTTTTGCTTCTAGTATCGTGTACTTACTGCTGTTTCGATATGCACTATTAATTACGATACACCAGTATATGAGATTTTAGTGAATTATTCAAATTTATACGTTCTAAAATCGAAATGTGAATGAAATTAAAAAATTCCTGCAGGGGTTCTAGGTGATCGTCCTATTGGGCCATACATTTTATCAAACAAACGCATTGGCTTCGGTTACCGCGGCATCACCTTCCAAGCTTGCCTGCATTCGCGTACGACATTTTGAACATTCCCTTCAACTACGAGTAAGTACACTGTACAAGCATTGTTTTTTTTTTTTTTTTTTTTTTTTTTTTTGCTAGGGGCTTTACGTCGCACCGACACAGATAGGTCTTATACAATCATTGTAACATGTAACTATAAGATACTAAGTAAAACTGTTTCCTTGTTCAATAAAAACCAGGTGAGTTGGTCGTGCGGTTAGGGGCTCACAGCTGTGAGCTTGCATCCGGGAGAGTGGGTCGAACTCCACTGTCGCCAGCCCTGAAGATGGTTTTTCCGTGGTTTCCTACTTTCAGACCAGGAAAATTCTGGGACTGTACCTTAATTAAGGCCGCGGCCGCTTGTTTTCCACTCCTAGGATTTTCCTATCCCATCGTCGCCATAAGACATATCTTTGTCGGTGGGATGTAAAGCAACTAGAAAAAAGGGGCTGCCTGGCCGAGGCGATAAAGCCGTGCTCGGTTCACCCGAAAGGACGTGGGTGCGATTCTCCGTCAAGATGTGAAAAAATTAAGAAACTAGATTTCCACTTCTGGAGGTGCACATGCCCCTGAGGCTCAATCAGCCTACACCACAAATGAGTACCAGGTTGAATCCTGGAGGAAAAGGCGGCCGGGTGTAGAGCTGACCACTCTACCCCCATCAAGTGCCGAGGTTACGGGTAGTGGAAGCCTTTACCTTCCACCCCCCCCCCCCCCAGGGCCTTCATAATCTGTATAGAGATGACTTAGTTTTTATAATTTATAACTATTAGGTTCTTCAGTCTGCCAAAACTAATCTAAATAAATAAATTAATAAACTACCCGATAAAGAAGGCATATAGTAAAAGTATTATACGTGAAAAAGAAACGACTTAATTAAAACAGAATGACATTATTCGTTATTCAAAAAATATCATCAGATTCGATAAAATTACACTCAAAACCTTCAGAAATAAACATTTATGTTTTGTGTGCTACGTATAACGGAGAGAAGTGAGGACTTCATTAAAGTAAGTTGCGAATTTCAATTTTTTTACGAATTTAAACAGAAACAGACAAAAGCTTATACATTTTTAAATATTCTGAGTGTGATTTGATAGAATTTGGTGAAGTTCCTTCAAGAGCGAAAAATGTCAATCTATTTTAATTAAGTTATCTCTTTTTCAGGTATAAGTCTGTCACCATATGTTTTCTTTATCGGGTAGCTTATAAATTTATTCAAAATTAGTTTCAGCAGAGTGAAGAACCTATGAGTTAAAAATTAAGGGGTAGACACACATACAAATGCGGATTCAACTCTACTACTTTGTACTACCCGCCATCTCACCATGTACGCCTACTGTACAAGAATACAGTAAGGTAGTAGATCCTCATGAATCCGGACTAATTGAGACTCTAGGCTGTCCGATTTAATGAAAGTCCGAATTGAACAAAATAACGTATGAAATGCTTTTTTTTTTATAGTGGCTTTACGTCGCACCGACACAGATAGGTATTATGACGACGATGGGAGGGGAAAAGGCCTAGGAATGGGAAGGAAGTGGTCGTGGCCTTAATTAAGATACAGCTCCAGCATTTGCCTGGTGTGAAAATGGGTATGAAATGCTAGTGGCGTTTTACGTCGCACCGACACAGGTAGGTATTATGGCGACGATAGGATAGGAAAGGGCTAGGAGTTGGAAGGAAGCGGCCGTGGCCTTAGTTAAGGTACAGCCCCAGCATTTGCCTAGTGTGAAAACCATCTTCAGGCTGCCGACAGTGGAATTCGAATACACTATCTCCCAAATGCAAGCTCACAGCCGTGCGCTCCTAACCGCACAGCCAACTCGCCCGGTACGTATGAAATGAGTCAAGGTACATGTTTAAGCACTGTGTTCGGTAACAGTACAGTATTTTAAATTTAAGAAATAAAAAGGTTACTTAGTATACAAGATAACATTCAATTACAGTATTAGACCCTACAAAATACCGAATAACTTGCGCAGTACGGTCTTAGAAGATGGCAATGAAGGCACGCCTTCAGTCACCACACCTGACACGCTTACTGGTTTGAAGAAACTGCTGATCTTTTGTTGTATTCCTTTAACATTAATTTATTTAATAATTAACTCACGCAGATGCCTCTAATGATCGTAATATGCATATATGTTTTCATCGTTGTTATCTTCAACGTATTTAATGACAGTGTTTAGATGGTCTGTAGTTTCGCTCATTTATGTTCAATTTTTTATTTTTATTTTAAATTCAGGATCAACAACAGCGTAACGTCGAATTACAAATTTCGTAGCTATGCACAACAGATATTAATCGAAAATGAAATATAAATATTTACAAAGTTCACAAATATACATAATAAAAACTGTACAATCCTGTACCATGCACATTTACATAAATAACGACATAAACAAAGGAAAATACATCTAAATACAAGAGAAGAAACGGGTAAGAACAAGACGGAAAATTAAGTTATATGAGAAAATAACATGACAGAAGGAATGATACGATACGAATATACAGTATCTACGTTCTTGTTGATAGATAAGGTGTTAAACATTGCTGGAATACGTACACGAAAGGACCTTTGGGTGAGGGAAAGTCGGAGGTTTGGGTTAGGGTTAATATCACCTGCCTCATCCTGGTCATATTCATCTGTTTTAGAGCTTTCTGCGCTCGTAATAATTCAGCTTTGTACTGTAATATCATTTATGTATTATTATTCAACGACTGTCCGGATGAAGTGAAGTCCGAACTAATGAGGTTCTACTGTACCTTCTTCGGGAGAGGACACCAGTACCGGAGTTCAAACAGGTAAGGAAGACACCTGCCAGTCTATTCAGTGGATCTGACGCCCATTCCTGCCGTCGTTATCGACGGAGATCGACCGTGGCTGACGACAAGAGGTCTAGACCAAGTAGAGCCAGGCTATGGCACAAATAAATTCGGAGGGATGCTGGGATATCCTCCTTGCGAGCCAACTAGGTCAGCGAGGGAGTGGGAGAAAGACGGCTTCAAGGCGGGGATATCGCAGAACTTGAACAGTAAGTCTGTTTAAGGAGGGATGAAGTACATTATCGTGAGATTCTAACATTTACAGAATCTATGGGCCGACAAATTTACAGGCGATGAAGTTCTGAGACCTACCACGCTAGAAAAGAGAATCACGATACAAGATCCCATGTATTTCGATGATATGCGGTCAGATTCCCTAGAAGCGAGTTGGCTGTGCATTTAAGTCGCGTAAATGTGAGCTTACATTCGGGAGATAGTGGTTTCGAACTCAATGTCAGCAGCTCAGAAAATGTTTTTCCGTTGTTTTCCTATTTTTACAACAGGAAAATGTACCTTTTCTAGGCCACGGTCGCTTCCTTCCCACTCCTAGCCTTTTCCTATCCCACCGTCACCATAAGACCTGTCTTTGTGCGACGTAAAGCAAAATTGTAAATAATAAATACAATAATTAATGTCTATCATTATTTCACTTCATGGTGGTGTTGCAAACAGTCAAGCTCATGGGGAGGAGGAAAATGATGTTGGTGAAATTATGCTTGAGGAAGTGGAAAGGATAGTAAATAAACTCCGTTGTCATAAGGCAGCAGGAATAGATGAAATTAGACCTGAAATGGTGAAGTATAGTGGGAAGGCAGGGATGAAATGGCTTCATAGAGTAGTCAAATTAGCGTGGAGTGTTGGTAAGGTACCTTCAGATTGGACAAAAGCAGTAATTGCACCTATCTATAAGCAAGGGAACAGGAAGGATTGCAACAACTAGCGAGGTATCTCATTGATTAGTATACCAGGCAAAGTATTCACCGGCATCTTGGAAGGGAGGGTGCGATCAGTCGTTGAGAGGAAGTTGGATGAAAACCAGTGTGGTTTCAGACCACAGAGAGGCTGTCAGGATCAGATTTTCAGTATGCGCCAGGTAATTGAAAAATGCTACGAGAGGAATAGGCAGTTGTGTTTATGTTTCGTAGATCTAGAGAAAGCATATGACAGGGTACCGAGGGAAAAGATGTTCGCTATACTGGGGGACTATGGAATTAAAGGTAGATTATTAAAATCAATCAAAGGCATTTATGTTGACAATTGGGCTTCAGTGAGAATTGATGGTAGAATGAATTCTTGGTTCAGGGTACTTACAGGAGTTAGACAAGGCTGTAATCTTTCACCTTTGCTGTTTGTAGTTTACATGGATCATATGCTGAAAGGTATAAAATGGCAGGGAGGGATTCAGTTAGGTGGAAATGTAGTAAGCAGCCTGGCCTATGCTGACGACTTGGTCTTAATGGCAGACTGTGCCGAAAGCCTGCAGTCTAACATCTTGGAACTTGAAAATAGGTGCAATGAGTATGGTATGAAAATTAGCCTCTCGAAGACTAACTTGATGTCAGTAGGTAAGAAATCCAACAGAATTGAATGTCAGATTGGTGATACAAAGCTAGAACAGGTCGATAATTTCAAGTATTTAGGTTGTGTGTTTTCCCAGGATGGTAATATAGTAAGTGAGATTGAATCAAGGTGTAGTAAAGCTAATGCAGTGAGCTCGCAGTTGCGATCAGCAGTGTTCTGTAAGAAGGAAGTCAGCTCCCAGACGAAACTATCTTTACATCGGTCTGTTTTCAGACCAACTTTGCTTTATGGGAGCGAAAGCTGGGTGGACTCAGGATATCTTATTCATAAGTTAGAAGTAACAGACATGAAAGTAGCAAGAATGATTGCTGGTACAAACAGGTGGGAACAATGGCAGGAGGGAACTCGGAATGAGGAGATAAAGGCTAATTTAGGAATGAACTCGATGGATGAAGCTGTACGCATAAACCGGCTTCGGTGGTGGGGTCATGTGAGGCGAATGGAGGAGGATAGGTTACCTAGGAGAATAATGGACTCTGTTATGGAGGGTAAGAGAAGTAGAGGGAGACCAAGACGACGGTGGTTAGACTCGGTTTCTAACGATTTAAAGATAAGAGGTATAGAACTAAATGAGGCCACAACACTAGTTGTAAATCGAGGATTGTGGCGACGTTTAGTAAAATTCTCAGAGGCTTGCAGACTGAACGCTGAAAGGCATAACAGTCTATAATGATAATGTATGTATGTATGTAAATTTTTTAAGGATTCCAATACAGAGAATAGATGAAAATATTAACTCAACGGCTTTAAGCTAGTTAGTAGACACTTATATTAATTTGGGTATTCTTTAAGTGTTGTTTAATTAGTAATGACCTGTTACTTTCTCTTTTTAACTCACGGTCTAGTCGTACCATGCCTGCCTCTTACCTGGAATCCGCAGGTTCGATTTCCAGCCAGACCTGGGATTTGTACCCACAGTTCCTACCAAAAATTTAAGGACACCTGCATATTTCATGAACATGATTTCTGTCCTGAAATTTTAAGTCTCAGGCATATGATTGTTTACAGGGAACTAGAACATATTTAGAGGAGCATTTGCTGAAATTGTCATTAAAATACAGCTCATTGTTTCGAAGTTACTGAAGTTCTGGTTTATAATAATTGGAAAGAAAATAGCTATTTCTTAATACTTGAGATCTGGACAGTACAGTATGGGGTTTACAGTAACAACTTTTGTTGTTGATAAACACATGTCTATAGAATATGTAAAATTGAAATAGAGAAACAGAATATATCTCCATTTAAAAATACCCCCGTTTCATAGGTCGCAACAGAACCACAGAAACTGGTAAAAATCAAACATTCTTGACCTTGGATGGACAGAAGACCCCTCAAGCTACCGAGACCATTTTTGTGTTACCTTGTAGCGGGATATCTACAGTACAATGTAACACAAGAACGATCTCTGTAGCTTCAGGGGCCTCCTGTCCATCCACGGTCGAGTGTTATTTTTTTAAAATACCATTCCTGTAGTTCTGTTGCGAGCTATAAAACGGGGGATATTTTTAAATGGAGATATATTCTGTTTCTCTATTTCAATTTCAAATATTTTATAGATATCTGCGTTCCTCCACAGCAAAAATTGTTACTGCAATCCCCATATTGTACTGTCCAGATCTCATGTCTTAAAAATATATTTTCTTTCCAATTATTATAAACCAGAACTTCAATAACTTCGAAACAAAGAGCTATATTTTAATGAACATTTAAGCAAATGTTTCTATAAATATGTTAGTTACTGACTTTCCTGTAAAAAAACTTGTGAGTCTGAAACCAACATTTTAAGGATAGGAACCACATGTCTTTAAACTTCTGGTAGGACCTGTAGATCTGAGGGCAGGTCTACTCAGTCTACGTGTTTACAATTGAGGAGCCACCTGACAGCGAGACAGCGGCGCCTGGTAGAGAAAACCAAGAATAACTGCCGAGAAGATTCGTGATACAGACCACACGACACCTCGTAATCTGTAGGCCTTCAGGCTGAGCAGTGGTGCAGTGGTCGTTTGGTAGACCATGGCCCTGCAGGGCTGTTTAGCCATGGGGCTTGGTTTTCTGGATTTAACTTATACTTTCCATTGGCTTGTAGTTTATCACCATCATATTTAAAATTAAATAGTAAAAAGTCTGAAAATTGTACGCGATAGAGTGTAAAAGAGAGCCAGGATCACTAATTTCACCACAATGAATCTTCTTCTTCTACTTCTTCCCATTATGGCTTGCTAGAGACCAGGTGCCGATTTCAATTCCTCAACCTTTGACTTTTCCTCTTCGTTTCTTTTGAATACTTCCTTCGTCCTTTCGCTGAGTTTCTTCTTTCTCTCCCCAGATCACTTTGTACCCGTTTTCTATTATCGGAAGTTTTCCTTTGATCCGAAACGGGATTTAGACTCTCAGGCTCTGATGACTGTCTATGAGGATACCTCGAGCGTCACAAAGTCTTCTGTAATTGTCAGTTTTGTATGACATTAGTCAAGTTCTACAATATATGTGTAGGTGCACATACGTAATCTCTCAGCCAAGCATCGTTGAGCGACTTAGCTAATACCCTGTACCATTGTGAAACAATTACACCCAACATCTGGTGAAGCAAGACCTTGTACATTAGTTAGAGAAGTCGCTTCTCCAAGTCTCAACAACAAGTTGCACAAATATTGACGTATTTAGCACTAACCTGGCACTTATCTTTCCATTTCTCTTCAAGAAGACAAGTTGCTCATTTTGGACCTAATTAGAAGCCCATTGAGAGCGTTCCCGTGTCCAGCTTTGCGCCTGACTCGCTGAGTATGTGACAAAGCTTCCCCTTCACTTTGTCCTTCGCTGTACATTTAACTAATATTTAACTCTGCAATCGTACACTGTGTTTTATGAACACTAACCGCACATCGGGCCACTGAGTACCGTACAAAGGAAACATATTTTACATATTCAGAGTTCGGTTCCATGGCTAAGTGGTCAACATGCTGGCCTATGAGTCTCGGGTTAGACTCCCGGCAGGGTCAGGGATTTTAACCGTAATTGATTAATTTCGCTGACAGGGCCTGAGTGTATGTGTCGTCTTCATCATCATTTCATCCTCATCACGAAGCGCAGATCGCCTACGGGCGTCACATCAAAAGAAACATCTGGCGAGCCGAACTTGTCCTCGGACACTCCCGGCATTAAAAGCCATACCGGTACGCCATTTCATTTACGCATTCAGTCTTATGATTTATTTTAAAATATAATGAAATCGGTAAAACGGATTAGTTTGAATAGCATATATACAGCTGAAACTGATTATAACGACTCCGAAGAAACCTACAATTAAAAGCCATTATAGGCGATAGTCGCATAAGCCGGTCTTCTTTTGTTGTTGTTAAAAAACTCGTCACCGGGTGAGTTGGCCGTTCTGTTAAGGGCGCGCAGCTGTGAGCTTGCATCCGGGAGATAGTGGGTTCAAATCCCACTGTTGGCAGCCCTCACGATGGTTTGCCGTGGTTTCCCATTTTGACACTATGCAAATGCTGGGGCTGTCCCTTAATTAAGGCCACGGCCGCTTCCTTTCCACTCCTAGCACTTTCCTATCCCATCGTCGCCATAAGACCTGTCCGTGTCGGCGCGACGTAAAGCCAGTAGCAAACAAAATAGAAATAAGCGATTTTAGGCTGTTTTTTTCGGAACTCCATTTAGGCCGGAAGTGATTTTCGAAAACTGTTTTATTTTATTTTTTTAATTTCATAGAGCTATCCAAGACTCACAATTTGAATACTTGCGGGGCCCATTAGCCTTTCAACTTTTGGCACAATTGAAGAAATTGTTTAATTTTACGTTTTTCGTGGTACGGGGACACCTACTTTGTCTGCTAAGAAATTATTTCAAAATTTTAAAAAATGGTAGAAGATGAAAAATAAGCGGACACTGAACCATTTCACTGGACAGTTGTTTGCATCGATGTTATTAGGAATGGGAATATGCCGCAGAACATCCCCTGTGAATCTTCAATACAAAAGCCTGAAGAAAACTAATATATCAGCTGTGACAGCGTGAAACAAAGTTATCCACGTGGCAAGAAACGTCTCCTTTCAGTACTGAAGAGTATTCTCTTTTCATTGCTGTCCTCTCTATTGCTTATAATGTAATATTTAGTTTTTATTATACTATACCGTTACTTATGTGTCATATCTGTATTTATCTTACTGTGCCTAGCTATAAATTCTTCTCTTCGTTATACTTCGTTATCTTCCTCGTTCAGTCTTTTGACTTTTTATTCTATTGTTAATTTTTGTGGGTTTCTTTTTACCGGGCGAGTTGGCAGTGTGGTTAGGGGCGCGCGGCTGTAAGCTTACATCCGGGAGATAGTGGGTTCGAATCCCACTGTCTGCAGCCCTGAAGATGGTTTTCCGTAGTTTCCCGTTTTCACACCAAGAAAATGCCGGGGCTTACCTTAATCAAGGCCACGGCCGCTTCCTTCCAACTCCTAGGCATTTTCTATCCATCGTCACCATAAGACTATGTGCGTCGGTGCGACGTAAAGCCACTAGCAAAAAAAAGAAAAGAAAAATATATGTGTTTCTACAGTTAGTTTGTTGTTTCTTAATTTTCATCTCCTACTTTTGTCATTAGATGGTTTTTTCGTTGCTTTTTTCATTTATTTTGTTTATGTTTACGTTGTGATACTCCGTTGTAAATAAATTTTTCATTGCGGAACTCTTTAATTCGGCTTCTCACTGTTTCGGTTTCCCAAATAAATAAATAAATAAATAAATAAATAAATAAATAAATAAATAAATAAATAAATAAATAAATAAATAAATAAATAAATAAATAAATAAATAATCCTTTTTACCTACTTGTTTAACGTCGCAGTAACACTCTAAGATTTTCCGCGACAGAGGGATGGGAAAGGGAGGATTGGGAAGATAGCGGCCATTGCCTTAATTAGGGTACAGCCCCAGCATTTCCTGTGTGGAAATGGGAAACCACAGAAAACCATATTCAGGGCTACCAGTGATGGGATTCGGATCCTCTATCTCCGGAATGCAAGGTCACAACTGCGCAACCCTACCCGCATGGCCAACTAATTCGGTACAAAAAACTTGATAACAAAATAGTACGAGACATGGCGCTATTGATCGTAATTTCCGTATAAAATTAGCTCACTATACTTCATTTGTCACTTAAGTTTCCTTACTATATGCACAGTCATATTTAAAAGCCAAAGGTCTGCGTAAGTTGTTGGTAAAGTCACCTTTAATTCACTCTTGCGGTATTTTAGAAAGTAATGACTCTCACGAAATCACTCTCGCAGTCTGCAATATTGCTTGTCGGCACCCCGCCCCCGTTACCCGCCCTTTATTTATAGCCTTCGTTGTAAACCTCGCCTGATGCGAACTCATTACATAGCTGCGCATCGCTCAGTCCTCCCCACAAAGTAGGGCGCAGAGTAAATTTTAACCTGACAGCTTATACGTCCATTTAAAAATTCGAACAGCCTACAAAACCAACCAACAGGTGTTTTTATTTTTTCCCACCCCAATGCCGTGCCTTTCTCACTCTCTTCCCTCAGCAGACCCAGAGCAGGTGGTTGGGGGACATTCTTCAGAAGATTAGTCATCCAGTCTGTCTTATATTAGAACTACAATGAACTTGAGTTGCAGCAACCAACCTACAATTTACGAGTGGTTTGCAGCTCTCAGAGATGCCCTTTGTTGTAAAATATCCATAAATCTACCAATCTAAATGATGAATTATATAATGGCACGATATTCTACGTATATCTAATAACATGTAGCCTATTCATAACTATTAATGTCTAAAAAAATTAGTGACGAATTTGTCCCATTTATGGAAGGATTGCTCTATCTCGTTACCACTTTGTCTGAATGTTAAGTTTAAAAAAAAGTAGGAGTGTCTGATACCTTTCACTATGTAATACATTCTTACACTGTTTTCCATCTACATTATCAATATCGTAGACGTCTGACAGTACCTTACTTTCTCGGCACTAGATTCAACACTACTGCGTTTTTCTCTGCCACACCTGTTTTTCTGCCTGAAGGGCACGTTGCGGAATTCGGGCAGGGGGATTAGTGGACACTTCCTCGACCTGTTCTGAATTGTGGAGTTCGTGTCCGTCCGAAATGGGACGTGGACTCTTCCTGCTCCAGACCCGAAGAAAATAGATTATTTTGAAATGCGTTTCTGGCAAAAAAACATCCATTGGACAGCAGTTCACAACAATGATTAAATTATAAACCAGCCCAACATCAGAATCAGATTATCATTAATATCTAAACGAAGAATTTTACAATTTACAATCGAGCCGAGTTGGACCGATGCACGGTGCATAGAACCTCTGGACCTCGGTTTGCACGCGAGAGATTTTGGGCGTTTGAGAGGCCTTGGCCTAGAACATTAAACAGAACAAACAAGAGAAGGGTGATATGTAGTCGTTTTGTTTGGGAACTTGTTGCATGTTGCTGAAGTGTATTAAAATGTAACTTTAAGCCCTTGAAACATTGTTGTTTGCACTTGGTCATGCGCCCGTTTATAGTAATGAAGTTGAGCACTTTCCTGCAATTCCGAGCTCGTAAGCTTTTTTTTAATTTCCTTTACTAGAAAACTACGCTGTGATTATTCTTCTTTCTTTTGTCCCATATTGCAGGCTCATTACCTACCCCGTTAATCAGTCACCACTGATCTCCATTTAGGGCAGTCGTCCAGGTAGCAGATTCCCTATCTGTCCTCTACCTAGACCTTTCATAAATCATTGCAAAGAATTTGGAAATTTACGTAGTATTGAATATCTCCTTTGATAAATGATTCCTATCCCTAACTCTTCTTCCTATAAACGAGTATTTGCCACAATTTGTCAACTTGAATTCCAACTTTATCTTCATATTGTGATCTTTCCTACCTTTAAAAACACCACTCAAACTTATTCG